>NC_058407.1:118322954-118414543 GCF_002201575.2 Neomonachus schauinslandi | reverse complement strand
AAAAAAAAAAAAAAAAAAAAAAAGATTCTCTCTCTCTCTCCCTCTGTCCTTTGCCCCCTCCCTCTCTAAAATTAAAAAAAAAAAAAGTTTACATCCAAGTCAATACCTCTTTTTCAGTGTTTCCTGTTTCTGTGTGTGTTTTCCCATTGTAATATGCTTAGCAATCCTTATTCCAACACTCTCAAATATTCATCTATATTTTCTTCCTTTCAGTAGTTAAAATTTTTACATTTTTACTCTGACATTTGGTATGTGATATAAAAAAGCTCTAACTTGATTTTTTCAAAACAATTTTTTTGTTAATGAATCCATCCATTTTCCACTGGTTATGGTGTTCCCTTTATCATGCACGAACTTCACTTCCAGCATACACTAGGAACAGTTTTCTTAAACATTCTTACTGTTTACTTTTTCTGGATGCATACAGAATCTTTTTGTCAAGTCCAAAAAAAAGAAATTCCTCAAAATTTTGTTAGGATCTATTAAACTTATAATTAATTATGGAAGAATTAACATATTCACAATGTTT
Organism: Neomonachus schauinslandi; assembly: GCF_002201575.2. NCBI lineage: Eukaryota > Metazoa > Chordata > Mammalia > Carnivora > Phocidae > Neomonachus > Neomonachus schauinslandi. The sequence goes on along the minus strand of NC_058407.1, from coordinate 118,414,014 downwards.
AATCTTCCCATTCAAGAATGGAGTTCTCCATTTATTCATTATCTCTTTTATGTCGCTCAGCAAAGTTCTGTAATTTTCTTCTTATAAGTCCATTTATCTCTTGCTAGACTTATTCCTAGGTTTTGTTGCTCTTGTGACTAGAGTCTGTTCCCATGCAGAGGGGGTAGATACTCAGTTTCCTAGTTTTATAGAATCCATGTTTCTAAGGCAGAGACTAAACAAAGGAGAAAAGAATGGGTCTTTCTACCTACATGTAGGCAATTAGTTATAGATTTCTAATTGTCATTTTCACCAGCCTTGAATTTAGTAAAAATTCCTCCCGATATTATTACTAATATGGTAGGCAGTCTTCACTTCATTTCTCCTCTCTTGTGTCTTCACAGGTAGTCTAGTAAGAATTTGCAAAAGACAACATTAGCACTTGGCAAATGTCACTGCATACTGAATTTTTTGTTCTTCCATTCTAAGCACAGAGTTTTCAAACAGTTCCCAGCTATCCAAAGTACTTTCATAGTAGTTGCATTTTGCCATATTATCTGTAGTGATATCTTAATGGATTTTGCCAAACATTGTCTTAAAACCAAGGAACCCTAGATCTATGTCATTCCCTGATCTCACAGCTCAGGAAAATGCTTTCACAAAAGGAGATGAGATTAGTTTGGCATGATTTGTCCCTGGTGACTCCATGTCTGCTAGCCGTCAACACATTCCTTTCCAAGTGCTCATAAGACAGCTGCTTTTTTGACCAAACGTTGACCAAAGTTATTAGTCTGTGGTTTCTGAGCTCCACCCCTTTTCAAAACTTGTGACATTTACTTGTCATCCATTTTCTGGCTCCTCTTTGGCTGTACATGATTTTTTAAAGATTACCGGAGGTGACTCCCTGATTACATATTTAAATTCCTCCAGCACCCTGGGACAAGAGTTGACCCTACCTGATGACATGAACTCACAACGTCTATTAAGGCTTGCTCTCAGTGTCTGTTCATTTTGAGCTGCATTTCCTTTATATATAGATGCTTCTGTGCTGTTAGAATTCTGGAACTCAAGGGAAACAGCCGCTGTGGGGATGTTCTTGTCCTTAATATTGTTTTAAATCAGCACAGAAAGCAAAGCGCTTCCTGACTTGTGATCAACAATGACATCTAGATTCATGGTGGCGTGGTTTACTCTCTGATCTGGATGCTCTTCCTGGTTTCTCAATTTCAGAGCCATGTCACCTGTCTGTTTCCTCTCATTGAAAACCCCCATACCCCATGCCCAGTATGGATATCCAGCTTGACCTTCTGGACTTAGGTCTTGTCCCTAATGCTTGAATTGGAATTGACATTGAGACTTTAGGATGTACACCCCCACCCTGTTTTTTCTGAATGAAGATCCTACAGGCAGTTCTCCAGTCTTTATGCCAGTCCACCCTCCAGCCTACCCTACTCTTGCTTCCAGTGTGGGTTTCACTGTGCTTTCTCATTGTGAAGTCACACACCCTGTGCACCAGTGTCTCAAGCATCTTCTCCCAGCTCCATTTGTATCATTATGAAGTAGTCAGATCAGCATGCACTGCAGCACAAACTCCCGGCCCCATAGCCAAAGCACCTGCTCTCTGAGGACATCCTGAGTCCCATGAGGTGCTTAAACCCATACCCCCCCATCTCCTCCCTGATCAATTCAATTCTTGTCAGAAGACCCTGTATCTTTGCACCCACCATGAACTGGATCTTGCCATATGTAGACAATTAATAAATGTTTATTGAAATGATTTAATTATTAATGATATATCTACATTTACTTTGGGGATGGCTCTGTAAGTTTTGTAGCTACCCATTTTCACAAAGCAGGTTCGTCTTCCCAAACACAAGGTCATCTTTGCGGAAGCCCAGGAGATCCATTTCAGCTCCTTTCCTCATCTGTGCTGAGACAGCTCTCTCTTTCCCCATGAAACTGCATAAGTCCCTTAAACTGGATGTAATTCAGGCATGGAACATTAGGCGTCCTCGGGATCCCTTGGCTCAGGGTACCTCGTCCTACTGCCTAGGATCTACTTGACCCCCGAGATGGAATCCACTCTGTGGAGCCCCACCACTGCTCTGGCGGGAGACCCTAGGTATCATGCAGAATATTTACCTGCTGTGGGTCCAAAGGATGACAACCAAAGGTGCCAGAAGTAAACCTTATTCTGTGAGAAATCTGTGAGAAAACATAAGAGCTGAGACATTTCTTTCCAGCTCCACACTATTGTTAAGCTTGATGCACAGGACACAGGTTTCATTCCAACATATATGCTTCCATGGGGACCAGAATATCCTTGATTAATGAGCACCCCTACCCATTCTCCCCCCTCACCCTCAGATCAGTCAATGATTCTTAAGACATCACCAGAAAGTTCTGTGTAAATGTAGGAGCTATGGCTCATCAGTAGGATGTTAATTAAATTTTTACTTGTCAACTTTTATTTGCCAGTAAGGATTTAAGTGGTATAAAAAACTGACTTCTTTCTAAATAAAATAATTGTATTACTTCTACATAATAAGTTTATAAAAGACAATTTCCTATCTTACTGATTATTCATATATTCAATTTTAACCTAATATATTGTAGCAAAAGGTATTCAAAAACAGTGCACAGCTGCCCTCTTGTGTCACTTTCATATAATTAAATCGATTACTGTTTAACTACCAGTGATTCAATCAGCGATGCATTTTTAAAGATCACCATGTACCACTACTCTTCTACTTCTGATATTAATACTGGAAATGGTAATTTACAAAGCACAATATGTAAAAATATGCCAGAACTATCAGTTTAATTAAGACTTATTGGCATAAATATCTAAATATTTAAAAAGTAATGTAATTTACTCTGTCCAGGTCCTCTCTTAGTTCACATACCCAGAAGTTTTAACAGGCTTTTGTATCATTTCCTTATACTCAATTAGTGTTCAATTAATACTTAATCTGTGTTCACTGAGTGCATGGTTTTGCACTAATCCTTGGCTACCAGCTACTCAATGGCCCCAAAGAAGATGAAATGGAGGGGCGCCTGGGTGGCTCAGTCAGTTAAGTGTCTGCCTTCAGCTCAGGTCATGATCCTAGGGTCCTGGGATCGAGCCCCCCTTTGGGCCCCCAGCTCGGTGAGGGCTTCTCCCTTTCCCTCTGCCTGCCCCTCCCCCTCTTTGTGCTTTCTTTCTCTCTGTCAAATAAATAAATAAAATCTTAAAAAAAAAAAAAAGAAAAAGAAGATGAAATGGAAGTGAGTTATCTTTTATAGCAGTTGATAAGGGCATCACTCACAGAGGGCCATCTGGGTCTTTGTTGCCATTTATTAAGCACCTACCATGAGAACATGCTTAAAGGAAAGACTTAGCTCCACTGAACAAAGAAACACAGGCACAGGAGTTTTGGAATGCCTTCCAAAGAAGCCAAAGTTGGGCCCGTTTATCAGACTGTAACTCTGCCCATCAAGACAATTGCTCTTTTCTTTGGCATCCCTCCACCAGAATAAACCATCTCCACAAGTTCATGATCAGCCAGATGTTTAGCATCCTGGAACAATCTGATTAAACTGAGAGGAAGCTTAGGCAAGGAAGACCAGCTTATCAGTGTTGACACAAATGGACGCTCTCTGTCTTTATTCAGTTGTTGTTTTCTTATTAAGTACTACCCGGTTCTAGCTCTGTATAAAATTTTCCCATATCAGGAAAGGGTGGATTAAAAAAACTGAAAGCAAGACATAATGTTTTGGGGAAATTAAGAATTGTACTTCTGCGCTGGTCAACATTGATTTGGTGACTACACACAATACTCATGTAGAGAGAGGACCCAGTCATGAATGATGCAAAGGGACCACCCAGTTGTGCAATTTCATGCCCCAGCCCCCGTCCTGGTAGATGGAGCTTCTACAAGAACTTATAACAAAGAGAGAAGAAGAAGATGTGGTGAAGAAAATGGGAGCTGCTGCACAACATCCTATGACCATAACCAGCTATGCATGGAGGTGTGGAGGGGAGTCTGGGGAGGCCGTGAAGGTGGGGAAAGGGAAGGGATGCAGGACAGGGAGACTGCACCTCCATGTTGTATTCATATATTAACCAGACTCCTCCGGTAGGGCAGGCCATGTAAAATGAATTGATCCTGCTACATTGATGCCAACCTGATAGAGAGAAGAGAGACGTCCGCAGGTGGGTTGTCTGGAAAACCATCCCTCTGTAGCATGTATTTTAACAGCGGTGATTTGGGGTGTGTAGCTGTAGATTGCTTGGCTCAAGATCACTGCCAAGTGTTGGAGTCGGAGGAGAGCCAGTGCCTGGCCTCGCTGCAGAGCCCAGCGGCCTGTGGCTGTGAGACCCAACAAGAGAACCACAAGAGCTAAAATCATAGGTCTTGGGCTCCTGTCCTCAACTCTGCAATGAACTCGCTGTGTGACTTTTGGCCAAGTGCCTCACCTTCGTGGTTCCTGGTTTCTTCATCTTTCAAATGCCTTCTGTGGACACTCAAGACAGTCCTTCCTTTATTAAAGCTGTCTAAACCCAACCCCTTCCAAGCTACACCTGATTGTGTCTGGCTGCCCACAGTAAAATTTTGTGCATTCACGTTGGGCTGCCCCATGTCCCCCCAAAATCCATATGTTGTAGTCCTAATTCCCCATACCCCCAGAATGTTACTGTATTGGAAACTGGGAAAGAAGTCATTAGGTTAAAATGAGGTGATGAGGATGGGCCTTAATCCAGTAAGGCTGGTGTCCTTATAAGAACAGGAAATGAGGACACAGACAGGTACAGAGGGAAGACCATGTGAAGACACAGAGGGGAGATGGTCATCTGTAAACCAAGAAGAGAAGTCTCGGGACAAACCAATCCTGTCTACATGGGGATCTTGGACTTCTGAGAAAATGAATTGCTATTGTTTAAGCCACACATCTGTGGTACTTTGCTACGGCCGCCTGGCAAACTGATACCAATTCTGTACTCCTTAGTGGTCCATCCCCTTTCATACGTGGACCTGTCTCTGCATTTTCCTTTCTATATAAGTATATATAGAATCTCAAATACTTAGGGACCCTTTCTCCACTCTACCCTTCCCCCCTCTCTCCTGCAAAATTCCCTCTCCCTCACTCTCTTCCTCTTCTCTCTGTCTTTCTCTTTCTCTCTCTGGTCTGTATACTATTGACGAGGTTTTAACACACAGCAATCATATACATAAAAATGATAGCATTAACATGCACCAGACGTAACGCAGTTTCTGTAAGTAAAAGGGGTACTCAAAAAATTAAAACAGGGTGGAGCAAGATGGCGGAGGAGTAGGAGACCTGGATTTCGTCTGGTCTCAGGAATACAGCTGGATAAGGATCAAACCATTCTGAACACCTATGAACTCAACAGGAGATCGAAGAAAAGAATAGCAAAAACTGTCTGAACAGAAAAGCGACCACTTTCTGGAAGGTAGGACGTGTGGAGAGGTGAATCCGAGGCGATAGACGGCGGGGGAGGGGGCCTCCGTAGGCCGCTTCTGGCAAGTGATAGAGCCACGGAGCACAAAATCGGAACTTTTAGAAGTTGGCTCCGCTGAGGGACGTCGCTCCAGTGGCTACGCGGGGGTGGAACCCTCGCAGGACAGTGTGGTCTCAGGACCCTCAGGGTCACAGAAAGACCGGGGGTACCTGAGTGTGGCAGAGCTCCCAAGAGTCGGAGCAGGGAAGCCAGCTGCAGAGATGGAGCCAAGGCATGGGCTCTCAGCTCAGGGTTGCCATATACCATGATCCACGGCACAGTCGGGCCACTGCTCCTCCAGCAGGAACCCAACAAGCGGCAGATCTGGGGAGACTCACCTTCCTCCCCCAGGAGGAGTGGTATGGGAGTGCACCACAGGGATCTGCTGGGTTTGGAGACTCCACACGGAGTCGGGTGCCAGAGATAGAAATGGTCGGTCACAGGCCGGGTGAGCACGGAGTGCGGCCGGAGACCGGGGAGACTGGAGTGACTGACTGCTTTTCTCTGGGGGCGCACTGAGGAGCAGGGCCCCGAGTTCTCGGCTCCTCCGGGGCAGAGATTGGGAGGCTGCCATTTTCACTCTAGGCCTCCAAAGCTGTACAGAAAGCTTGCAGGGAACAAAAGCTCCTGAGAGCAAACCGGAGCAGATTACTTAGCCCCGACCGGCAAGGGCGGGGCAATTCCGCCTCCGGCAAAGACCTTTGGGAACCACAGCAACAGGTCTCTCCCCCAGAAGACCAGCAAGAGCAGCCAGCCCAGACCAAGTTTACCCATCAATGAGAACAGCAGAACTCCAGCGCTAGGGGAATACTGCACATAGAATCCATGGCTTTTTTCCCATGATTCTTTAGTCTTTCAAAGTTAATTTTTTTTTAACTGTCTTTTTTTTTTTTTTTGAATTTTTCTTTTTCCCTTTTTCAACCAACATCTTATCAATCCCTTTTTAAGAAAAAACATTTTTATTTTTCATTTTTAGAGTCATATTTTATCCCTTCATAGTAGTTACCCGTATTTTTGGCATATATATATAAGTTGTTCTCTCTATAAAATTTTGAGATACTTTCTTCTAACAGATCAAAATATACCCTAAATCTCTAGTGTATGTGGTTTTTTTCTACTCTCCTGCCTGATCACATTCTCTCCCTTTTTTTTCTTTTTTTTTTAAATCCTCTTCTTTCTTTTTTCAAACAACTTCTTATCAATTCCTTTTATAAATTTTTTTATAATTTTCATCTTTACAGTCATATTCCAGCCCTTCATCATATCAACCCTTATTTTTGTACATATATAAGTTTTTCTTTCTTTAAAATTTTGGGAGGCACTTTCTTCTAACAGACCAAAATACACCCAAAATCTAGTGTGTGGCACTGATCTATGTACCAGCCTAATCATATTTGATCATATTCTGGTTTTTTTTTGTTTTGTTCTGTTTTTGTTTGTTTTTATCTTTATCTTTTTCTTTTTTTTTCTTTTTCTTTTTTCTCTGTTTCCCTTTCTTTTCCCCCTGCTTCAGGTCTTTTCTGATTTGCTTAGAGTATATTTTCTGGGGACGTTGTTACCCTGTTAGCATTTTGTTCTCTCATTAATCTATTCTTCTCTGGACAAAATGACAAGATGGAAAAAATCACCTCAACAAAAAGAACAAGAGGTAGTACCAACTGCCAGGGACCTACTCAGTACGGACATTAGTATGATGTCGGATCTAGAGTTCAGAATCATCACTTTAAAGATACTAGCTGGGCTTGAAAAAAGCATGGAAGTTATTAGAGAAACTCCTTCTGGAGAACTAAAAGAACTAAAATATAACCAAGTCAAAATCAAAAAGGCTATTAATGAGGTGCAATCAAATATGGGGGCGCTAACTGCTAGGATAAATGCGGCAGAAGAGAGAATCAGTGATATAGAAGACCAAATGATGGAAAATAAAGAAGCTGAGAAAAAGAGAGATAAACAACTACTGCATCACGAGGGCAGAATTCGAGAGATAAGCGATACCATAAGATGAAACAACATTAGAATAATTGGGATCCGAGGAGAAGAAGAAAGAGAGAGAGGGGCAGAAGGTATATTGGACAAAATTATAGCAGAGAACTTCCCTAATTTGGGGAAGGAAACAGGCATCAAAATCCAGGAAGCACAGAGAACCCCTCTCAAAATCAATAAAAATAGGTCAACACCCCAACATCTAATAGTAAAACTTAAAAGTCTCAGAGACAAAGAGAAAATCCTAAAAGCAGCTTGGGACAAGAGATATGTAACCTACAATGGTAGAAACATTAGATTGGCAACAGACCTATCCACAGAGACCTGGCAGGCCAGAAAGGACTGGCAGGATATATTCAGAGCACTAAATGAGAAAAATATGCAGCCAAGAATACTATATCCAGCTAGGCTGTCATTGAAAATAGAAGGAGAGATAAAAAGCTTCCAGGACAAACAAAAACTAAAGGAATTTGCCAACACGAAACCAGCCCTACAAGAAATATTGAAAGGGGTCCTCTAAGCAACAGAGAGCCTACAAGTAACATAGACCAGAAAGGAACACAGACAATATACAGTAACAGTCACCTTACAGGCAATACAATGGCACTAAATTCATATCTTTCAACAGTTACCCTGAATGTAAACAGGCTAAATGCCCCAATCAAAAGCCACAGGCTATCAGATTGGATTAAAAAACAAGACCCGGGCGCCTGGGTGGCTCAGTTGGTTAAGCGACTGCCTTCGGCTCAGGTCATGATCCTGGAGTCCCTGGATCGAGTCCCGCATCGGGCTCCCTGCTCGGCAGGAAGTCTGCTTCTCCCTCTGACCCTCCCCCCTCTCATGTGCTTGCTCTCTCTCATTCTCTCTCTCAAATAAATAAATAAAATCTTTAAAAAAATAAAAAAATAAAAAAATAAAAAACAAGACCCATTGATATGCTGTCTGCAAGAGACTCATTTTAGAACCAAAGACACCCCCAGATTGAAAGTGAGGGGGTGGAAAACCATTTACCATGCTAATGGACACCAAAAGAAAGCTGGGGTGGCAATCCTTATATCAGACAAATTAGATTTTAAACCAAAGACTGTAATAAGAGATGAGGAAGGACACTATATCCTACTTAAAGGGTCTATCCAACAAGATCTAACAATTATAAATATCTATGCCCCTAACATGGGAGCAGCCAATTATATAAGGCAATTAATAACAAAAGCAAAGAAACACATCGACAACAATACAATAATAGTGGGGGACTTTAACACCCCCCTCACTGAAATGGACAGATCATCTAAGCAAAAGATCAACAAGGAAATAAAGACTTCAAATGACACACTAACCCAAATGGACTTCACAGATATATTCAGAACATTCCATCCCAAAGCAACAGAATACACATTCTTCTCTAGTGCCCATGGAACATTCTCCAGAATAGATCACATCCTAGGTCATAAATCAGGTCTCAACCGGTACCAAAAGATTGGGATCATTCCCTGCCTATTTTCAGACCACAATGCTTTGAAACTAGAACTCAATCACAAAAGGAAAGTCGGAAAGAACTCAAATACGTGGAGGCTAAAGAGCATCCTACTAAAGAATGAATGGGTCAACTAGGAAATTAAAGAAGAATTTAAAAAATTCATGGAAACCAATGAAAATGAAAACACAACTACTCAAAAATCTTTGGGATGCAGCAAAGGCAGTCCTAAGAGGAAAGTATATAGCAATACATGCCTTTCTCAAGAAACAAGAAAGGTCTCAAGTACACAACCTAACCCTACACCTAAAGGAGCTGGAGAAAGAACAGCAAATAAAGCCTAAACCCAGCAGAAGAAGAGAAATAATAAAGATCAGAGCAGAAATCAATGAAATAGAAACTAAAAGAACAGTAGAACAGATCAACGAAACTAGGAGCTGGTTCTTTGAAAGAATTAACAAGATTGATAAACCCCAGGCCAGACTTATCAAAAAGAAAAGAGAAATGACCCAAATTAACGAAATCATGAATGAAAGAGGAGAGATCACAACCAACACCAAAGAAATACAAACAATTATAAGAACATATTATGAGCAACTCTATGCCAGCAAATTAGATAACCTGGAAGAAATGGATGCATTCCTAGAGATGTATCAACTACCAAAACTGAACCAGGAAGAAAAAGAAAACCTGAACAGACCTATAACCACTAAGGAAATTGAAGCAGTCATCAAAAATCTCCCAACAAACAAAAGCCCAGGGCCAGATGGCTTCCCAGGGGAATTCTACCAAACATTTCAAGAAGAATTAATACCTATTCTTCTGAAACTGTTCCAAAAAATAGAAATGGAAGGAAAACTTCCAAACTCATTTTATGAGGCCAGCATTACCTTGATCCCAAAACCAGACACAGACCCCATCAAAAAGGAGAATTACAGACCAATATCCCTGATGAACATGGATGCAAAAATTCTCACCAAAATACTAGCCAATAGAATCCAACAGTATATTAAAAGGATTATTCACCACGACCAAGTGGGATTTATCCCTGGGCTGCAAGTTTGGTTCAACATCTGCAAATCAATCAACGTGATACAATACATTAACAAAAGAAAGAACAAGAATCATATGATCCTCTCAATAGATGCAGAAAAAGCATTTGACAAAGTACAGCATCCTTTCTTGATCTAAACTCTTCAGAGTATAGGGATAGAGGGTACATACCTCAATATCATAAAAACCATCTATGAAAAACCTACAGCGAATATCATTCTCAATGGGGAAAAACTGAGAGCTCTCCCCCTAAGGTCAGGAACGCAGCAGGGATGTCCACTATCACCACTGCTATTCAACATAATATTAGAAGTCCTAGCCACCGCAATCAGACAACAAAAAGAAATAAAAGGCATCCGAATTGGCAAAGAAGAAGTCAAACTCTCACTCTTTGCAGATGATATGATACTTTATGTGGAAAACCCAAAAGACTCCACCCCCAAACTGCTAGAACTCATACAGGAATTCAGTAAAGTGGCAGGATATAAAATCAATGCACAGAAGTCAGTGGCATTCCTATACACCAACAACAAGAAAGAAGAAAGAGAAATTAAGGAGTTGATCACATTTACAATTGCACCCAAAACCATAAGATACCTAGGAATAAATCTAACCAAAGAGACAAAGGATCTGTACTCAGAAAACTAGAAAATACTCATGAAAGAAATTGAGGAAGACACAAAGAAATGGAAAAACGTTCCATGCTCATGGATTGGAAGAACAAATATTGTGAAGAAGTCAATGCTACCTAGAGCAATCTACACATTCAATGCAATCCCCATCAAAATACCACCCACTTTTTTCAAAGAAATGGAACAAATAATCCTAAAATTTGTATGGAATCAGAAAAGACCCCGCATAGCCAGAGGAATGTTGAAAAAGAAAAGCAAAGCCGGCGGCATCACAATTCCGGACTTCCAGCTCTATTACAAAGCTGTCATCATCAAGACAGCATGGTACTGGCACAAAAACAGACACATAGATCAATGGAACAGAATGAAGAGCCCAGAAATGGACCCTCAACTCTATGGTCAACTCAGCTTTGACAAAGCAGGAAAGAATGTCCAATGGAACAAAGACAGTCTCTTCAACAAATGGTGTGGGGAAAATTGGATAGCCACATGCAGAAGAATGAAACTGGACCATTTCCTTACACCACACACAAAAATAGACTCCAAATGGTTGAAAGACCTCAATGTGAGACAGGAGTCCATCAACATCCTAAAGGAGAACACAGGCAGCAACCTCTTTGACCTCAGCCGCAGCAACTTCTTCCTAGAAACATCGCCAAAGGCAAGGGAAGCAAGGGCAAAAATGAACTATTGGGACTTCATCAAGATAAAAAGCTTTTGCAAAGCAAAGGAAACAGTCAACAAAACCAAAAGACAACCGACAGAATGGGAGAAGATATTTGCAAATGACATATCCGATAAAGGGCTAGTATCCAAAATCTATAAAGAACTCATCAAACTCAACACCCAAAGAACAAAGAATCCAATCAAGAAATGGGCAGAAGACATGAACAGACATTTTTCCAAAGAAGACATCCAAATGGCCAACAGACACATGAAAAAGTGCTCAATATCGCTCGGCATCAGGGAAATCCAAATCAAAACCTCAATGAGATACCACCTCACACCAGTCAGAATGGCTAAAATTAACAAGTCAGGAAACGACAGATGTTGGCGGGGATGCGGAGAAAGGGGAACCCTCATACACTGTTGGTGGGAATGCAAGCTGTTGCAGCCACTCTGGAAAACAGTATGGAGGTTCCTCAAAAACTTGAAAATAGAGCTACCATACGATCCAGCAATTGCACTACTGGGTATTTACCCCAAAGATACAAAAGTAGGGATGCGAAAGGGTACGTGCACCCCGATGTTTATAGCAGCAATGTCCACAATAGCCAAACTGTGGAAAGAGCCAAGATGTCCATCGACAGATGAATGGATAAAGAAGAGGTGGTATATATATACAATGGAATATTATGCAGCCATCAAAAGGAATGAGATCTTGCCATTTGCAACGACGTGGATGGAACTAGAGGGTATTATGTTGAGCGAAATAAGTCAAACAGAGAAAGACATGTATCATATGATCTCACTGATATGAGGAATTCTTAATTGCAGGAAACATACTGAGGGTTGCTGGAGTGGGGGGTGGGGTGGGAGGGATGGGGTGACTGGGTGATAGACACTGGGGAGGGTATGTGCTCTGGTAAGCGCTGTGAATTGTGCAAGACTGTTGAATCTCAGATCTGTACCTCTGAAACAAATAATGCAATATATGTTAAGAAAAAAAAGAAGAAGAAGAAGATAGCAAGAGGGATGAATGGAGGGGGGGAAATCGGAGGGGGAGATGAACCATGAGAGGCGATGGACTCTGAAAGACAAACTGAGGGTTCTAGAGGGGAGAGGGGTGGGAGGATGGGTTAGCCTGGTGATGCGTATTAAAGAGGGCATGTTCTGCATGGAGCACTGGGTGTTATGCACAAACAATGCATCATGGAACACTACATCAAAAACTAATTATGTAATGTATGGTGATTAACATAACAATAAAAAGAAAAAAAAACATACTGTATACCTTAAAAAAAATACATGCATATATATAAATAAATACTTTGCAGGGATACATATGAACATCAATAATTTTGGATAGTGAGTTTGCAAGTCACTTTTTCTTCTCTGTGCCCTTCTGAATGATTTCTAGTTGGGATGGATTTTACTTTTTTAAGTAAGAGAACCAACACGTTATTTTAGAAACAGGAGACAGAGGGGATGGGATAGAAAGAAAGAAAAGAAAGGAAAAAACTAGAGTGCATACAACTAGGAATGGGGTGATTTGTCACAATGCACTCCAAGTTCATCTTACTGGTGCAAGTCTTAACCCCACAGCTGTCTCAAGGGGGACACATATTAGGCATTAAAAAATGTTTATTGCGGGGTGCGTGGGTGGCTCAGTCGTTAAGTGTCTGCCTTCAACTCAGGTCATGATCCCAGGGTCTTGGGATGGAGCCCCGCATCAGGCTTCCTGCTTGGCGGGGGAGTCTGCTTCTCCCTCTCCCTCTGTCTCTCCCCCCAGCTTGTGCTCTCTCTCTTGCTCACTCTCTATCTCAAATAAATAAATAAAATATTTTTAAAAAGAAAAAATAATAATAAAAATAAAAACCAACTGAGCAGAAATCCTCAGTGTAACTACCCCAACTATAAGAGGCTTGCATGTGGACCAGATGGCAGCTGCATTGGCCCTACTTCTGGGGAGAAGGAAGGGCGGGACCTGGAACAGGAGCCCGCATCAGTACTCTGAAGACCTTGTTCCCCTTTTTATCTTACTTTGCAGCTGCAGAGTCTTCAAGGAAATGAGCTACTGAATTCCCAGCCTGTGATACGGGAGTCTGGACCCCATCACCACTTCCACTACTCCAAGTGTCCTGGCCATGGTTTGGGTGATCAAAGTCAGCCCTCGCCTGGGACCATGCTCCTCGGCACTCACAGCTGGGCCCCAGAGCCCTGACTGGGACGTTAAAGGAACAAGAAGGGCAACTGCAGATATGCTCCGTTCTCCTGCTGCCCATTTTAAATAGATGGAGAGCACCTTGAGAAACGAGTGTGTGAGGAACAGGGCCCAGGGACGGGAGACAGAAGAGCTGCATTTTTATCCACCCTCCAAACCATGTGCCATTGGTTTTGACAGTCACCAATTTTCTCAGGACCTGGTCTTCTGGTCTCTAAAGTGAGACAGTCATGCCATGTCTTCCTGAAGGTCAGGGGTGGGGGGTCAGACTAAAGGTCTCTGCTCCCCCTGGAAATCCATGAGTCTCAAAGGAACGTGCATAGAAGGTCAAACATGACTCTGGTCAGAATCGTCCACTTCAGGAATGTGAGACTACCCAAGTTCAACAGAGCACAGAATCTACTTGCTCCCCTCAGGTGAACACAACTTTCTCAGACTTAAACAAAAACAAAAACAAAACAAAACACACACACACACACACACACACACACACACACACACAAAACCAACATATAAAGGCTGGGGCATCACACAATCTTAAATTCAAAGACTGCATCCCAACTTGTACTCCCATGAAGTCAATTTTCAGCATTTTCCAGACGCGTTCTTTCCAAAAAGAAAGGTAAGCCGTACAACGAAGTGCAGCATTATTTTGTGGACATCAGGTGCAAAGGCATGAAAAGATCAACAAGGCCAACATAGGGAGAGTTTACTTCCTGTCACTGAAATAATTTTGAAAGATCCAACTCCACTTGGAGCTAAAACGTTGAGGTTCTTCATCCACGTGAGACCATTGGAAGACTCATGTCTCCTCGTTCCTCAACTGTTTCCGTCCTTCCCTTTCTGCCAGTGATGCTACTTTCTGCCCCACAGGTTCTCACTCACCTGACACGCTCGTCTTTGTCACGAGGACATCTTTCTGCTGAGAGCTCCATCCACCCCGATCGATCATAATCTAGATCTTTGATCTGTGCGTAAACATAATAAAACTGAGTCTGTCAAATCCTTGAGGGTTATATATTATGAAACTACCATGTTAGGATCGCAGTCATAATCGAGGGACTTACATCAAGACCAGAAGCCCCATTCCAAGTTCTGAAAATATTTCAGTGTCTTTCAAACATGAAACTTTTCAAAGGTACTAAGAGGCTGTACCATAAACATTTTTTATTTGCCCGCTTTGAAAATAAAATCATCACTGGGGTCATCCTCTTCCTCACTTTCCAGGACATAAATCACAGAAAATGGAAACATTTCCCTGTGCCCGTGCCTGGTTCTTCCAGCGGGAGGGAGGCTGCAAGCAGGCAGGAGCCCCTGGAGCCCCTGGAGCCCCTGGAGCTGGTGCTCAGACACAGCCGGAAGGAGCTTGGGCGGGCGGGTCACACAAAACAATCTGTCCCATTGGCTTTTCAGGCACCCCTTCCCCCAACCCCACTGAATTAATGTAAACCCATGGGAATATGACTTGTGAACAAGAGAAACCATGTGCCATGTGTCATTATAATGCAAATATGACACTGTGGTTGGCTCATCAGAACTCCTCTTTTTTGGGGGGGAAAAAAGCCATATAACAAAAGAATGTAGAGGTCCAGAAATCACTTGATGGCACTGCCTTGAAAGTCAAAATCTGTAAGATGTGATGAGGCCAGGGGGTGTTTGTGTATATTGAAGGATGTTCCCACAACAGGCATTTTATTGGGCATAGATTAAGGGAATCACATACACCCAACATACAAGCAATTGTTCATTTAAATGGGGCAAAGGTCTTCAAGAGAAAGTATGCAAACACACTGTCAGACTTTTAAAAGAGGCAGATGTTCGACATTCTTGCTACAATTCCATAAGCACAGCTATGATTTACCTCAGAGCAAGGACTCATTATAAATAATTACCAACAACTTTCTTGCATTGCCAGTGATTTTTCCCTGTGTTGCCTGGTTAATGTAGCAAATCTAACTCCTATCACATATTAGATGGAAATGACAACTCCCAGATCTGTGAAATCTAAAACGGGAGAGAATAAATAGCATTTTAATCAATGTCTGTGGCACACTCTATGAAAATAAACTCCAGTAAACTCATTCTTTCCAAAAATATTCAGGGAGGAAAGAAGGACACAGGAAAGACTATGTAATAACCAATTATCCAAAAAAGGCAGTGAAGTATTCCACATCTCTAAAACTCTGTGTATATAATTAACTCTTTGCAATGGGCTGAATTTTTTTTTTGATTGGGAAAAAATCTTAATTAGAATAATTAGAGGGCAGTCCATACACATAAATTCATGCACGTGCATACCCTGAATTTTGTCCACAAAACATTTAAATTTATTAAGATTACAAAAACCTGCCATTGCTACTTAAATTAAAATCTGGCAGACGGAAGACTGTCGCATTTCTAGCGCTGGCTGTTGGTGATGAAATATTCCCGGGTGTCTAACACCTGGATGGACAGAGACTGTTATCTCTGCAGCTTCCAATGCTGGGTTCCCACCTCGGCTCCTCAGGAAAGCCTTCCACCCCCCTCCCAGCAGGTGCACAGCTCACCCCTGCCCAGCTGCAAGAACCCGGGGTGCCCTAGGCTTCCCTTTGATGGCGTCTCCTACGCTGCAATTGGGGCAATTAATTACTAAGTATACACAAGTGTATGCAAGTGTATAAATGTACATCCTTAGCTGCTTCATGCCAATCTCTCCTACCAGTATGTAAGCTTTATGAGGAAAGTTCCTGGAATCCCATAAACACTAAATAGATGCTAAACACATAAATCACCTTCAACAAGAGCTATCACTGAGCAAACTGGAAGAAGTAGGTGTTTCTATTAGGCAGATGTGGTAACCAGTATACTACGAGAACCCACCTTGAATTGGGTACTTCTGAAAGCTCTGCAAAAACAGGTCTTCTTCCATCCCTGGAATACCAGTGCCAATGTCACTCTCGGAGGTGGCCCCAGCCTCTCCCCTCTTCTTTGCCAAATGTAGAAATCAATGAGAACATTCCTCTAAACCTCCAATCCCTTCTTTGTACATGCACACTGGCCGCAGTTACATGCATTTGATTATCCATTATGGTCACCCTTCTCGGGTCCCAGGAAACAACTTCTAACCAAAGGGATTTTTAATAAGATATATAGAGTATAATATATCATAAAAGAAAACAAGGGAAAATTACATAAAACAAGCTGGGGATGTTTGAACTGTAATAATGTAATTGGCATTGCCATTACTTCTGCCGTTTAGTGTTTCGTTGGGGGGACATTGTGCAAATCTTTCCAACATTCATGAAACTGGTTCCTTGTGAAGCTAAGAGGAGGTGGCCTCACAGTGGCAGCAGGACCGAGTCTTGAGCATGTGATGCGGCTTGGGGCTCCTGAATGGTGGGCACCACCCATTAACGAGAATCGAGTTCTCTTCCCATCTCTTTGTGACTCTACCACATGCCATATGCCACTACTGACGATCTACTTTATTTTTTCTCCATCTCCTCTAAATATCTTTCTCCCATTTTGTGGCTTTTCTTTTTTTTTTTTTTTTAAAGATTTTATTTATTTATTTGAGACAGAGAGAATGAGAGAGACAGAGAGCATGAGAGGGGGGAGGGTCAGAGGGAGAAGCAGACTCCCTGCTGAGCAGGGAGCCCGATGCAGGACTCGATCCCGGGACTCCAGGATCATGACCTGAGCCGAAGGCAGTCGCTTAACCAACTGAGCCACCCAGGCGCCCTTTTTTTTTTTTTTTTCTTTTTCATTTTGTGGCTTTTCTTACTCATGATTCCTGCTTACTCAAAGCCTAGGCTTACTCCTGACTTCCTTCTTTCTCTGTGTCTTTTCGCTTTGAATAATACAACCAGTTTAACCAACTTGCCCTATCTTGTAAACTCAGGCTTTTCAGAGAGATTTGGACAGGATCGGTCACCACCATCCCTGTCGGGCCAAGTTCTTGTGCACCCCCATCCAGGGCTCCCGGGCAGCCTATCAATCGGTCACCTAGACCCAGTCAGCTGTGACCACAGTGGTGAGATCATGCGAGATAACAAAAATTAATTTAGGCCAGCATGGTCTTGGGGAGCAACCCTCTGAAAAAATGACAGTAACTGTGGCTAGCCCAGGTCAAGAACCAGAAACTAGTTCATTTAAAGAGTAATCTAATAACTAAATCTGGGATGCAAGAAAATTCCTTATTCTGTCAAGTGGAATAACAAGAGTTCCGATTTTGCATTTCTCTACTATTCTCTTTCATGTTTGCTACTTTAAAAAAAAAAAAAAGAAGAAGAAAAGAAAAAAGGCAGGTACCTGGGTGGTGCAGTCGGTTAAGCGACCAAGTCCTGGTTTCAGCTCAGGTGGTGATCTCAGGGTTGTGAGATCGAGTCCTGCCTCGGGCTCTGAGCTCAGTAGGAAGTCGGCTTGAGATTGTCTCTCTCTCCCTCTCCCCCTGTTCTCTCTCTCTCTCTCAAATAAATAAATCTTAAAAAAAAAAAAAGCAGAAAAGCAGCAAAGATCAAATGCCACGGTATAAATACCAAATCAGTAACTGGGTCCTTTGTTCTAATATTGACCTGGCACCCTTTAACTCTATTTTCTCATTCTGTTT
Organism: Neomonachus schauinslandi; assembly: GCF_002201575.2. Lineage (NCBI taxonomy): Eukaryota > Metazoa > Chordata > Mammalia > Carnivora > Phocidae > Neomonachus > Neomonachus schauinslandi. The sequence continues at coordinate 118,395,918 of NC_058407.1, read as the reverse complement.
TTTATAACTCTACTGCTCCCAAATACAAATATAATAGACAAAGCCCTGAGAATTTTGCTTAGAACTGCAGAAAGTAGTTGAAGTTCACACTTGGCCCATATCCAGTTTTCTGCCACCACAGAACTCTTATTCAGTCCCCTGTGTAGGAGAAGCAGATTACATTTTTAAAAAGTACCAAACTTTCCTTCTATCTACTTTTTAATTTATTATGTTTGAGTATTTTTGTAAAAAGTTATTTTGGTAGGCTTCTGATGGTCATGTGGGTCTCAGGGACTTATAAAACTGACATCACAATGTTGAAGTTAATAAAATTATAAGCATAATATATTCTAAATCCCAATTATTTTAGTTCAGAAAAAAAAAATCCTGCTAAGTTATGCATTACTCTGTGGCTTGGGTCCAAGGAGGAAATTTATTATCATGGAGGGAAAAAATTCTTGGTGGGAGAAAAAGATAGCAAATTCTTCAAATAAATAAAAAAGCTGTTTTGTAATTTGAAATATCATCAGTATATTTGATGATGAATATCACACAAATATTCACTTTATACTTTTAGAATATGAAAAGCAGAAAAATTCAAGATCAGGAAGACATGTTTATTCTGTGAGCAAGTGTTCTGAATGTATCATCCAGGGTGCCTGGGTGGCTCAGTTGGTTAAGCGTCTGCCTTCGGCTCAGGCCATGATCCCAGGGTCCTGGGATCGAGTCCCAATTCGGGCTCCCTACTCAGTGGGGAGTCTACTTCTCCCTTTCTCTCTACCCCTCCCCCCTGCTTGTGCTCTCTCTCTCAAACGCACACACTCTTTTCTCTATCGAAAAAATAATAAAATCTTTAAAAATTAAAAAAAAATGTGTCATCCATACTGTTCATCAGTTTACAATTGGGAGGGTTTATGCACCATCAAAGAGGAACTTCTACAGAATAATACAATAAGGCTAAGATCCTCATCTCAATATATTTATAGTAGGGTAAAAATAGGGACTAACTTACTTTTTCCAACTATGCGAAAATTAGGGGGAAGAAAAGCACTTATGTTTTATGATAAATGAGCTGTTCTTAGCTGAGAAATCAGAGCATCTCCCCATTTCATGTACTCAATTTGTGCACTTTCTATTCTTTGCTTCAAGCTGTTTCTTTCATCTCACTAATACAAGAAAATTAAAATTCTACTATTGGGAACATATGAGGAATTTAATCTTGGAAGAAGTGAACTACAATGCTGTATTATCGTAGTACTCTGATATACCATCAGAAAGATACTGAGCTTGAAAACCATAATATTATTATCATTTAAAACTAAGTTTATTTGGGGCAGGAAGACACATTTTGAATGACTCACTAATGGAAGTGCACCGAAGACAGCAGAGGTCTCCAATGTGATTTAATGTGAGTTTTCATGAAAAACCTCATCCCCGGGACACCATCAAGCTCCAAGAAACCAAGGTGAGAACCAAGACGTAGAATCATTTTGTTATATCCTGCATTTATTTAAGCAAACCAAATGTGTAGAGATAGGAAAATTAGAGCGTTATAATGTTTTACAAATACAGAAAGAAGACAGAATAGTAATACCCTGAAGAGAGTGCATCCGAACACAGCTCTATCACAGGAGAACACGTGCAGTGACCACATTGAAGCCACGGCCAACACGTCCAGCTGCCATTCTTGTTCTGACATCATTCAAGTAGATTTAATAGATAACTCAGCGATTTGCTTTTAAACAAATAATAATACTAATGATTATAGTAGCCTTGAAGGGTTCGTGAGTGACTATACTATACATACATGATGCTAGGCTTAATGTTTATTTCAATGCCGCTGTACATTATGCAGGGGGAAATAATGTCATATTACACAGTAACTGTGACATCCACTAAAATGTGAACTAGTTTGCATAGGTTAGTCCTTTGGGCAGCACGATGTTGCTCTAGTCCACCAAGGCTTAAAGATTCACAGTGTAGAGGAAAGAAAACATGAATTAAAGCATTTCTACTAAAATATATTTTAATAGCTGGTGTTAATTTGCATAACAAAAGCCAAATTATATTAATAACATTGTATCATTCTATAAGCCCATTCATTTTAAAAACATTAAGTGTTTCCATTAAAACTGTATGCTCTCAAAGTTAGTACAGTCTTGCAAGTTCATCATCAACCACAATTCTACATTTTCGAAGCAGACAGAAGCCAAGCTGTGCAATGATTCAATTTTGTATTCTTAGCACAGGTCAAAGGCCAACGTTTCCACACCAAACCCACAGCACACTTGGTGCCGCTTCTAAATGCTCAGCCATTCATTGTATGGACACTGAAGAAGGGGACTAGGATACAGTTTTCTCTTTTCCTTCAAAGTCAAGCATTCTTAACAGCAACTGGATTCCCAAGAAGTAGATAGTATGCCAACTGGATATCATGTATCAAACACAAAAAGCATATGGAATTCCATGAATATACGGAAGTAATATGGACAACCGGAGAGAAATCTGCCCTGGGGATCCTTCCAGGCTGGTGGATTCCAGTAGTCTAAGCATCATGAAATGATGGCCACAGAAACATCATACAGTAATTGACTGTCTGGAAAGGACCCTAATGGGCATGGAATACTTCAGAAAGAGACTTCCCTTTTAGCATTCTTAACTTACTTTACATAGCTTCTTACTTAACTAAAGTTTTCTCTCCTCTGTGTCTCGTTACCCAAAACACCCACCCTCTAGCCGCTTTTAGATTATCAGAAGCAAATATAGCTAAGGTATAATGAAATTTATGAAGTGAATTTCATCTTGTGTAATGAATTCAGCCTCATAACGTAATTCTTCTATCTTACAATAGCTATTTTAAGTCTCAAACCTAAAGTTAATGTTTATGCATCCTGATTATATATAAATGCACAAAGAACTTTTCAGAAATAGATGGGAAAGGTCAGTATTTTCTAAAGTTCTACACCTTTAGAGGTAAAAATACAATCAGCTATCACCTTTCATATCCGTCAGGAGCATCTCACTTCCCCACCACAAAAATACCAATCATGTATAATAAAATATTACTATAGAATAGATAAGAAGCTTGCTTGCTTGGTTTTCTTTCCAAGACCATCATGGATAAACAAGGGTAATCAAAAAGGCACCTTTTTAAAAATATATCTATATTATAATTTTGGTATAAACTATATCCACTTTATATAGGGATGCGCTATTAAAGGATCACACCCATTTTCTTTATCTTTTCATTAAAAACATTTCACCAGAGGTGAATACACCTGAAAAAGAGATGCACCTCTTGAACTTCACTGTTCTAGTAAAGTCTGTTTCCCCACTTCCCAGACTGTTGTCAAGCTCAACCAGGAGAGGACAAGGGAGGAAAGACTGTGGTTAACCTGCCCAAACTGCATCTTCATCATCTTCAAGCAATGAACCTTAGTGACAAAGAAGGGCTGGTCTAATCTCAACCATGTTCATACAAGGTGCCCATAGAAATTGTGCTTGCAAATTCCCGTATGATCTCTGGAGGTGGGGAAGCCTAGGAAGAGGCAGGGATGGCATGGGGATCTGACAACCAGATAAATATTTCAAACTGGGCTACACTGCGGCTGTCTAAACAAGAACAAGAAGACATGAAGAACTCATTTTGCCACGTTAGAAATAGAAAGCTTTCCTTAGAGCACGAGAATCAGTAAAAATATTGACTACAAAAACTTACAACAAAAGTCACCTATTCCACTGCTCTGCTTCTCTCTCCAGAGATGATCCACATATAGTTTTGTTTTCGGAAACTTGTAAAAACGTATCAACCTGCTCCATGTGCTTTTACCAAGCCTGAGAACACATCACGTTCGGAGAATCAGGTGCATGCTCTCTGTGCTTGGACATTTCAGTCTTTAGCTTGATTTCTAAAAGACAGATTTTTTTATTTACACCCTTCTTTAGCCGTTAGTGTTATTTATGTCTGAGATGCATGTCGCCAAACTGAGGGGAGGGGGGGCATGTGCAAAGTGGAAAAAGCGTTCAAGAACGTAGTTTTGAAAAATGATGCTGTAAAAGTAGCACTTTGGTATTATACATATATGTTTCTGATATTTCTGCTGAGATGCTCAATATCCTGACAAGCTTTAGGAACAGTGGCAACACTACCCAGTTATGGCATCAGGAGCATGTGACATCATGTTCTCCCACAGTCTTTATTATAAAATAACTGCTCTCTGGTTAAATTCTGAGCAGACCTTAATTCCTAGAGGCTGGAAGCAGAAACATCTCACTATGCAAACATTATGCTAAGCTTAAAATTTTAGAATTATTCCCCTAGTAATTATTGACTTCTACATTCCATGAATCTGATTTTGAAATTAGTGGATGAGAAAGACAATGGAACAACCAGCTGCTACTTTATGGGACTTTTCCCCGATAAAGAGTGTCATTTCAAATCCGTTCCCTTTGAGCTTCCTATAAATGTGCTATTTCTCAAAAATTGTACCTGTCCTACATTTAGTCTGCAAATTTAATCAACAACTACTCTTTTTCATAATCACAAAAAAAGTGGTCTGGGTGAAAAATATTTACTTAATGACATAAAAAAATTGAGCAAGCTTATTGCCCCAGTTTTAACGCACAGAATTTTTTTTTTTTTTTTTTTGGCAAGAATGTCACAAGTTCAGCTTGTCTTTGTTGGTTTGTGTATAAGACATCAAAATGGATAGGGGGTTAATTTAAACATAACTGGCCATTTCAATACTAGAAAATCAGTCCAGCTGGGTATGTAGGAATCTGTAAAAAAAAAAAAAACAAAAAAAAAACTCTCTAGTTTTTCACCTGAATTTCTCTCATCTCTTTTTATGTGAGTGTCCTGTAGATGCAGCCTGAGCGTAATAAAGCTTGTTTGCTCTTTGAGCCAGATAAAATGAAACTCTAGATTTTCAAAAAGTAGGTGCTAACTTTTCAAAAGTGTAAATGGATTAGCATTTGTTTCTGGACTCCTAAACACTTCCGTAAAAGGTATTTTACAGGATATTTCATTAATTTCTTTGCCTATATTACATAAGGGAGATAACCCCAAGATCTATACATTTTATCACATTTTTGTAACTTTGCTTTTGCAGCTTCATCACAATTCCAGAGTCAGGCCCTACACAAATGCTACCCTGCTGAGGTCCAAATACATCAGGAAAACACAGAGTCGCTGATGGATGTTAATTTCTCCAGTGACCTTGACTATGAATACCGGCCAATCGTCTTGACCAGATAGGGCAACAATTTCTTTTAGTGAACAACCTGTTGGGCCTAGACCTAAAATCTCTGCTGGCATTTTCATCCTCCCACCCCGCCTCCCCCGACAATATGGTTTAGAAAGTAAAAACCAGAAGAAAGTAGAAAAGAAGTCTTTTCATTAACTGGTTTCAGTGGCTAGATTTCCAGTACCGGATGTGAATTGCATTTTCCAAAATTTAAAACAAAACAAAACAAAACAACGATTATCTCTATGCGGAGTGGGTGACATTTTGTTCACTGGTTGTCTCTCGCACACTTTGTAGTCACTGGCTCTTATTAAGTTTTCTTTACTTTTAAATCGACAGCGGCATTAAGTTAATGAAAGCTGCTCGGTAAACACCTAAATCACTTATTTGCTAGAGTAGACATCTATTTCCTAAAGGTGTAAATCCTTCACAACTAGAGTGCAAGGCAGCAGGAGAATCTCAAGCAACTTTTCCAAATATGTTTTTCTGATGAGCTGGCGACTAGAGGGAAGGGCCGTTAGGTTATCAGCCGCACATTTTGCTTTAATAATAGGCAGTGCAGCTTCCTATGTTACAGAAGCTTGAACCTATGTGACATGCAACAGGGTAAAAGCGCTTAGGGAAATAATAGAGATGACCTTAAACTTTGCCCTTTGCAGAGTAGCTGTGACGTTATTTGGTCCTGACATTCTATGGAGTCAAGCGTAGACTTGGGCCCACAGAATGTAAATGGAGAGTAGGACACGCCTTGGTACCAATGAGAAATAAAGAGACCCAAGTCAGCCTAGGGAACAAGGAAATGTCTTTGTTCGGGAGAAGTTTCTAGGTCCCGAAGGCCACCAGTCAATGTAATTTTAACCAAACTGTCATTCTGCCACTCCTGACATTTATTACATTAGGCAATTTTCACTTGAATTGGAAATTCCCTAATGACTCAAAAGCTAAATGGTCTTTAAATTATTGGCTGTGTTACTGAATTAAGAGAATTGGCTTCTGGTGATTCCAAAGTGACAGGTAAGAAGTTTCATAGACTTGTTACATTTAAGGGACAATCAACATCTCTATTAAAGTCTACAAAAATACATTTCCCAGAAGTGTTTGATAGCCAATCAAAAGAAACCATTAACCCAATTAGCAGCACCAGGCCTCCAGACCTATAGACTTTGTGCACAGGAATCACTGAAAATGTAGGTGTCCTGAGCCCAGAAGTCATTCCTTCTTCCTGGTACCTGTGTGTCTCATTGTCAAAGTAAAGACAGATTATTGTAAAATAACTGCCAAGGTGTCTTAAAAGTATCTTCTATCTTTTAAAAAGATTGGGTTTAGTATACATTAGAATAAAGCTCAAGGACAAGGAGAAATAATTAATTAACAAACTCAATGTAATTGGCTGGGAGCATCCCCGTTTTCCCAGTTCTCTGCACCGTGCCGTACATCCAGCCGTCATCGATGGGCTGCACGTTGACGATGTAGTCACCGTCCCTGAAGGAGACCTCATCTTCGTCCTGGGCACTGTAATCGTACATGGCTCGGTAGGTCCTCTGAGAAAGGAAAGGGGGGTGGGGTCACACGATGGATACAAAATAATACAGCCACAAATGCCAATCACGACAAACCAACTCACATATAAAAAGGAACCAGGAGGAATGTTCCCAAGTGTATTTATTTCTGGAGACTGGCAAACAGAGCCTAGCATCTATCCTGGTTGCGTCCATCTCAAGTTTACCAGGCTAGCAGAAAGGGTAATGTTTGGGGGGCACAGAATGGGGATCGAGGAAGCCTTTAGATACTATAACTGGCCCATGAAAAAGTAAGCTTTGAAGCAGTAAAACCAACTTCCCCCAGCTCCAGATAACTCCAGAGACCTTAGATTATGTAGATTTTCCCCTATTCTACATTCTTTAGAGAACAAAAACTGCCCTATGGACAGATGGAGCCAAGTCACTGCCATGGCCCCCCTGACAGAGGAAATGAATTTTTCTTAGGAACAAAGAATTTTTGTTTCCTCTTAAAAATATATTTAAAAAAGAAAAATACATAATATACTTATTTTGTAGGTTTTTGAATCAGTGATAGACATTTAGTATGTAAATGTCTGAATACTGAGGGACACATAACTGAATCCTTGTTATAATGAGGAAATTATTCACTTCCTAACTTCAAACTATGTTACAAAGCTGTGGTAATTAAAACACTCTGGTAGTGACATAAAAACATAGATCAATGAAACAGAACAGAGACCCCAGCAATAAACCCACGTATATATGGTCAATTTAGGATGAAGGAGCCAAGAACACACAGTGGGGAAAGGACAGTCTCTTCAATAAATGGTGCTGGGAAAACTGGACAGCCGCATGCAAAAGAGTGAAACTGGACCACTTTCTTATCCCATACACAAAAATTAACCCAAAATACATTAAAGACTTGAATGTTAGATCTAAAAAGATAAAACTCCTAGAAAAACACATAGGTAGTAAGCTCCCCAACATTGGTCTTGGAAATGATTATTTGGATTTGACACCAAAAGCAAAAATATACACGTGCGACCACATCGAATTGAAAAGCTTCTGTGCAGCAAAGACAACCATCAACGAAATGAACCTACCAACTGGGAGAAGATATTTGCACATCACATGTCTGACAAGGGGTTCATAGCCAGAATATAAGTTGAGTTTTACCATATTTGTTTTAATTAAAGACCAAGAATTCAGTTAATATTAACATCAGTCTCAAAATTAAGAGACCAGGCTAAGGAAACTGGCAGATGCAAAAAGAATTTTAGAGCAGTTAAAAAGAACTTCCAACTGCTTAGAAGGACCACCTCTTTCTCAGGGCTCAGGCTAAGGCTTCTGTGTCAGACAGAAGCTTGGAGAAATAATTTCACTTGAGACGCCCAACCAACCTCGAGCACTGCTTCCAAACTTCACATTTAATGAATGAATCTGTAAGCACTTCAAGATTTCTAATAGGAGGATTCAAAGACTTACATTGGCCATGTCATTCGGAGGTTAGTGGCCATTTTGATTACTGTCAAAATTAACTGGTTAATGTGACCAGATATTTGTACTTTTTAGACCTGAATGAAGATCACAGTTGGCTAAGACCGATCATGAAGTAACAACTAGGATATTGTTCTGAGACAGTCGTTTTGTACGTTTTACTCTTTATATGTTTTCACAGCATGCCTTCCTTTCTCAGTGGTTTACCTCTATAAGTCTTCTGCTTTCTTCGAAAGGGTACAAAGAATAAAATGTTGTCATTTATCCTTTCTGTGAAAATGGACACTATTCAATGCAACTCTATTCCACTTTTATTTCTATTTTGGAGATAAAACGGAAAGACCAGGGAAGAGGAAACATTTCAAACTGATACTTACTAGATTTGGTGAGTGCTGCATTGACCTCATGGATGAGAGGCTGGTCTGGTGCATGTACCCATAGCCTTGGGAATGGCTTTGCTGGTAGGCTCCAGGAAGAACGGGCGCTATACATGAACATACACATACAAAGAGTCCTCAAAGCGAGCCTCAAAATACCCCTCCCGAGCACCCAAGGGACTTCATGCTCTGTTACACTCTTCTGAAACCAAATGCCATGTTCAGTGCCATGTAAAATCTGGGTAGTGGTGTTATAAGTGATCTAGATTAGTATAAATTTCAGCAATTAAGGACATATATAGGGAATCAGTTTAACATGCAGTTAAAATATATTAGAAATACTTGTATTACTCTACTGCAGAGGCTCTGTTCAAACAACACAAGTACAAAACAAAAATTTCCCATCGCCTTTTAACAAAATCACGTTTTTACTCAGCTATGTAATCCCCTTAGACATTTTCCAAAATAAAAATAAGAATTTTTTTAAAAATTGAAGTGGATCATCAAACCAATGACAGAGTATAAATGTTTTCACAGAATACTCATATAACAGATGCTCTCAATATTTCAAGACATATAGCTAAATATTACCTTTACAAAAATGGTAAATATAGCATATGGTTAGCAACATATGTTTGTTTAGCAGTTAATAATGAGTCTATACCCCAAAAGAAAACTTTATTTAAAATATATAAATTCTCCATTTTATCTTGGCTGTAAGTCAAAACTAAATAAGTCATCTGAATATGTTACAAAAGCCTAACAAACCAAACCATGTAAAGAATTTCATAAACATCTTTCTACATCAAAAAAAAAAAGAAAAAGAAAATAGTATCGAAATAGCATTCACTCATTTTGTGCTGTTCTCACCACTAATTCTGACAATCAAAAGACATAGTTCCTGTTTTGAAGAACACTAAATTCTAGAGAAACCAACACAGAAACTAGGTAAAAACCCCACAAAATCAGTAGAGAAACCAACACAGAAACTAGGTAAAAACCCCACAAAAACACAAAATCTGTGTTTCTCTCTAAGTATATATAAGTACTTATAACCAGAAGCAAGGAGCTGGCTACGAATGAGAGGATTTTAGTAGCACACCCTCCACTGGGTTTTGAACAATCATATGATACATTAGTAAAACTTGTATGATATAATTACTATAAAAATCCACAATAGGTTGCCAGCATTGTTCAATCAGGTTGAGTCTGTAATTAATCTAGGTTGATTTATTTAGGACAGTTTTTATAATAAAAGAAACGGATATAATTCTTGGGTAATATGAATAATTACTATTTTATAAGTGGTATGTTCATTCTGATGATACATGAGAACATCAAATTTAAAGAAGTCTAATCATCAGAAAATTACAAATCATAAATGTGTTCTCCAGATGATAATGACATTAGGTTGAATGGGAATTTTTTTTAAGTTCTTGAATTAATTCATATTGCAATGTTGTTAGAAATCGTGTTTATTTAATGTCTAGGTGCGGCATCAAAGAGAAACCACCGAGTTCTTAACTTGGACTGTGGTACATTCTAAAGTTATTAAAGCGTTAAATATCAAATACTTCAGAAAATAGCACTGTTTAACATTATCAACTCAATTTAAATACTTAATGTCAAGAGATGTCAAGAATATTGTCAAAATTCACTCATGAAGAAAAAATAATGAAATCGCTAAAAATATCTAAGCCCACTTAATTAGCTGAGGAACAGAGCCATTGCTGTGTATTGGAAGCATGGACCATTCATTTCTTCCCTCCCTCAACTCTCAGCAAATATTGACTGAGTGAGTTAATGTGTGCACAGGGCTTACTACATCACCTGTCACTTAGTAAGCCTCCATAAATCTTAACAACTATCACTGTCCACTATGTTCAAGGCATGCCAGGCATCAAAGGAGAGGGGTGACAAAAACGATTGCCCTCCTCGAGCAATAATGGCCTGGACATCTGTTCTTTCCCCAACTGAAGAAATGGCTCTGAATACTCAGGGCATTTCCAGTTAAATATGTAAGTCAAGGACTCCAATTACACACCCAGAATGGCAGTCCTGAACTGGTTTTTAGCCACATAAACAAGCCATTGCTTCATTAATTATTATTTTAATCTATTTATAAATTCTAAAGATTAATTAAAAAACCCCATAAACCTACCTAAAATTAAAAAAAAAATAAACTTTTAATCCTTTGTTACACTATCAAACTGTGACTTTCACATTTTGATGCAGAGAGTTAAGCATGGTCATCTTAAAATATTTGGGGGGAAAACTATCAGGAAAAGACAATGATGAAAAATATTTTTAAACATGCTATCTCATGTGCCGTGATGTGTCTGTGTGTACATAGTTTGTACGTCATCATCCTAATACTGACAATTCGAGAATGTTGTTGAACAGTGTTCTTTAATTTTGGCTGTTAGAAACCAAGTATATCCACACCTGTTCAACTGCTCAAATCTGACCTTCAAAGAGAACCTATAGATACTGTCAAATACAGCAGGAAAAGAAAATGATGTATTTGTCCTAAATCTGTGTAGGTTGGAGAGAGCAGGGAAGAGTTTAGAAGGCGGAACCTTGGGGTAAATATAATCTATCTCGTTCTTACAGTTTCTATTCATGCCTTTATTTCCATCTCTCTCTCCAGCTGCATTACTTAATGCACGTTCCTTCAGGGCTATCAAACTTTGTTATCTACTTTATACCTGATACAATAAAAGAGTTTTTAGGAAGCTCCTATTAGAGCTATGAAAAACATAACTAAGAGCCCAGAGGAATCAACTTACTAAAAGCAAATGCCAATTTAAAAGGAGGCAGACATCGCTTTTTTTATTGTTTTGCTACATGATTTCTTTTTTATGAAGCATAGGCAAAATAAGCAATAGGAAATTTAGAACAATGGCTTCAGAAATTGGGTCTATTAAGAATTTGGGTGAGGGGCGCCTGGGTGGCTCAGTTGGTTAAGCGACTGCCTTCGGCTCAGGTCATGATCCTGGAGTCCCTGGATCGAGTCCCGCATCGGGCTCCCTGCTCGGCGGGTAGTCTGCTTCTCCCTCTGACCTTCCCCCCTCTCATGTTCTCTCTCTCATTCTCTCTCTCAAATAAATAAATAAAATCTTTAAAAATAAATAAATAAATAAAAAGAATTTGGGTGAAAGACAGCTATTCCATGTGAGTATGCCATTTCTTCCATGAAAATATGGAACTCAAAAGGTTTTGCAAAAGCAAGATGTTAAGCTAATTTTGCAACAAACAAAGACTTCTTATCAGAGAAAAATACATTGTGCCCTCTTCCTTAAAACAGTGGTCAGATTCCACCAGCACTGACACAGATGGATGATGGTTCCATGATGGTCTTCCCACACAAGAGTCCTGAGGTTGAGAGTTTTTATTGCAGTAGCATAAAAGCCATAAAACAATAACTTTAGGGGCATCTGGGTGGCTCAGTCAGTTAAGTGTCTGACTCTCGGTTTCAGCTAAGGTCATGATCTCATAATGGTCATGAGATAGGGTCCCACACTGGGCTCCATGCTGAGTGTGGAGCCTATTTGAGATTCTCTCTCTCTCCTATCCCTTTGCCCTCCCCACTCCCTGCTCGTGTGTGCTTTCTCACTCTCTCTCCAAAAAAAAAACAATAGCTTTCATTATTCTAAGGCAACAACAAAACACACAAGTGTGACTCAATTTTCATTTCACATTGGTAAGATTTATTGACTGGAGATCTGGAAGCTCACTAAAGCTCTAAGGATTTCAGCTCTATTTGGAATGTCCCATAGTATTTATGAAACCAAAATCTCTTTTAGCGAACAACAAAGTTCTTCCACTAACAGACAATACTAATATTTTCTATTTAATGCTTCTCCTTACAATGAAAGGAGATAAAACCAAGATAGAGAAGTAAATAGACACGAAGATCATAAAACAGAAGGTGAAAATGGAAGAAAAAACATTTTTTTGGAGGCTTCATAAATCTGAAACTGGAAAAGTAAGGAAATATGTGTAAACATGCACAGTAGAGTAAATGAACCAAAGATATGCACCCACAATCATAAAAAGAGAAAAATCCTCAAAAAGAAGCCAGCCCACTGTGGGGGATGACCATGGAGTAGGTAAAAGAAGAGGAGGATTATAGAAGTGTCATTCGCGTGCACAGTGCATCCCATGTTGCCATGTAGTTGTCAGAAAAACTCTCTAAAATAGGTATCATTCCCACTTTAGAGAATAAAATACAGAGGCTGGGAGATTAAGCGGGAAGGCAGCAGAGCAATGGTCTCTGCATATGAACACCAGGATAAAGGTCTGATGTCCTCAAAGATGAGGTAGAGGTTTTGAAAGCCTCACGATGACAACAGCTATGACATAGTATGATGTCTACTATGTCTACAACATCTACTATGACATAGTAGATGGCCAAACTCCAAATGCAAAAATAGAAATAAAAGTAATGCCTTATTGATTCCTCAGCCCATTAGGGTTGGTATAAAAAATACCATAGACTGGCAGCTTAAGCAACAAATTACTTCTTGCTGTTCTAGAGACTAAGAAGTCCAAGATCAAGACGCTGGCAGATTCAGTGTCTGACGAGGATCCATTTCCTGGTTCATAGATACACTGATTCCTTTTCCCGAGTCCTTAAATGGCAGATGGGGATGAGGGAGCTCTCTGGGGCCTCTTTTATAAGGGCACTAAATCCACCCTCTTGACCCAGTCACCTCCCAAAGGCCACACCTCCTAATACCATCACCCTGGGGTTAGGAATTTGACATGTGAATTTGGGAGGGACACAAGCATTCAGTCTGTAACAATTAGTTAACATAGATGTAACACAAATAGAGAAAATAATCTTGGGGTTTTTCTCACAGGCTTACTTTTTTTTTTTAATCAGAATAAGGAAAAATTACCCCTCAGAAGCTTTCCAATAAAGAATATAGGATGCAATACATTACTGTCATATTTTCTTAAGAGTTGACTACAGTTTTATCAATTAATGTGGGTCTAAGAACTTAATGAGTTGTGGGGGGTTTTTTTCTTCTTTTTTTTTTTAAGGACAAAGAATCTGGATTTGGACAGTCAGAAGGGAATTGCTAAAATGAATGAAGACATGACTATAAATGAGAAAGTATGAAGATACTGCTGGTTGTGAAGTAAATATTAAATAATGAGCTAAACCCTTATTAGATCTCATCTAGGCTATGAGCAAAGTGGTTGAGCTAATCGGTCATCAAATAGGCCCATGATGTGGGCCTTTTTGTTCAAATAACTTTTTCGGGTGCCATCAAGGGTTCCAAATCAGAGCCTCAAGCCCTCATGGCACCTGCTTCTCTCCACAAGCCCCAAGTGAGTGCTAAATCCACATTTATGCCAAATACAGCAACAAGATGATTTTTTTTAATCTGATAGAATTCTGAGCACTATAGAGAGTTCTCCTTGACTGCAGAAGACAGAAACAAGCCAGATTGCCTCCAGGTTTTAGTTTGTTGGTTTTTAATTATAAGCTGTGAAGAGACAAGTGCTTAAAAAACCAGCTTGCTGCATAATAAACTATGAATAAACAGACTTTAACATAAAAATGAGATAATCTACAATTGAGTTGAAACCACCAAGTTTTAAAGACATGCATAATCATCACTGCCATACAAAACAAGTGCTCAAACTTTGGAAATCATATGTAAAAATAAAAGCAATCATTACTATTTCATATGTTGAATTTCCAGCAGGTTCCCCAGACCAATTAAATCAGACTTTCTGGGGTGGGAATGGAAGGGACTGAACACTGGTGTCTTATTTTTGAAGGCTTCCAAGCAATTGAAATGGGCAGCCAGGGTGAAGAACCACTGAGCTATTGTGAGCTTCCTTCTCCCCAGCCCAACACAAATTTAGAGGCTCATGTGACCCTATACATGCTATTCCCCAATTCCTGCTCTCCCCCTGAAAAGGACTGAATATTTGTGTTCCCCACCCCCAAAACTCATACGCTGAAATCCAAACCCCTAAGATGATGGTATGGGGAGGTGTGGCCTTTGGGAGGTGATTAGGTCATGAGAATGGAGCGTTATGAATGGGATTAGTGCCCTCATGAGAGGCCAGAGAGCTAGCTAGCTCTCTTTCCATCAGGTGGGGACACACGGAGAAGACAGCAGTCTGCAACCTGGGAAGAGGACCCTCACCAGACTCAACCATGCCGGCAGCCTGATCTCAGACTTCCAGCCTCCAATACAGCGAGAAATCAATTTCTGTTGTTTGTCAGCTATCCCGTCTATGGTGGTCTGTTGTAGCTGTGGGAAGGGGCTAAAACACGTATCTCCGGGGCGCCTGGGTGGCTCAGTCATTAAGTGTCTGCCTTCGGCTCAGGTCATGGTCCCAGGGTCCTGGGATCAAGCCTCCGCGTCAGGCTCCCTGCTTGGCGGGAAGCCTGCTTCTCCCTCTCCCACTCCCCCTGCTTGTGTTCCCTCTCTCGCTATGTATCTCTCTGTCAAATAAATAAACAAAATCTTAAAAAAAAAAAAAAATTTAAAACACGTATCTCCCCCCCTGACTTGTTTGTATTTGTGGAGGCAAATGTTTAACCCTGGACCAGAGAAGCAAGCAGGGATCCTGGGAAGAAATCTCAGTAAGAGGAAGCTCACTGGAGAATAACCCAGCCACTAATATGCAGCACTCAGGGGACAAGCTAAGGCAAGCACCACGGGACACCACCCAGGGAGGGCTGACCAGTGGAAGCTGACCCCACTTCCCAGGGGCTGACCAGAACAGGACCTGGTTACCATCTCAGAGGGAAAGGGGGGCTGCGGAGTTTGGAATCGTGTAGCCAAAAAAAATGTCTTTACAGATGCAAAAATTATCCCTCAAGCCAATGATAAGTTCCTAACAATTTTCTCCATCTAGACCCCAATACCATCTTGGTTTTAATTTTCTGTTCTTAGATAAATGCTATTACTAGAGGGTATTGCAAACCTCCTTTGAGAAAATTCAAAACATGTGAAAATATTTCATCACCTAGGTATGTGTCCCTGTGAAACTTAGCAGGAGAGATATGTATCACAGGACTTCTGCTTTCCAAGGAATATCAAATATGAATATAATAAAATTTGAGTAAATGAAATCTTACAAGTAGGTGGATGACTTTGGTTTGCTCAGGAATCGCCCAGTTGCAGCAGAGAAAATTCTGTTCCCCGGGAACCCCCTTGGTCTCAAGCCAATCAGCACGGCTGGTCGCCCTACTTACAACATGCCAGGCCCTGTGTGTAGCGTGTCACGTGCATTAGGTGGAGAAATTGTCACCACTTTACTGATGGCAAAGTGCCCATTTTACAGATGGAGAATCTGCAGGCTACAGGGATTCAGTAACAGTTGACCACTCACTCCAGCGGCAGGGAAGATGGGAGTGAGGGGAAGGGAAAGCCGAGAGAAAAGAGGTTTAATGCGTGGAGAGGTGTGTGGGGCAGCTTCATTCTGCTCACAGAGGTGACTCTCCTTCGCACTGACTTTTCTGTGGTATACCTGGGGGTATAAACGCCACAGGAAGTTGAGGTGAATGTGGTTGATGAGGTGTGCTAGAACATCTCTGGAAAAAATTATAGTGAGAATAATGCATTCACTTTTGGAAAAGTTTGCTCAAATCATAGAGAATAGCATTGTTTCTGAAGCAATGGCTTTCAGATTTCTTTTAAGGGTCATTTTCGCATCTGGTAAGTTTCTGGAGTGCATGTGTGTGTGTGTGTGTGTGATCTTTGTTTCTTCTTCCCTTTCCCAGTAGTATCCTATATTATCCTGGCCAATCATCATTCAGTCACCTTATCCTGTATGAACAGTTTTCAAGTGTGTGTTCAAGCCACGTCTCCTAATATGACTTCAACCACTCTCCCACTGAGCAAGGAAGACCCCCATCATGATGCCACCTGACAATTTTCAAAATCCTTCTGTAGGACACTGCGTGCAAAATGTTACTTCCCCAAATCAGCATCAGAAGAGTGACAAGCTCTATAGACGTGCTAAGAATTTAGTTGCAAACATAATTAAGTCCAGAAGATTGTTTAACTATTTCTTCTCTAAATTTAAATAATAGATTTATAATGTTGCTTTAGTCAAATATAAATTGGATATTTAAAGATTCCTAATTACCTATTAACGAGATTATGTACTTTTTAAAATTATGCATATATGAATTACATCTGACCATTTCATTTATATATTTGGCTTAGTTGCCCCAAGTAAGAATTTCTAAAGTATTGTTTTGGGGCTCTGCTGTTCCTAAATATCAAAAAAAGAAACACAAAATTAGTTATTTTTTAAATGATCAGCCAGTTAAACTTAGCCTCACAAGCCCAGAAAAGCAGTACATTTTGATTTCAAACCTAACTGGTTTTTCTCTAGAAAAAATAAGTCTGTGAATGTTCTCTGGAAGAACTGAACCAAGACATACTGTAGTTTGAACAGAACTAGAGAGATTTAAAGTTAAGAATATCTGCTATTTTGCTTCAGAATAATCTAGCCAATTTACTCTTACATTAGATTTAAATATCAACTTGTATATTTTTCTCTCAGATTTGTTTCTCATTTTTAGCTATATAATTCAGGATAAACTCCCCAACTTATAACTGTAACACAAACCAGAGATATAAGCAGGATTGTCACTGAGGGAAAAGGAGATAATTTCTGCCCCAAATTACAGAGTCTTGAATAATGTTCTCATGGCACAAAATCAATGAGGTATGTATCTGTGTCTACACGTGCACATGCATGCTATCTCCCAAAATGAAAATAAAGGAATGCATAGTATGGAGATATATATATTTGTAGTTTTCTGACAAGAAAGACATAATTTGGGGCAGTTCGTTGGTAAGATGAAGGCAATAAAGAACCTAAGGATAGCAGGGACACGGGGATAAATGTTTCCATTTAGGTAAATCATAGCACTGAATCCAGCTTTCAGACACAAATTATGCCATGACTGAAAAGTCAACTCATAGCAAATCCCAATTTTCCTCAGTGAACACCACCACCAATACTGTGCAAGTCAATCTCATGTAGAAAAATTCATTATTCAAGTACAATGAAAGAAAGTCTCATTATGCCATTGTAGAGGATATTTTGTGAATACTTATCGGATAAATATATGTAGCATTGTTTTTTGTAACATATTTTTAAAGACTTAAAAACAGAATATGCATTTGGTTTATTCTTGCACTAATCAATTCAAATACTGACTCTTAGGAAATATGACCAATCCACAAGTAGTTCCCAAATACAGTTTTACATGAGATGTCTTTAGTGACAAACCACACTAAATATCATATGTACACACATCTCAATAATGATAACACTTCTGAATGAGCAAGTATACTTTTTTCAACCAATAGACATATATGAAACGGAACCAATGTGTCCCTGACATGATTTGAAGATAGGGAAATGTAGGAAAATGAATATAAAGGATTGTCTGGGTCTTCTAGAGCCCAAGCTTCAGCTTAAGGGAAGTGGCTGGGGCTGAAGAAAGAGGCAGGTGTAAGAGTCACAGTCGGGTAGGGAGCTGAGCAGCCGGTCATTGGAATCAAAGGCACATAGTGTTAAAGACAGGTAGACAGGACCCAGGTAAGATTCCGACAGGCCAGTAAATAAATTCAGTACACACGGGTCGGATACATGGTGGAAGATAAAGATCAAAAACCAGAATGTCTGAAAAATGTGGCATGGGCGGACCAGGAATATTTTTGGAACAGGATTAGGCACTAAAGAGTAGGGAATCTGGCCACAACGGGAGAACCACACAACAATGAGCTGGGGCAACAGAGATAATGACCAAACAAAACGCAGAAACTCAATACAACCCCCAGCTGCAGCAGCCTGGGGAAATTTTAAGTAGTTCCTGTAAAAGTCAGGATCCAATCCCCATGACCTCCTAGCCTGGGGCTTGGGGCAGAGGGGTGTGGGGCACCTGGATGAAACAGGAAGTGGGGGAGAGCAAGGAAATTCATGACTACAAAGGTAACACTATGACTGTTTTATATCTAAGACAGAGAGGTAAATACACATGTATACTCAGTCTATTACCCAATTTGGACATCAAATTTGAACCATATGAACCAAAAATGACTATTTCCATTTTCATTACTAATGTTCAACAAAGCTACTCTCTCCCTCTCCATGTGCGTCACTTTACCATTTACAAAACTCTTCTAAAGTTTTCCCCTTGGACGCATATGCTATGGCCACATCTATCTCTTTCCCGATGATCAAACCTTCTCTTTTCCCCAATCAGCTCGGCTTCGCAGGAAATATATTTTTAATGTTTTATTGTTTGCTACTTTAAGTGTCAGATGTTTCTCCTTCATACACATATGGAACCCTTTGATTTAATTTTGGCAAATCAATGAAAGACACATGTGCATCTTGGAACAAGTGCTATTCATTAGTATTTGATCCTTTTCCCAATTTCACACTCAGAAAAGGAAACTTACGACGTTTCTTTCTTTTTGGGGGGGGGAATTCTTAATCTCAGGAGACATTATGACGTTTCTTTCATTCCCAGTCTAATGATACCAGGAATATGAGTTTCTCTAAGGACTTCAAATTCAATCAGAATCCTGAACCTTTTTCTTGGGGGTGCAACTGAACTAACTAAAAGTTTCTAACAGTGTGCAGGGTGTGCTTTCCCATAGGCTTTTTAGCTAGATGGCTAAATATGATCATGTAATCACCAACAACAGGATCTTACATTATAAAGGACTCGTTTATTTTCCTATAGGCTAATTTCACACAAAAATTTATCTCAGCAATTTATCACAGAAGTATCTCAGTCATCAATTCTTTAAATCTTCCTACCTTCAATGTAGTCACTTAAAACGTCATTTTTTGATGGATATTGCTCACTTCTCAAATTCATATTGGAAACGACGCTCAAAAACAGTAGGGAAATAGTACAACTGAAAGTTTCTTGTTAAAGGTATTTTCTTTGCAGAAGTCAGGCTAGGAAGGAGCTGGAGTTTTTCAGAGGGTTGGGGTTGCCAATCAATAACCAGAAAACTGAAGTATTGGTTCCAAGAGAAATACTGGTACATTTAGATTAAATGAAGGCAAAAGAATTCAAAATCCGGAGTGCATTTCCTAGTTGGTTGTTCCAGTTATCTAATTTTAAAGTCACGCTCACCATTAAAAACCAGTAACACTGAATTTGGGGCAGAATGCCATCTGTAAATCATAAAACATAAATCCTCAATGGGCAGGGAGAATCAACAGAAAAATTAATGCAGACACTGAGCAACAGATTGTGACTTTATGAACACTTCATATTAAAGGAGATTTTGAAACACTGCTCGTTCGATGCCTGTCCATCACTTTCAAAACAAAGAGTTTATTATTGCGCCTGCATTTGATATTTCTGTTCTCAATATAATGGCAAATTGAAATTTTAATGATGGCTATTATCCTTAGGAATTAAGGGAGCATTCTGTGGTATTCACTGTGTCTAGGGAAGAGATGACTTCTCCTTGCATTTTGTCTCCTTCCATTCACCATTTCTTCATGGAGCATTCCTGGTCCTGCGCTAGGTACTGGAAGGAGAGCTAACTGGCACGTTCATTCTCTGCCACCGTGGAGTTCATGACCAAACAATAAACTAGAGTACGCTGAGACAGAAGCCATACAAGGTACGGATTTCAGAATTCTGATGGGCACTTTCACTTTATTAAGTTCCTACTAAGGACAGTTGTCACAAGTGAAATAAAACCCTGAAATGAGAAGTATTTGTATGAGAACCGAAGTGTTAATGTAGGAATACTTTACTGATTTCTTGGTTATGAAAGGTCACTGGCTGACTCAGGCTTTGTAATAAACAGAGGTTACAATGTTATATTTCAGTGATACATCTTACATTTCTACTTTTTTAAGAAACTATAATAAGGGTTATTTTTACACTGTTACCCTCAACCAAATTAGCTCTAATTAGACTTAATAAAGACTAATACCAAGTTTTAGTGATTTAGCACATGTAGCAAAGCTGTTCCTTTGTATTTCAGGTCAGACTTTAATTTGAATATATGTATGTATCAACAATATTTATTAAGTGTTTCGCAGGTACTGTTCTAGATACTAGTTATAGAATTCAGGACAAAGCAGGCAGAAAGAGTCTGTTCTAATAGAGTTTATTATATTCTGGGGGAGCCATAATTAATTAATACATAATGAAATATCAGGTAGTAAAAAGAGTAATAGATGTATACCCAAAAGTGGAAATGCTAGATAGTTCTATTTTTAATTTTTTGAGGAACCTCCATACTGTTTTCCATGGTGGCTGCACCATTCTACATTCCCACCAACAGTGTATAAGAGTTCCAATTTCTCCACATCCTTGCCAACATTTATCTTTTTTTGCTTTTTTGAGTTTTTTAGGATAACAGCCCATCTAACAGATAAGAGGTCATATGTCACTGTGATTTTGATCTGCATTCCCCTGATCTGATAGAGATATCTGTGTCTCCTGGTTCACTGCAGAACTCTTCACAATAACCAAAATATGACTACAACCCAAATGGCCATTGACGGATGAATGGATAAAGAAAATGATATATACATACAATGGAATATCATTCAGCCTTAAAAAAGAAAGAAATCCTACCATTTGTGACAACATGGATCAACCTAGAGGACATTATACTAAGTGAAATAAGCCAACGATAGAAGGACAAATATTGTGTGATTCTACTAATAGGAGGTGTCTAAAATAGTCAAACTCACAGAGCAGAGAACAGAATGGCAGTTGTCAAGGGCAGAGGGAGGGGAAAATGGGAAATTGTTGCTCAATGGGTATAAAGGTTCAATTATGAAGATGAATGAGTTCTAGAGATCTGCTGTACAACACAATACCTGTGGTTAACAATACACTGCTGAGTATTGTAGATGTTAAGAGGATAGCTCTCATGTTAAGTGTTCTTATCACTCACACACACACACACACACACACAAACCAAACACACACACACACACAAACCAAACACACACACACACACACAAAAGGAAAGTTTTAGAGGTGATGGATATGTTTAGTACCTTGCTTGTGGTGATGGTATCATGGGTATATGCGTATGTCCAAACTCATCAAAATTTAGACATTAACTGTGTACAAATGTTGTCTATCAACTATGCTTCAGTAAACCTTAAAAGAAGAGTTATAGATAAAAATAAAGCAGGGTAAGGGGATAGGGAGTTATGGGTGTATGTGGGTTGAGAGCTTTCTAGGTAGAGAGGTCAAGGAAAGCACTTCTAATTAGTTGAGATTTAATCAGAGACCTGAAGAAAGGGAGGCAAGCCACAAAGCACCTGCGACTGTTGCAGGCCAAGAACCCATGGTGAGAGAAGGCCTACCATGCTGAGACAGCCAGGAGGTCTGGGTGAAGACAGTCTGGGAGAAGATGAAACTGGAGATATGACCAAGTGCCAGACATGTAACACCTTGTAGCCTGTGGATCTTGGTTCTTAGCTGAAGCGTGAGTGGAACCATTAGAGAATTTTGAGCAAGGGCATCATGAGATCTGATGCAAGTTTTTAAAGGATCACTGGCAGCTGGGCAAAGGCCAGATCAAAGAGGGCAAGGATGATAGGACAAAGACCAGGAGCCTACTTCTGACCTCTCAAAGAGATGGGATGGGATGGGATTTGCTCAGGGACCACTGGACCTGGTGAGGAGTGGCTGGATTGGGGACATCTCTGTCGTGAGCAGGACCAACGGGCTTACAGATGGCTTGAATATGAAACGTGAGAGGAAGTAAGGCAACAAGGATGTCACCAGTTTTGTTGGCATATGGTTCTGAATGATTATGTCATCAGCTGCGATGGTGAACAAAGACAAGAACAGATATTTGTTTGTTGGTTCATTTGGGAAGACAGGAAATAACACACTGGTTCCAGACATAAGATTTGAGATGCCTATCCAACATCCAGCAGGATGGAGTCTGGAGTCTGAAAGTCGTGAGAGTAGGAAGGTGCTATGATTTTGGTGTTTCTGCTCTTCTGCATCAGTGATGAATGTCAACCATAAGAGACGTTGTGACACTTGAAATAAAAACCCACAATGCTGTCTCTGCACCATGAGCCCCTCTACAAGACTGCTCAGAAGGCCTTCTGGTCACATGACGCCCAAGGAGTCCATTCTCTTGGCAGAATCTAAATCATCCAATGCACACTAGATCCTTAGACAAGCTCCCAGAGTGGGTTAAACTTCCAAGTCAGAGACCCAATTACCTACCAGTCTCAGGAACTGGTCCTCTACATAGCCTCTATATTTTCTGTAGGACAGAGCCCAAGCAGAGTGCCCAGAAAAGACACTCGGTTGCACACTGTTTCTGCAGAGACTGTGGCTTGACACTCCCCACACTCTGGTCTGGTCTTCAGCCCCTTTCCTGGACATACAGCCCCTGGGCTTAAGATGTCCCAGAGTACGCCAAGTTTCCAATGTGCTGTGTTCTGTCGTATGCTGCTTTTCTGCCGAAAACACTCCTTTCGCATTTCCCCACCTGGCTAACTCTAACTCCAGGTGTCACTCCATCACAATGCCTTCCTGAGCGCAATGGGTTAATGCATCTCGCTCTCTCACCAGAATGTGAGTTCAAGGACAATAACTATATCTTTATTTTCTCTGTTTCTAGAGTCTCGCACATAGGGGGAGATAAATGTTTGGTGAATAAACAGATGGAGGTGTGGGTGCCTTTAAAACACCCATAGGTTTTGGGCACTTGGCTCCCTAATTGGTGCATCACCCTCTTGGTCCACAGTCTACTGAGAGTTCCAGGATGTACTGAAGCATCTCTTGCAACCTAACCTCTTCTGAAGACACAGTGCACCGACTGGAATGTTATAGGCACAGCCCAGCTGACACAGTCACTGAATTCAGAAGCACATTGTCCATCGGTGAAGGCAGGACTAAGTCATCCCAATCAGATTCCTTCACAACAAAATGGAAAAGTTCACAAGGTTGGAAAACTGCAAATGTCTATTTTAAAAAGTGCATCTGCTTTTCCTCCCCCATTCCCTCCCATACCCTCGTAGGCTCCAGAGGGAATCAGAAAACACAAAATACCTGAAGCCAAATGGAACACCAGTTCAAACCAAGAAGGGTAAACACTGGGCAAGATTGCAAACACATACAAACACTAGCAACACAGACCACTGTGAGTTTGGGGCAACTGAAGAAATACAAAGTAGTACCAGAAGGCAAATAGATGTTGCAGGCAAATGAACTGAAGACAAACACAAAGATCAAAGAAAACCTTTCAGTGAAATAAGCAAGAACCATCAGGAGTATTGCCAGTCACGGAACTGTGTGTCAAATGAAAATAAGTTAACCTAATCTGATACCAAAAGGCAATAAAGATGATTTCAAATAATACTATTCAAGAATCAAAACAAAATTAGATCAAGTTTAAATAAAAGCCTCTTTTATTGAATCAAAGTAACACAGTAGAGATGTAAAATGAAAATCCTTTGGTAACTTAATACCTTGGAAAGCAGACTGAAAAGTAAGAAAGCCCAAAATAATCACATAAGAAAATGAAAATATTCAGCAATCAAAGCAAGAGGGGGAAAATATCACGAGAAACACGTAACGAAAACAATGATACAGACTTAAAGGAGAAGGCCCCTATGCTAATGCTCATGAAAACCAAATGTGAACGATGAAAACATGGTACTTTTGCCTCAAGAAAAGGAGCCAATCGTTTAACCCTTTGTCCCAACAATTTCTTCTGATTCATAGGAAGGACCCTAAAACTATAACTCTCCCAACTGCCCGGTCACTTAATTCACAAAATACAATGGATCACCTTTAGAACAGAAGCACATTCTCATACATAGAGAAGCAAGGGCGGGGGGGGGGGGGATTTATTTAAATCTATGGCACTTAGCTTAGGAAAATGTAAAAGATCTTAGAGAGTTCTTGTCCTATATCCTTCTTGTTACAGATGTGGACTCTGGGTCTAACGTCAGATGGCCTCCAGAGAACTCAGGCCACGTGGGCGAGAGCTAGGGTGAAGTCCAGTCTTGTCCTGTGGTCTGATGCCGTGTCCACTACAACGTGGCATGGCCACACACACCCTCAACGGCAGGGAGAGAACCCACTATTATAGAGCCTCTCTCTGGGACTTAGCACATTTCATCATATAAAGTCCTAATGTAGATGTTAAAAAAATCACCAAAATCTGGAAGAAAAAATGGCATTTCTAAATACTTACATTTTCTTTTTTCTTCATCTTACCACTAACAAGTACTGTTTTAAAATTCTTTTCAATTTCTAGAATGGCATTTAAACCAATACATATGATTTACTCAAGACACTAAAGGTTTTCATCAAATAGCCATCAAGACCATAAAAGGTTTTTCCTTCTATGGAGTCAATCAGCACCTCCTTACCAGGGCCCAGCATAGTACACATTTCAAAGAGGACCCTGAATTTCAAAGTAACCGAAAAGTCATGGATACTACTCCTTCCCTTCCCCATCAGGAAAACAAAACAAAACAAAACACTGGGAATGTTTCCATTTTAGGTTTTTTTTTTCCAGCTATACTTTAATGTCTTTGAAACATATCAAAACATCATCAAAACAAAAATGGAAGAATTTCCTTAAGAGCCTTCCACAACAGATTTGTATTTTAAAAAATAATTATACTATATATATTTATAGATGCAGTTCTAGTTTTTAAGATATGAGTTTGTTGTACATCTGAAACTAATACCATGTTATATGTCAATCATTCCTCAATTTTAAAAAAAAAGAATGAGCAGGAAAAAATATTAATTTGGTCATTTCGTGTATCCACCTTCTGTAGGGCTTCTATTCTAGCGAGGCAGGGACAGATGAGCAAATAAACAAATAGATATATAATATCTCAGGTGGTGTCAAATGCTAACGGAGGGGGGATAAAGGAGGGTAAAGAACAGACAGGGAAGGAAAGGGTGCTATTTTATCTCTGGTAGTTAGAGAGGGTCTCTCTGATAAAGTGACATCTGAGCAGAATCGTGGAAAAAAAGTGGGACTAGCCAAAAGCAAATACGGGGATGAGAGGGAACGTTCCAGGCAGGGAAGAAGTTCAGTCCAAAGGTCCAGAGTGGGAGCTTGCTTGGAAGGTTTGAGGAAAGCAGGGAGACAGGACAGTGGGGGTGGACAGAGAATGGGAGGAAACGAGCTTAGGGTAGCAGCCAGGGCCCAGAGCAGGTGAGGGCCTTGTAGGCAATGATGAGGATCTGGGTTATATTCAGCAGAATATTCAGCGGAAGAATGACATGATCTGACTTACGTTTCAGAAAGCTCCTCTGGCCGCCAGGGGGGAGAACAGAGCGGGGCAGAGGGTTGGCAGCGTGGGATGACAAGAGCAGAAGCAGGAAAACAGTCCGGAGGCTACTGTGAGGATCCGAGGCAGAGGGGGTCCCAAGCGCTAGGATTCTGGATGCATTTTTCCTGGTAGAGCTGACAAGATTTGCTAATGGGTTGGAGGAGGGTGTGAGTAAAGGCCAGGAGCCAAGGATGACTCCACAGAGTTTGACCTCAGGACCTGGACAGCTGCAGTTGTCCCTTAGCAAACTGGGGACCTGAGAAAGAACGGGTTGCTGGGGGGAAGGAGGGGAGTAGGGATATTGTTTTGAACATACTAGGTTTGGTATGTCACTAATCATCTGAATACAGACATAAGGTGCCAATTGCCAGAATGTGCCTTGCTTCCCTTAAAATAAATAGAATTAGGAGCATACTCCCATGTAGTCCAAAATCTTTTTGAATTAATGCAGATATCTTGTGGGTACACCATTACTTGGATGAGCATTATCACACTTACTGGCACATCTTTACCTTTGCTTTATACCTCAATATCTATTTTCCAAAATAGGGAATATCACTAAGAGCAGAGCATCTTGGCCCCGTAGCAAGGGGATGAGCACGACAAGGCATCTTTAAAGGCATTTTATAAGACATTATTTAAGCTCCTGAGACACCGCCTTCCTGCCAGAAATCTTGCCCCCGCCCATTGCCCCGCCACCACCTTCCATGGAGTCTGAAATTCCTCCATTTTAAAAACGTAATTATTCCCTATTAATGTGTTACTCTTACATTCTGCCATAACTGTAAGAATATTTATGTATACCATCTTTCAATGGAGACATTTTCTCATTCAGTTTGGCAGGGTATAGGGTCCTTTTGCTAAAAATAATTAGAAAAAAGTAGGTGTGGCTTAGGAAGAGAAAGAAGGGATAACCTAACAACAGTGGGTTTTCACGGTGCAGTGCTAGAGGTGGAGAATGGAGGGAGTCCACAGGTGCTGAGGAACCAGACACATCTGGGAGGGGGGGTCTGAATTCTCCTTCTCTACGCAGGTTCATCCAGGCCCTTCTCATCGCCTCCTCCCACAGCTGTATCCTGTGTAGCCTTCCCTCTGAATTCTGACTGCCTACTCGACACCTCCATTTGAACATCTCACTGACACATCATTTCAGTGTTCTGTTCTCTCTCTCAAAGGTGTTCTTCTCCCAAAGCCCCCTTGGCCTAGTTAACAGCATTGAGCATTGGCATTTCAGCTCAAATCTTCCTTCCCCAGGAAGGCTTCCCTAACATCAAGGCCAGATGGAATTCCCCTGTTATACATCTTGTAGCCCCCATGCTCTCCCCTCACGGCACTTACTCTGTTCTTAATTATATATTAGTTGGGTCAGTATCTGTTTAATGTCAGGGTCCCCCACCAAACTCTAAGCCCCTTAGAGCAGATGCGCATCTCTTTTGCTCGTTGCTATTCGCATCGCCGGATTCCGGCTCTTGGCTGGTGTACAAAGAGCACTCAATTAACATTTGGTGAATAAATGAACGAAGGCTGTGTTGGGTGTACAGAGATGAAGGAGAAGGGTCACTGCTAAGGCAAAGTCTCTAAGGTACATTGCATCAACTCCAAAATGCTGGACTGAGTAAAGTTGACTAAGATGGATCGAAATTTCTTCTTGTATTTGCTTTGGGTTTTGTTCATCTCATCAAGCATTGTCATTATTCTGTACCTCCAGAACCACAGAGGACACTGAAGGGAGAAATCCATAACCCCAAATCCAAAATCAAAAAACTCAAGAAGTTACTGAACCCTTTGCTAGAGGAGCAGTCACAGAAAGGGGAGATCGCCCATGTCTATTTCATCTACAGGAGAGCAAAACTAATTGACAAATTCTTCACTAGAATCGTAGAGAAAGGAGATCTTTTAAAACTTTGTAGTAAGGAGGGATCTTAAAAAGAAAAAAAAAGTAAACTCATAAAACAGTAGAAAAGTGGCTGCCAGGGGCTGGGGGGGTGGGGGAAAAAGGGAGAAGTTGGGAAGGGATACAAACGTTGAGCTGTAAGATGAATAAGCTCTGAGGATCTAACGTATAACGTGGTTATAATGGTTGACAACACTGTATTGTCTAGTTGAAATCTGCTAGGAGAGTAGAACGTGAATGTTCTCTCACACACAAATAGAAGATAACTATGTTAGGTGATGGATGTGCTAATTAACTAGATGGGGGGGGAGGTCCCTTCACAACGTGCTCATATATCAGATCATCCCAATGGACACTTCCGATATCTTAAATTTTATATGCCAATTGTACCTCAGTGAATCTGAAACATAAAAGAAAAAAAAAAACAACTTTCTACCAGGCTAAGGCCAGCCTAAAGGCGTAATTTAAGATTTACAGGATGTAATTGATTTTAACCTCCTAAGTGCTTTATTCGAACGAATGGAAAGAACAATCACACAACTGCAAGAGTTTTCATGGTCTCATCTGGTCTTCAGTCACTTTACTTTCTCTCCAACCACCCCTACCCCCCGTGTTAAGTTGCTCAACATCAAAATTGCCTGCCTTAGGGATTTATTTCAGCAATACGACCTCTGCGGTTGAAAAGGAAATTCAGGATTCCAGTAGTTCTTATGCGCTTCTGGCCCCTAACCCCACTGCCCATGGCACTAAAATGTACCCGCACCGTAGTCTTAAATGTCAATAAGACCTTTACCCACAGGATTCGTTTAACATCCAAAATAATTTCAACTAAAAGATCTAGACCTAATCCACTAGCTTGGATGCAGAGAACAGAAGAGAGGATGACTACAGGAAATATAGGGAAGATTATTAACAATCAACAGTATTTTCCACTTTAAAAAAAAAATCTCATATCTCAAGTATCACATCCAATTTGTTTTAGGCAAGATCTAGCTCTGTCTGCAAATGTATATCGATACTGTAATGCACACAAATTCATAGCAACACCTCTTAGCCACTCAAATATAACTGTAAGATGGATTTTCCTTAATGGAAATCAGATACAAACTCCACAGAACTCCAGTGTCCACTCAGGCTGCATACGTCCATCACAGCCAACTGTGAAACAGATTCATGTAGCAGGTCCCAAGACCCTTTTGTCATTAAAAATCCACTGGTGGTGAAAATAGGGAAGGGGCGCCTGGGTGACTCAGTTGGTTGGGCGACTGCCTTCGGCTCAGGTCATGATCCTGAAGTCCTGGGATCGAGTCCCACATCGGGCTCCCTGCTCAGCAGGGAGTCTGCTTCTCCCTCTGACCCTCCCCCCTCTCATGCTCTCTCTGTTTCATGCTCTCTCTCAAATAAATAAATAAAATCTTTAAAAAAAAATAAAAAGAAAATAGGGAAGTAAGACAGGAAAAACAAACATGCAGGAATGCAAATTAGTAGTTTAAAAGAAAAGGACTCAACTTTCTAAACAGAATTTAAAATTTTCAAATACACCCAGGCTATGTGTTTGTGCAAAGGTGAAGAATGTTAGACGCACTTGTGACATATTTACAAAATGAATTATCGTTCTCTGAGACTGGTTAATGTTTGCTACCTCCTTCATCCGACGGTCTGGTTACCTCACTGCAGCATGAAAAGCTAGGGTAAATCTCGGATATTTCTGATTTGTCATCTCCCAGACCTGTACCAAAAGTGCTGCTCGAGTGAGATCGAGAACGGTGTCTCCTATAGTGATTCGCCTTTTCTATATTGGAGGGAAAATTTTCACATTTGTGATTAAGTGACTTGAAGAACAAAAAAAAAAAAAAAAGAAAGAAAGAAAAAAAGAAGAGAAAAATTACTTAAAAGTTTAACAAGGAAGAAAAACAGTTTCTTACTAAATAAAAATGCCAAAGCTCAACTATTTTAAGCTCTAGTCACCTACTACCAAAGGTCAGCATACATTGCTGAACGATCGTTTACACTCATTGTAAGTCTAGATTTTAAAGGAGAAATGGGGGATGGGAAATGGACAAGAACTAAGAAAACACTGGCAAACTAAAATATTTCTATCAAACGTAACGTCTGGTTAGATATAATCGCTTTCAAGAATCCCCAAGCATACAGCATTTGTTGCCTTTTCTTTGTCTTCCGAAAATTTAATGACAATTTGGCTGATTATGTGGATCAAACTGACTACAAAAGTATTCGAGTCCCTACTTTGCCGTGGGCTTTCAATTTCATTAATGTCAGTAATGAAATGTAGAGTATAAGTCAGGGGATAGAGTCAGACCCAAACGATATGATACATCTATTTATATTGTTTAAAATAATTGCATAACTGTCAAAGCTTCAGTTTGTTAAACACTATCTGAAAGTCTGAAATGTCAAACCATCGCTATCACTGTACCCAAACAACCAAACCATTCAGGTTTTGCTTTTAGTTAGAAACATGCAGTCTAAATTAAAAGTCAAATAAACTTGCATATCTATACACTGTAAATTTTGCATTATACAAACACTCAGACATACATTTTAAAGGTACCTAAAAGTCTGTCTTATTTTAACACGTTCATGATGCTATATAGAAAACCTCCCTGCTGTTTTATATATAAATCTTAACATCTACCTTTAAAATGTTGGAACAGTGTTTTCCATGAAACAAACCTGTATGTCTCAGCACTTTAGTGCAGTCCAAATAACTGCATTTGAAAGCCCAGAAAACCTATAAAATCACATTCACTAATGAAAAGCAGACATCAGGAATCTCTGGACACCTTTCTAAGTGAATCTAGAACAAACGAATCTAAGATACATTAAAAATCCCCTTTGGAAAGTTTGTTTTCATAAATGATTAATGGTATTTTAAAGCTGCATAGCATTTTTTTTTTTTTTTTGGTTTTTCAAATCCTCAACTTTAAAATTTACATCACACAGTTGGTACCATGAGCTTCTACCGCTTAGAGTAGCTTCACTCTCAGGACAAAACCACATAAATGGGGAGAAACTCAAAATGTAAGCAGTACCAGAGAGCATATGGAGACTTCTAGACTGAATATTGTCTTCCAGGGGATCAAGGTCGAAGATGGAGCCAGGATCTGTACGCCAAACTTTGAGGTCTTTTACCAAAAAGAAGAAATCAACAAATCAAGAATGAATTTTTAAAAGTCAGCATCAGAGTCAAGTGCAAGTCTGGAAAAAGATGCATGTAATCAGCAAACCGGTAATAAGCAAACCCATTGCCCTGCAGACTTCAGAGGAGAACAAAGGGACAGTCACCTTCACAAGGATTTAGCAAGAAAACTTTGTGAGCAAACTTCAGTTGCCTGGTTTATTCTTCATTTACCTTCCATCTGGAGCCTGTGACTCATCACCCAACACACCGGACAACTCCCTGCCTCCCTGAACACTCGTGCTCTCTACACACTGAAAGAGGTACAATGTTTGATTTAAACTCCCGATCAAGGACACGTGAGTAATTCACAGGAAGTCATTGAGAGGTTTTTATCTGAGAAAACAAAGAACAGAAACTTCTCTCCCCGAAACAAGTGTTTGAAATGTAGGTAAGTGGCAAGCCCACCTTTCATTGGGAGCCCGTGAGTACAAGCTAACCCACACAAGACACATTTACTGGAAAAGTGCAATAAAGCACAGCACTGATCAAGGAATGGTGAGGGATGGAAAGATGAGCAAGGAGCAGCTTCCAGCTCTCAAGGGACCAGAGACACGTTCACTGCCATACTTAGCAATCAGACCGAGCAAGCCAATTCACTCTCCTATCTGAGTTGGAGGCAAAATTCAAATACAGTAACTTCCAGGTTTACCCGTGTCTCCAACTAATGGTGCTCAGGTCCTAAAATGATCTGCAGAGTGCAGTATTCACAACAGGAGAGTGAAAAATCTAGCTATGGACAGAAATGGAGCTTGAGTAAAAACAATTAATTAATGAGCTGGAAGTGGAGCTCTCAGTATCTGTAATTTGTATTATGTGCTGGGCACTACCGTCCATCACAACATAAGTCACTTATGCTTCATGCCATATTTAAGCAGGAACTATTACCATCCCTGTTTTATAAATGGGGAAACTAAGGCATAGAGAGATCAAGTTAGCCAGGCCATTGTTACACAACTAGTAAATAGCAGAGCCTCCAGCAAAAATCAAAGCGGCACAAATTGGCTTAGTCTGAACTGCTCAGGAAATCTCCAAACCTGCATTTCCCTGCCTGGCTCAGAAGTTCGCTTATTGAACGTACTTCATTTTTCGGCTTCAGAGGAAAGTCCTCAATGGAAAACAGTCTCCCCCAATAAGAAGAAATAAAGTGACTTCCAGATTACCCAATAAGGGAATAATTTAGAGACATATATGTTGAAGTTTTTTAAAAAAATAATGATTTCTATCCCAAAGGTAGTGAGTACTTAATTCTGAGAGCTCAATTCTAGACAATCTCCCAGTTTCTAACAAGAATTTCACCATCATTCCTGGCCCCTGATCTAGGGCGGAGGACCCCGGTATAAGCTGTGCACCGTCAGGGTCTCCACCCTCAAGGGATGAATCAGACCCTCTGCACTCACTATCCCTTTGAGATGTTAATCCAAAGCAATGAAATTAACTCCATGTTACGTTCAATGAAAACATCTCAACCCATCCATCCAACTTACTGTGATCCTTTTACATGATCACCTTTGCGAGATGTGCAAGAACTCTCAATAGTGTGCAAATGTGTGTGGAATCCCTCTGTGGAAAGGACTTTCAGACTCACTAAATCATTCAAGGAACTTAGAGCCTGGACCTCAGTACCGTTGCTTTACATTAAGACATTACCCAGTCAGATACACACTTCCCTCACCCAACCCACCTCTAAATGGCCTTTCACTAGTTCCAAAAAAAATAAGCTCTTCCCTGTGAAGATTATGGATGAGTGTGGAATGATTCCCAAAAATATTATCTGAGCTTTAGGATTTGACTAGCTACGAAAATACCAACAACAGTCATTTGGAAGTATGGGTCATTGATATGTATTGAAAAGTCAATAATTGTCTTTCTAGCCCTGCCTAGGACTCTGGGGTGATCACTGCTGTCTCAGCCGCCATTCAATACTACGTTCCTAAGATGTCCCCAGACAGACGAGAAGAACAGTGAGAAGTTTCCTTTGTCTCAGATTTATGGCGCTTGTAGACAGCTCCCGATTATCCCCATTCAGAGACAATATTCAAAAAAACATAAGCTATTCATATTATGGAATACCATCATAATCTCTCTGGCACTTTTATTTGTGGTAAAAGAACCGAAATGGGATTATTTCTGTTATTTCTGTCCCACATGTAGACAATGTCTGCAGTACAATGCATTGATCAAACACATAAGTGAAAGGAAAACAAAATAATTGTTCAACCTTTGTTATCATTCATGTCTGATATTTGGGCTGCTTCTTTGCTTAACAAGAACACTCTTAAGGCCAGAAAGTTATTAAAGACAGAGAAGGTCCAATAATAGAAAGGATTGGCACTGATAACCTGGCAAGTACCATGGATCCCATTCAACATGGCACCAACAGCAGCACTTAGCCTGTGGTTCATTTTCAGTTGGGCACCACATCAAACATTTGAGGAGGAGTCTAGTGAATAAGGAGGCTGATTCGAAAGCTAGGCCAAGGACAATCTTTCTGACTGTGTGGGCCTGCAGAGAAAGACCATCAGCTTACCAACAATGATTCCAGGTCTCCTGTCCATCTCCACAATGTGAGGATGGACGCCTTTGTAGGCCGCATCGCTGACCACTTGGGTGTTTTTCCTCACTCGCTCCGTCACGGGGTCATCTACAACAGGAGTAAAGCCCCTTCCCTTTGTCTTTTCAAAATCTTCATGATATTTTACCTGAAAAAAGGAAAAACAACATTAACTCAAACTGGAATTTCCTGATTGTTACATACCTCACAAAATTTTGATATGGCAACTGCATCTAGATTATTTTCCACGTATATGTATCTAGAATCAACTGCATCTAAGACTCAACTGCATCTAGATTCAACTGCATCTAGATTATTTGCCACGTATATGTTTCTAGAATCAACTGCATCTAGATTCAACTGCATCTAGAATATTTTCCACATATATGTATCTTTTCCAATTACTCCAAAAATAGTGTCTGAAATGTCAGCTTCCTAGCATCAGAAATCAAGCGCTGATATTTTCACAATGTTTTTCATCATTATGGTTAGCAGCTCTTTATATATAAACCAGTGTAGTATATCAGTGAGAAGGTTTAAAAGATATATATATATATTTTTTTTTTAATCCTGGTGATTCCCTAAAATGTACTAACTTAGGTACAAATTAATTTTCTATCTTTGAACCTTTAATAGGTATTAAAATGATATATTATTTCCACACAATTATCCAAGAAAACAGTATTATTTAAAATTAGATTGAGAGTTATAAATAATTATATATATAATTTTTGTATATCATTACAAAAATGGACATATATACTTAAAACATACACTTTTTTCATGTTCTGATCTGTAAATTTTACTATAGACCACTGAATTATACACTTTAAATGAGTAAACCTTATCACATATAAATTGTATCTCATGAAACTGCTTTAAAAAACATACACATTTTTTATATTCTTTGCAACATACCAAACTCTGTCTTAAAATTAATTGAAAAGAGGTCCAAGCAAATGTTTTTCATAAAATGCATTTATAGTAGTCATGTTAGAAATAAAAACACACCCAAAATATCACTGAGAAAAATTACTTTATTAGACTAAATATGTCCATTACATTTCAGTGTCATTAGAAAGTCCCCCCAAAAGGATGGGCCCATCCACATTTTGTTTTGCATTCATGCTTTGTTAGTTATCCAGATTAATGGTGAACGACGCCATCAGTACACTTGGTGGGGCCATTCCTTAGTATGTTTTAGTCATGAGAAGGAGGAGCTGGTTGTACCCTACCATTGAAATATGATTTTGTGCTTCTTTGACATATCTCAGACCAGGTGTATCTAAAATCAGACTTGGTCTACCTTTCATCTGTTTATGGTCCTGGGTATATTTTACCTGCAAAGTAAATAGTAGAATGTACTTAACAATAAGACAATTATAAGAAAAAATACTGTGTAACTTTTCAAACTTTCCAAATGAGTGAAACACATCCAACATATTCACAATTCTTTCCCAGGGAAGTTGTTCAGTGAATTACCCATCATTCTAGGGTAACAATCTAAAATTTTACTCTCAAAGTTCACCTTGAAAAGCTACAGCAAAGACAATCTAACTCTCTCTATGAACCGAGAACAGATGTGTGAATGACCAAGATTCACTAACAATGTAGTCAGGAAAAGTGGTTATCACACTTAAACAGGAAAAATCCAAACCAAATGAAGGCTGAATGTATTTTCCTGTTTCTAGGATTTCCCCATTTTCCACCGTAACACTGTTGAAGAATGCATACCAAGCCCAAGCATCCCTCTATTTCCTTTTCTTTTTTTCCCACTGTAGAGGGTAAGAAGCGAGGAGTATCAAATCGAATTTCCTTGTAAGCAGCCACAGCTTAAAGGTAGTTTATGTCAAACAGAGTCAACATCTCTGGACAGAAATGCCACTGGAGAGCTATAAACTGTTAAACCTAAATGCTGATTCCCAGGCATAAGAAAGTTCTTCTTGACGGCTGACCAGCAGAACACTGCTGTTTATGAAGCTGGATATGCATGACATCAGGATGGCCATTACTGAGGACCTGAGCACATATGTGCAATTCGGAACTAAAGCCCTGATACTTACTAAGAGAAAGTGTACTATCCAAATAAGACACTGAGGTGCACATGGGACTTTAATGAGTAACTGAATTCTATATTCAATGCATTGAAAGATTTTTTTTCCTCTACATCTTACTCTGGAGTAACGAGTCATTTCTGATTTTGTTTTGCTGAGAACATTTGACAATCCACAGTCAATGAAATACATCTGCAAAATGACACTTATTTAACTTATTCATCAAAGACTTTACCACTTTCAAAGACACTGGCTAAAATAACATGAATCACTGTTTAAATGAGCATGATATAGTTTAAAACTAAGCTTTGAATGTAACCATTGGTCACATCTGGAAATAGCAATGAAGGGTTGCAGGATAACGTCAAGTTTTGCAATGGAAGTCATCTGAAATAACACATGTACTTACTGCGTGTATCACAAATGTTGCTTGAAAATACATTTTATTTTCACAAGAAAAAAAAAACAGGACTGCAAGTAAATTATAATGGATGCATCCTTTGTAACAGACCAAAACGAATA
This sequence comes from Neomonachus schauinslandi, assembly GCF_002201575.2. Lineage (NCBI taxonomy): Eukaryota > Metazoa > Chordata > Mammalia > Carnivora > Phocidae > Neomonachus > Neomonachus schauinslandi. Next base: position 118,359,772 of record NC_058407.1, on the reverse strand, counting down.
AAACCACTTGCCGAACTAATATTTTCTTGGTTCTTCTTCACTCTTTCCATTTCAGGAGTTACACTTAAAGCTGTAGCTCTTCCCAGTTGACCTTTATAATAAACCTATCATTTCAGAGAATAAAAAATAAGAGGACTGTGCATCAATTCAACTAAGTAAGAGTCTCACAGTAGCTATTTTAAAGAGCTAGCCAACAGGTGCCTGGGTGGCTCAGTCCATTAAGCATCTGCCTTTGGCTCAGGTCATGATCCCAGGATCCTGGGATCGAGCCCTGCATAGGGCTCCCTGTTCAGTGGGGAGCCTGCTTCTCCCTCTCCCACTCCCCCTGCTTGTGTTCCCTCTCTCGCTGTGTCTCTCTCTGTCAAATAAATAAATAAAATCTTTAAAAAATAAAAATAAAAAATAAATAAAGAGCTAACCAAGAAAAGGGAACTATGAAAAAAATAAATAAAGAGCTAACCAAGAAAAGGGAACTATGAACTAAGAAAAAAATATGGTTAGCTTCTAGAGAGCTAACCATATTTAAAATGCTTGCATCTTAAATCAATCTATTTCCATTCATCCCGTAGCATGAATCCCTGGGAATGGAGTCACTGTGAATGTACTCAAATATATGGGCATACCATCAGTAGAGCTGTCAGAAGCATTGTATCACAAAGGAATAGGAGAAGAAATGTCTTTGTGGATATTACTTAAAGGTACTCTACCCATATACTGCTACGGTTTGTCAGTAATTAACTGCAGCAGAACTTTTGAAAAGATGCCTAAATAGTGACCAACGTCAGCAGAACTTTTGAAAAGATGCCTAAATAGTGACCGACATCATCCATAAACAGGCCAGCATGCTTCCCACTACTCCATTCTCCTTCTCAGTAACCACGTTCCTTTCTGAGACTAATGAAGTTATGTCAACCATGATTCTAAATATATCAGGAAAAGTTGAGCATCTACTTCTCCAAAACACAGTTGTGAGGCAAAGTGCCAAAAAATGGCCTGCCTTTGTCTTATAATCTGCTCGTAAAACTTTAAAGGTTTGAGGAATAAAAGATTTCTTTGAACCTAATAGATTTCCAGGTTTCCTTTTCCAGAGAACCCAATCTATATGTTAATGACTTCAAAAAAGGATTCTCTCAGTGAACTACAGCCATGGATTACAGAAACAGAAGGGGATTAAGAATTGGCCATGAGTTGGTGCCTGAGTAAAACGTGACAGCCCCAATGGGGCCCGTCCCATGTGATCTCTTCAGGCATGCACACTTTATAATTGCCCCCAAGATATCATCCAAAAATAAAGCGACAGTAGCTGGGAGTGGGTGATGGGACAGGACAGGCTAATGAACAAGAACACATACTAGTAGGAAAGGCAGTAGGAAAGCTTATCTGAAGGGCCAAGATGCTAGAAGCTACCACTGCATCCCTTAGGGGAACCATGGTAACTGGAAGCACGCAGACAAGATGAGAGGGACACCCAGTGATGGATAGACAAAAATCTTGCTGGTGGTCACTAGGAATGCTAGAGCATGGAATGCCTGGCTGAACCCACCACACCTCAGACCCTGCAACCTTTGAAGTCAACTGGCCATCCATGGAGAGCAGAATTGTCAACACAAGGTTATGAAAATATTATCAACACAATCCCTTCATTGACATTGATAATTCATTTGCTATCATAAGAAAAAAAAGCTACTAAGGTCACACATTGCTGATGTTCTTCTGGTTTTCCTTAGCTCTCTTCAGCTCCGGTGGATCAGAAATGGCCGTTGCCCGTTTAATTTCTCCTTTGTATTTTACCTGCAGAGGATAAGCGAGAATTTTAATAGAGGGTAAAACAGTCTCCCCTGACACACCGCAGAGGAGGAACCTCAAAATTGACCCTATCTTTACACGTTTTCCCCCACTGTAGTTAGGCAGCCACCTTTCAGTTCCTATCTACACCTGGATCCTGATTCTTCTGACGTGGCAAGCATAAAATGTCAGCTGTGCTTCTTTACAATGATTTTTCAGTATATACTCTGCTGTCCAATACCAAAGCTAATTGCAAATTCCATAACTAAAAGCCATGGAAATATGAGAGAAACAAGGGAATGAAGTCACTGCAAGAGAACCATAACGAGGTTGCCGGGCAGCCCAGGGAAAGCTATTTACTCTCATTCTGACCTGAGGCTTTCAAAAGAAGCTAAAGACTCCTGCCACATTTCAGGGGTATTATAAGAATAAAGCAGTATTCAGCCTGATTTTTCTCCTCTACCTGGAAGAACTCACACTCAAATTTTAAAGCCTTTCAAGATTCCCTGTTGGGGAAGAAGAAGGCTATTATTTATTTTGGTAAAAGTTCCATGAAAGGGCCCAGAAAATGGGAAAAATAACTAGTAGGGGGCACCTTTGAAGGGGCTTTCTGAATTGAGGGAGGCCTGGGTTCAAATCCCAGGTCTGCCCTTCACACTATGGGTTCCTGGCATGTCTGCTGACCTCCCCAAGACTCAGTTTTCTGCACCTACAAATCAGAAAAATAAATTGTGCCAACCTCATGGCTTCATATAAAGCACTGAGCACAGGAGCCCTATCAGAGGTACCTCCTGATGGTTAACTCTCACTGCTTTATTAGCAATAGATTACTGAGGATTGACTAATGTTTTCCATTTTATTTATAGGTTCCCTGCCCTGACCTTATGTCTTCGAACCCCAGACAAGCCGAGTCTTCTTTTGCTCTATTCTAACAGATAATTTTTTTTTTTTCTCAGATTGACAACAGACCCACTTCTCTCCAGGTCCTTCCCTGAAAGTAGAGATTTACCTACTCAACTATGAGGTCCATGAGGATAGGAACCAGCTCCCACCCATCTTTGTGTGCCAGTGGAATGCCTGGCAGATTGGGGCACTTGCTGAAGATTTCTTGAATAAACAACCATGGCTAAATTATAGCAAGACAGTCCCACATTTCCTGGATCGAAGGAGAGAACCAAAGGGCATGCCCTTGAGCACATGACCATGAGAAGAAGCATCCAGCCCACCGAGGGCTTAAGCTTTTCAGAGAGCACCATGAAGAATAAAAATGCGTAACGCTTGCCAATAAAGGAGAACACAGAACCACTTGCCGTACTCAGTTGCTCCTGGTTTCTCCTCACCCTCTCCATCTCCGGCGTGACGCTCATCGGCATGGTTTTGTGGTACTGTTCTTTGTATTGGAGCTGCAAGACAAGGTGCAAGACAGTGTGGAGTTATGCGAAGGAGGTATGCACCCATCCTCCAGAACAGACTAAAAGGGATGCCACGTGGCTACAAAGCATCCATTAGTTAAAATCTTCATTAGAGGGGTGCCTGGGTGGCTCAGTCGTTAAGGGTCTGCCTTCGGCTCAGGTCATGATCCCAGGGTCCTGGGATCGAGCCCCGCATCGGGCTCCCTGCTTGGCAGGAAGCCTGCTTCTCCCTCTCCCACTCCCCCTGCTTGTGTTCCCTCTCTCGCTGTGTCTCTCTCTGTCAAAAAATAAATAAAATCTTAAAAAAAAAAAATCTTCATTAGAATTGCAAAGTGAAATATGTATCGCTAACAGACGTCTCCATTACACTCATCCCAGACTCCGAGCTCCTTCTTGTCCACATGTTTTGAATGCCACCTTCTGGCGGTGCTTCTTCAAATTGTATCATGTAATGGTGGCCTGAGTTTGGTCGTTATCAGTAATAAGAAATTACCCCTTCTGTGAATTCATTTCTTCATAGCACTAAAGCAACACTATCAAATTACTATTTTATACTTAACAATAAAAAGTGTACATTCTTATCATTAGCAAGGAGGGCTGACCCGTCCCATCCTTGCACCTTCGTGACAGACTGTCACTACGGAATCGCACCCCGAACCTCAAAGTTTCCCTTCTCTACAAAGTTCCCACAATGGCAGGCCTGTGCTCTGACTAGCATTATGGAAATCTGCCTTACCTACTACATAAGAGGTTCTCTTTTTTGGCTGGGAGGATCAGACCCCAACATTTGTGGTCAGTTTTCCAGCAATTCCACGACACCCCAGGAAATAAATGAGCATCCAGCACAAAGAAATAGAACGGCATGTCCGTCCAATGAATTTTTGACAGGCAAAAAGTAAAACTGGAGGTTAAAATCCTATGATGAGGAACTCCACATCTTAATGATTTTCTGGAATTTAAATTTAATGGAAGGGAATTTTTTTTTCTTGTGAGGTATCACAAGACCTGCGGGGCCTGCAGATAAAATGGACTTGAGCTGCGCACCCTCAGCCGTGAACATGACAGTGAAGAGAAGCTTGATCATCTGGAAAATAAATGACGAAGAGTCAGGCCCTCTCCGGGGGGGCTGCTTTCCTCAGTGGGCGCCTTTCTTTGTGCCATGACATGTAGTTGAGAGTTTGGGCAGATTCTGTGTCCAGGATAATGAACTGTCTTAGTTAAAGTGAGAAAAGGTCCAGTGTAATCTCTACCAATGGCGGGATATGAGGAAAGATTACTCCGGGTAGTGATAGGAGGGGGAAAAATCTGCTGACCGCATGACGGATGTGGAGAAACTGCTGGAGCCACTTGGCAGTGGATGTAGGTTTGGGGACGTAAAGCTGATATTGGCGACTCCTCCTGTCTTGTTTTCATCCATTCACAAACATGTTAAGTGCTCTCCAAGCAAGATCTCGTCCCTGTTTCATAGGTAAGGAAGTTGAGTCTGGGAGAGGTGGGTGGTTTGTAAAAGTTATACAGCAGGTAAGGGCTGGAGCTGAGATCCAGCCAGCAGACCCAGGTCCACATTCTTCCCACGACTCCAGTATGATCCCAATTTCTACCATGTGCACACCTCTTGCCGTATGCTGGGCCGGCTATCAAGAGTGCTGTGATTGCCAATATTAGCCTTTCATTAAATTAACTCACTATTATTTGCAAATAAAGTTATTTTAAGGGGGTGTTATGTTTCTCTGACACATTGAAAACTACTAACCTTTCTTTTAGAAAAAGGGACACATTAAAACAATTTAATCCTTAAACCAAGGCCAGCTCACGGGTGGAGCACCTGCCACTTATATGTGAACCACACTATGGGAAACACTGGGACTCCCAACTTGCTTCCTTAGGCCCCGAATTACAACTTCTCTCTGCACCATCAGGTCCTTGCCACCTTTTACCCCACACACTCATCACACTAAACCTTCCCTTCCTTGATCGGGACTTGGACCCTGAACAGATTCGGTTTGCTCTGCCAGGAAGATGCTTCCTCACGAAACCCACCCTAACTTTTATTAATCCTTCAAGATCTAACTCAAATGTTACTCTTCCTCCGAGGGTCCTTCTCTCTCTCTCATGGACATTGCCTTCCTTCTCTGCATTTCCACAGCACTTTGCAAAAGGAATCATCACTTATCATTAAACATAAAGACACTGCATGTAATGTACTCCAAAAGCATAGTAAACAGTCAGTAAATATTAATTATTGTGATAGCATTTCATGCATAATGGGTATTTATTCCCCTGTCTGTTTCTCCTAGAGACCTGGAGAAGTCGCACTCAGCTTTGAATTTCCCCAGAACAAGAACAGAGCAGGCATTCAGTAACATGTCCTTTGATGGATAAATGCACACAGGAGATGTCATGCTAGCTCAGCCTAAAGATGGGGGGCATCTTAGCCCCACCTTTTAGGAACTGGCCTCCTGCAACAGTGTGCATCGTCCTGGGACTTCACCCATACAAGTGCCACACCTTCATTGCCTACTGCCATTCAGTAAAGTAGAAAATGGTACTCAGGGCGCCTGGGTGGCTCAGTTGGTTAAGCGACTGCCTTCGGCTCAGGTCATGATCCTGGAGTCCCTGGATCGAGTCCCGCATCGGGCTCCCTGCTCGGCAGGGAGTCTGCTTCTCCCTCTGACCCTCCCCCCTCTCATGTGCTCTCTCTCATTCTCTCTCTCTCAAATAAATAAAATCTTTAAAAAAAAAAAAAGAAAGAAAGAAAACGGTACTCAAAGAAATATGATCACACATTGCTGATGTTCTTCTGGTTTTCTTTAGCTCTCTTTAGCTCTAGAGGATCGGAAATGGCCGTTGCCTGGTTCATCTCTTCTTTGTATTTTACCTGCATTACGTATTTAAAAAACAAGGTGGTAGATGATTAAAAACAAAACAAACAAACAAAAGCAATGTGGGTTTTAGTCAACGAGAGGCTTAAAAGATAGGCAAGAATCCTGCATTCGTAACTGTTACACAGTTGAATTTTTTAGACTCCAACACTAATTTTCCTTCAGTGGGAACACAAATTTTTATTTTATGGGATGTTGCTTTCAAGATTCCTTTATCCTAAAGTGCAAATAAACTCATATCTATTCACCTAGCCATCACCATAGGAGTTATTTAATTAAAATAAGCAAATGCTGCTTATGAAAATAAATTTTATCATTAGGCAAAGACACAAAAAAACCTTGGAAATCATCGTAAGTAATATAATATCTTATAAGTTTCTAGCCAAAAAGCAGTTTCTACTCATTAATGTGTGAGTTTAAATGTATCATGGATTTAAAGGCAAAAGCCAAACTGTGTTAGCTACAGAGTCTTGGGAAGACTGCTTATCTGGGGGAGAGCACACAAATGATCCAGAATAAGGAAAAAAATAAAGTGGCCACAACCAAAGAAGAGAAAGAGGAAGGTGGAGGGAAATGTACAAAAAAGCAGAGGCCAAGGCCCCTGATCTCTATCGAAGGCCCCGTGGCAGGAAGTCAGGATCATGTTATACAAATCCAGCCTATATACTGGCATTCACTTTATTCAAAAGCTCCTCCTCCAAATCTATTTAGAGGAAGATCAACCAGACAAAAATGGTAATGCCAGCACACGGTTATGCATGAGACAAGAAACAGCTCTTTAAACTTATGAAATGATTAGTAATGCCATCGGATCAGGGGGTATTTTAATATGTCTAAAATTCATGGAAGATTAGATTCAAGAAAAAGGACACACATAAATATTTATATGTAGCAAATGCAGGCAAGACCTAAGAGGCACATGTTGAAATTTAGCAAAGACTTAAACCAGGTTTTAGAAATCACTTGGTAATATTTAAATGATTAAGGCTGAAATCCATGCTGACAGAGACAAAGAAATGGCAACCTACGTATCTATGTCCTAGTAGCCTTAGATTTAATAGGAGTAACAATAGCAATATGAGTCCAGATCCAAAACAGTTAATTTGACAATACACTGAGAAAGACCACCTCTAAATAAGATTCAAAAATAGCTCTTAACAGGGAAAGCTAATAGCTAAAAGGCTTGTACATCGGAGGTGGAAAATGTCGAGATCTTTAAATGTTAGAGAATCATATCTTGGTTTGACAGATCTGGCTAATCTTGAAAGGGCAACTTTCCATTTGAATACTAAGCAGGAGTTTATGGCCCAACCTTATAGAGATACAGAATTACACATTTATTGTTTGCTAGAAGAGGCAGTGGAATGCTGGAAAAAGAAATGATATACCGTACTACTGTGCGTGATTTCCCTCGGGTAAGAAGCTAAACGTGATTAAAGATGAACATTTGTGTTTTTCATACGACTCTAAACTAATCAAAATGGCACAGTCATTTTACTGTAGGCAATGGAATTGCATACTACAGAACATTTATAACATTGTATTTCAGTACACTGATGGGTACATTTCAAATATTATCATTGGAAAGTAAAGGAAACATTTTACCCTTCTCTGCCAAACTAAGTTCCCCGCCAGACCCCAGCATTGCCGGACACAGGCTCTCACCACAGTGGATCAGAACACATTTGCACACCCTAACGGTAACCTCCTTCTTCTCATGCTTTCTTCAGGTGACAGTTTCATTCATGCTACAGAAGTTTTATTACACTAGTAGTCTGCAGATTTTTTGAAGTATGCTTTACTGTAGCATTACCTTGCCTTTCCTACTCTTTCTCCACAAAAGCCCATGCACACTCCTATTCTAGAACGCCACATAACTATCCTGACAGATACATCTAACCGGAGCTGTTCTACTTGAATTACTTAAAGGCTCTGCCTCCAAGAATGAAGGTGAAGAGAAAGGTCAAGAAGGGGATTTCAGGAAAGAACCTTTACGACTTCCTCAAGAAGAAACTAAATACACTCCATATCCATGGAAGAATTCCTGTTGGTAAGGATAGCCAGTCTCCATTGTAAATGTCAAATACAGAATGGAAAAGTTTTTACCTATAACAGTAAGTGCCTCCTCTACCCTTCCCCTCTAAGCTCAAAGGGAGTTGGAGGGTAAGTTATTTTACAAATTATAGTGAAGGTGCATGTTTTTGCTTTGCTGAAAGCTGGAAGAAGTAGAAAGCAAACAGGGCCTCTGAAACCTTCCCTTAAGCCACCAAATAGATGTACTAAGGGCCTTTAATCATTCTGCAGGGTAAAATTTCTTTCCTCCAAGTTGTGGAGAGGTACTGAAATTTATCTTTTCTCTGAAAAAATTTAATACAGTTAAAATTCTTTTCAAAACATGAAATCTAATCCTAGATTTCATTACTGGACTATTAAAGTGATCTATCTCTCGTGCACTATGATATATCAAGATGAAACACTGCTTTAGGTTCAAGGGGAACAAGGCGACAGTTTTCCTTCTGAAAGTGAGAACTTTGATATTTGATGAAATAGCATTTTAACAAAGAGAAGAATAAAAGAAAAAGTAGCCAGTTTAGCAAAGAACTAAAAACATTTATCTAGCTTATGCTTGCTTTTGGAAAGGATAATTAATGCCGTAGAGCACTTACTGAACTAATATTCTGCTGATTTTTCTTCACTCGTTCAGTCTCTGGAGTATATTTTACTGCTGTGCCAGCTCCTACTTCTTCCTTATAAAATACCTTTGTTATAAGAGAAGGAAAGAATAACTATAAGCTTATTGGAATTCAGGTCCTAGATCAGATTCTTATAAAAGAAAGACAGTTTCTCAGGTTCTCAAGTAATGTGAATACAGCTTCTATTTATGAGTAACAAGGTTATATCAATCAATTAAATAATCCATTATGAGAATAAATGTCCCCTTTGGGTCTCACATTCCATAGCATCCCACCAATAACCCCCAATACCTCTTCTAGGACATGTGTGGTAGCTGACATGGCTGCAGATTATTTGGTCTAAGAATATAAGTGGGCAAACCAGAGTTTCCTTCTTCAAATACAAACACATATCACATGTGTGTTTGAGAAAAATCAAAGCACATATTAGAAAAGCTTACTAAGCAGTATCATTTAATTCAAAAACGGCATGAAATTTTAAGCAAGTGCTATTCTCCAAACACAAAGATGCCCTCATTCTCTTCAAAGAAAGTACTGGCTCTATCCCCAACATCAAAAGTTTATTCAGTCTATTTCCTGTCTCTTCTACGTTAACCTTCCCACATGCCTCTCCACTCCTACCAACAATCCACCCCTTTCAAAGACAAAGCAAAACAAAGAAACAAAATGTTTCACCAAATAGTAGGATAATTATAAAAAAGGCATATGAGGACAGAACTATTCCCTCTGTTAAGATTTGGTAATTCAGTGGGCCCTAATGGGGGTTGGAAGCGTATGGCCTCAGAGATGTTTTCCTCCACAAGACAAAACTCTAGAACACCATGGAATCACAGGAGATAAGGGTGGAAACAGCTTTTTTCCCCTGATCTTCCCTTCCAGCCAGACTTTTCCATTTCTTAGCACACCTGCTTTGAAGGCCCTAGAGGTACCTGACTAGCACACATTGAGGTTTAGAGTTTACCAATTTATTACAAAGTAGAAAATATTCCAAAAGTCCTCAGACTTAATAGAATTTATATTTTGATGAGACATTTACTTAACTATTAAGTGACTAATGAGCTACTTCTACATAAAAATATTGGCTGTATGGTCAATTTTTATGATCTTAGAATTTAGGTTTATATATCCATTAAACATAGACCCTGTCCCTTAATTAATGGTTGCTGATACAATTCCTATTCCTCAAAATAAAAATATAAAAGTTTAGGAATTGGTTACAAGCTAGTAAATCCCTAAATACATTATCATTGCAAATCAGTGACCAGGAAGGAAATCGCATTATAGGATTATTCTCATCTCTGAAGTAAAATCTGTGTGGAAGATTAAGATCTCTTTCCTAACAAACAATGAATCATGGAACACTACATCAAAAACTAATGATGTAAAAAAAAAAACAAAAAACTAATGATGTAATGTATGGTGTTTAACATAACAATAAAAAAGAAAAGAAAAAAAAAAGATCTCTTTCCTAAGTAAAATTTTAAATTTCAGTTAAAAAGAACTCTTGCTTGTTCCACAGAAGAAAATTTGAAATTGTAATTCCAAAACAATCATGATAAATTATACCTTGTAAGAACATCTGGTACTATTAAAGAGAAACAAAGTGTCCAAAATGGAGTCACTCATGTTAAGCCCCATCAAGACTTAATACCTAACCTAATTGCAGTTTCAGCCTCTCCCAAGGGTGGAATTTTAAACCAATCAGTCTGGAATTTCCTGATCAGGACTAGAGAGGTAATCTGCTTGGTAGGTCCCCATCTTTTTCCCTGAGGGAACGTGACCTTGTCTGAAGCAATCCTATCTTTTCTCTTGCTAATAACTTCCTGTCCTGCCAGTTTCTGCCTATCAGAGCCTTATATTTTGTACTTCTCTACTGATCATCCTCAAATTTGTTAGAGGGGATACTGCCTGATTCATGAATTATTGAATCAAGCCAATTAGATCTTTAAATTGACTGAAGTTTGGTTCTTTAACAGAACTTACTATTTTTTAAAGAAGGAAAGATAATACGTTTGACAGAAAAGTCAAACAATGCAACAAGCAATCAGACAATGAGGAAAAAGGCTCTCCTTCCAGAAACAAAATTTCAAGGTGGCCACTGAAAAGCAGTAATGGCTACTCACCGCACTAATGTTTTGTTGAGTTGTCTTGATTCTCTGAATTTCAGGAGTATCTGCCACAGAACTATAGTTAGAAAGCATCTTTTCTGCTTCGTCTTTATACTTTTTCTAAAAATAGAAACAGTTCATATGAATCTGAAACTCTGTGTGTGTGTATGTGTATGAGAGAGAGACAGAAAATGACGCTGCTTCCAACTCTCCCATTCCACATGGCTCATATCATCATAAATTATATCTTATGATTCAAAGCAGTTATTGATGTGACAGCAAAAATAAAGGGAATAAGCAAACAGAGTAAGCAAATAGCCCAGAGAAGCAAGCTTGCCTCTTCTCAGGCAATGGGTCCCACCCTAGTCCATTCAAAGGCCTCTGGAGGGCATGGCCTCTGTGCCACTCTAAGTTTAGAAACTTGTGATGTTGTAACTTACAATAAGAAATTGGTTATATTTGGTCTTTGTCCCTATTTCTGGCACAGAGTTCCTAAAAGCCCTCAGAATTTCCTGTGATGAGAGTGGTAAGAATATCTTTTGTTATGTTAATGAAGTGATTTTTGGACCACACTTAAGGATGGGACTGGTTGCCAGGGGAACCAAACAAGTGATTAAAGGGTTGGACTTCCAGTCCCAACCCCCAACCTCTCTCTGGGGAGGGGAGAGGAGCTGGAGGCTGAATCAATCACCAATAGCCAATGAGTTGATCAATCATGCCTATGTAATGAAGCCTCCATAAAAACCCAAAAGGAAAGGGTTTGGAGAGCTTCCAGGTTGGTGAACATAGGGAGATTTGGGGGAAATTGTGAATGAACCCAGAGAGGGCTTGGAAGCTCTGTGCCCTCTCCTCATACCTTGCCCTATGCCTCTCTTCCATCTGGCTGTTCCTGAGTTATATCTTTTTATAATAAACTGCCAATCTATTTAAGTTCTGTGAGCTGCTCTAGCAAATGAATCAGACCCACAGAGGGGGTCCTGGGAACCTCTGATCTATAGGCTGTTGGCCAGAAGCACAGGTGACAAACTGAGCTTGCAACTGGCATCTGAAGAGGGGAGGAGAACGATCCTGTAGGACCGAGCCCCTAACCTGTAGAACTTAGTGCCGGCTTCCAATAGACAGTGCCTGAATTGAGATGAATTCTCCAATCCCTTGCTGATGTCCGAGAATTGCTCGTTGGTATGGGGAAGCCTCCACATACATGTGTTGGAATTGGTGACCAGAACCCAGAAGAAACCTACCCTTTCATGAGCAGCCCCAGTCCCTGTTCAAAGTAGTCCCATAGTTCCTGCAAGTAACCTAGCTCTCTATACCCACTATTTCTACGCTTCTGAATTCATGCTTTGTTTCCTACTTCAGAAGAAGATACATTTGATAATGGAAAGATACTAGTACTTCTGTAGTTGAGATTAAAATCTCAATTTTCAAATGTATTACTATAATCTCCAATACAATCTGGGCCATACCTTTGACGAGTACCCACATTGACATAGTCGTAGGTATGGTTTGAAATACACATTAACTCATTGAATCAACCCCACAAGCAGATAGTGTTACTATCCCCTCTTACAGATGGAGAAACTGAGACACTAGCTAAGAAGTGTCAGAGCTAGGATTTAACCCAGGCACTCTGGGTCCAAAGTCAGCGAAGTTAACCATTATGGCATACTGATGCTTGTTAGGAAAGTAATTATTGCTCGTGTTGAGACTCAACACGGCATCATTACAATCTCATAAGAATTCCATTGTATCCTATATAATTAAAATTCCTTGAAGTAAGATGTATCCTTCTGTCGCACACAAACAAGGCAACATTGTGAAGTTAAGGCAGGAATGCTGACGACTCAGGCATCACTTCCTCTGGGAAGCCTTTACCTTTTGGTGGCATGTATCACGGTTTGTAATACTGTATTTGTGTGATTATTTGATTATTAAACTATTAGATTAGTTCCCCAAGGGCAAAACCATGTCTAATTTTGCATGAAGGTGGGTGCTCAGAAAGTATTTACTGAACTAATGAATGAGATTGGCATTTTTGAGACAGTAACTTTTCTCCACTGACTCATATGACCATTTACCTGTTTTATGTATTTATCAATAATTTTAGTCACTTGATATAATTAAAGCCAACTTCTCCAAGTTCAGGTGGCACCATGAGATACTGAGGACAGATGAACATGCACTTCAGGACCATCCCAACAGCTGTGTCATCTGAGGAGGCTGGGAAGCAGATAACTCCTTTGACATGTGACTCTGTCATCTGGATACACCCTTTTGAACCAGCAGATGTTCAGATACTGCTTATGTTTTAATGGGAATTTTAACAAATGTGGTCAGATTTTGTTGAAAATTATTTTCATCATAAATCCCATTAGTCAAATGTAATTCCTTGGTCAATTTTCTATAACACTTTTAATTTTTTCATTCCCCTTTATTTTTTTTCCGTTGGGATTCATTCTTTTCCTTGTAAATTTTATAGCAAAGACAATATTCACTAACGAATTTTGCCCAGTTCAGATTTTATCAATAACTTCTTCCATTAAATATATTGTTTTGTGGGTATATCCATATCCAACTTTTCTAGAGCTTTTTTTGTACAGTTCGTTCTAAAGGATGTGTGACCGGTCCACTTGGTAAATTAAATTTTACCAAGAAGACAGTTCTTCTCTTAATTTTTAGTTAATATTCAATTTCACCTTCCACCTTGTGCAGTTTTATTCACTGTTTGTTAGCGCTGATTATTTTAAGGATAATATTCATGATGAGAGGGTTAAAAGACAAACTCATTTGTAATCTCTTTTCTGTAGTATGAGCACTGGATTCAAGCGTGCACTAGAGTCAAAAAATAAAAATAAAAAAGATCACAGTGTCATTGGACTCAAACAGGAGAGATCAGATACTCAATAACAGCCATTGAATTGACAGCAACTGTCCCTTTCATTAGTGAGATTAATCAAGTTTGACCAATAGCTCCTAGAACAGAGTGCACTGACTTTGAATACAGTGCCCTCCAAAAAATATCAGTCTTAGAGACACATGAAGCACATGGTGACTGGAGATCAGAAAACAGTATTCTGAGCATCTTCACTCCCTACCAACCTGGCTATAGATCTCAGATGCCCTCTTGGCCCGCAGTATGTCCGGAATGTCCATGCTTACTTGCATTCCTTTCCCCTTAATTTCATTTTCCAAGTCTTTCTTGTATTCTTTCTAAAAGAACAGAAAATAATCTTCAGAGCTTTGCTTAGCCTCCCATAGCAATGCAGATACATATGTGTTTGACTCTCAAGGCCACGTGTGCAAAAATGCCATTTTTACTTTTTCTAAACACAATTCATCGTGTCTGTTGTAAACTTTGTATCCTGTGGGTTTCTCACCTGGCTGGCCATTTCCGATGCTTTCTTGGCTCTCTGGATATCAGGAATGTCTGGACCCACCTGCATGCCCTTCCCTTTTATTTCAGTCTCCAGATCTCTCTTATAGTCTTTCTGGAGAAAATAAAACATGCAGTGAGGGCTCCACAAGAATGTGAAAAACTGTTAACAACTGTGATGGCATTTTCACATCAGGATTGTGGTTTTGGACTCTTACTTTTCTTATTTCTACAGAACTAGGAAGAGTTTTAAAACTTGTGGGAGGAAGATGGCTTGGAGTGACTTAGTCACAAGTAATCAGAAGGCTTCTGTCTACTAACCTGAATTAAGAAAGAAAACACAGTTAGCCAAGGGGGAAGTTTTTCTATTTCAATACAATAAAATTGATCAGTTATTGGTTAACAAATAACTCATTTGATGAATATCAGTAAGATGTCATTGTAAAACTGTCACTTTTTGCTCTGTAGTGAATGATTATTGCTGGTTGCTTCCTTGGAATGCAACCACTCTTGCCCCCACCCCCAATAGCCCCTGATTTGCCACTGGGCAACTCACAGCTCCCCCATGCTAGACCATTCAGCTTGGGTGAGACTGGCCCAAGTCCACAGGTCCTGTTGGGTTTACATAACCCATTATACCCCATCCCTGGCCCTTCCAGTTTTCTCCAGGGATGAATAGGATTTTTTCCACACAAGATAACAAGAAGCTTTCCCTCTCCTTCTCGACGTCGATGGAGAAGGAAGGAACTCCAGGAGCTGCTAAGAGCCTCTCTGCAAGTAGAAGAAAGCCTGCCTGAGAACTGAAGAGAGAAATTGAAACTCAATCACATTGTCTGAGCCCCAGAGCAAGCCGAGCCTAGGGCTTCCTCTACTGTTTGGTTCTAAGAACAATAAATTATCTGCTTGTTTTGAGCAGCCTGAATTGAATTATGTGTTACTTACAAAATAGTCATAATTAACCAGACACAACATGTCTCTGAGACTCGTCACATTTTAAAACTGATCCTAAAAAATTGAGCAGGCTGTACACTTAAGTTGTATACTTTTCAGTGTGTATGTATTCTTCAATGAAAAATTTTATTACAAGAAAAAAAACTATTAACTGTATTTAATTACATTTCTTCTAAAACAGTTATTTCCTCTTATGTTGACATACTCTAGATGTGACATAATCTAGATTTGTAGATTCCCTGCAATGGCGTAAATGTTGGCTTGCTTATCTGTGATATCCTAAATTTTAAAAGGTATAAACAAAGATCTCAGTCTCTGAGAAATATTATATTTTTTCCTATCTTCTACTCATAACTCTGCTTATTTTCACTGACTTAGAGTCTCAGTTTCACTTTCCTGAATACAGTTTAAGTAATAGCATTTAACTTTCAAAATCATAATACTCCATTATTACTATGTGTGTATAAAAAAAAAAAAAAACATTTCTAGTAAGCCTCTTTAAGGCCCCCAAATAAAGCACTTCATTTGAAGGACAATGTATGTAGAAAATGAGGCACTGATCATAGACAGCCACCAAGGTCCCTGGGTAGAAGTATGTCATTTAATTTTGCAATATGAATGTTGAAATCTAAAAGCGTCCTCAAGCACGTAAATAGACTACGTAGGACACCAGTTACATCATTTACATACTAATGCATAATAAAATACCCTAAAACTTTGAAGGTTTAAAACAACATGATGGCACCTAGATTCCAAGAAGGCAAGCCCCAATACACAAGAGTTTTAGAGGTTCTGCGGGAGTCATGTTTGCTAATGTCCTATTGGCTAAAGAAAGTCACATGGTTAATTTCATAGGTTCTGGAGGGTTTAACTATTGGGAGTGATTCATGTAACAGTATATACCACATTAATTTCTTTGAAAAGTTAAGCCTTGAACTATAACAAAGTCCCAAAGTTTGGTTGAAATGGATGTGTGAGCCTATCAATTGGGCAAAATGGGACATGGCTAGGATTACATACAAATGAGAACTTTGGATTGCAAAGATAATAGCATGGCCATAATCATGATGTGCATATAACCATAGGACAGCTGACTCCCCTAGGCCTTTCTTTCCCCTACCTTCTCAAGAACTAGTATACAGTCCCAAGGTACACACAGAAATTGAAAGCAGCATATCGTTGAATAAAACAAATCTATACCATTCCAAGGAAAGACATGACATTCCAATGTTTCATGAAAGGAATATGTGTTAAAAGCCTGTTCTTAGGTAAAAGTGTGAAATACAAAATTATATTCTTTCCACATTGTTCTCTCCAGGGAAAGGATGCCTACTTTCGGCTTCATTCCTCAGGATGATTTTGAAAGCTTTCCCCCAGCCTCGAATCCCTCACTCCCAACCCCCTTACTCCAAGCCAGTAACTTGAACTAACACTGCCCCCTCCTAATAATAAGAAACATTTCAGAGAATTATAAGTGTAATTTGATAGTTCCTGGGTAGTTAGTTACTTGGAATCCCAAGGAGGCCACCATTAAATCTAAGAAATAAATAACCAGAAAGAAAAACTGTGCAAAGACCAGGGGAAGGACCTTCCAGAAGACAACAAAACTGTGCAGAGACTGAAAGTCTGTGAGGGTGGAGCATAATCATAATTAGCGAGGGAGGAGGGGAACAAGATGAGAATGGCAGGAGGGTGGCTCTAAATGCAGGAGCAAGGAGTGGGGCATTTATACTGGACATAACTGGAAACCAGTGGAGAGTTCTAAGTAGTGAGAGTAACATAATTTAACTTAATTCTTCAAGGATGGTTCTGGTGTTTGGGTAAAGAATGGATACGAAGAGGACAATAATGGAAGCAGAATTCTGGTTAAAAGCCATTGCAGGGATCGAGGTGACAGACATAGTAGCTTGGACTAGGGTGGAGAGAAGTAAATGGATTTAGAAACCATTTTGGGGGCAGAGGCAATAAAAGTTGCTGACAAGAGGAATCCAAGTGACTTCTGAGATCTCGCTGCTACCATTTGCTGAGAAGGGAGTGGAAAAGGAAAGCAGATCTGGGGAAAAATTAAGCATTCTGGTTTTATTGTATAATACTGAGATCCTGTTATTGCATTTTACATGTCATTTACATGTGGTAAAGCCTATGAGACATCAAAAGGTAAATGGTTGTAAATTCACATCCATGTTATGAAACACTTAATTTTTCTATAAGAATGAGGTAGAACTATATAAAGTAACATGGAAAAGGGTCCATAATATTAAGTGAGAAAACCAAACACAGAACAAAATACAGGGTATTTAAGGATTTTTTAAGTCTATGTGTACATACGTGTTATGTTTATCTATGTACACATAAGAATAGATCCAGAAGACTACAAATTTGCAACAATGGCTGTATTTCAAGAGAATGGAAGGAGGGGTCAAATGAAAGGCGGTTTTCAAGGGCCTGTTCAGCACGCACCCTCCCCAACTCTGCCATTTCTAAATAAAACCCCTGTTGGTCAAGACTCCTATGCCATCTCCAGATCCTTTGTCCAAACCAATTATGATCCTTCCATTTCCCTGGCCAGTCCCTAACCCTGGGGATGCAAGCAGATCCCAACATGGCAACAACTCGCCAGGCAGTTAATCAGCTTCTTCTCGCCCTCCAGATTTCCTGGGGGGAGTCAGCCCTGAGCCAGTTCTTCCTAACAGCAAAGGTCACATTACAGCTCTCAGCGTATCCCCACTGAAACACCCCCCAGTCAGCCTTGAGGTAAATGGGCAGCACTCCTTAACCTGCACCCCAACATTCTCTTCACAAATGTTTCTCACAAAATCACCTCTTCCCAAATACTCTCTACTCCAGTGACACTCTTATATTCTCGAAAATACTGGAGGAGTTCAAGAGGCATGGAACTGGTTCTGGGGTATTTCCTTCAAAAAATACACATATGGTTACAACGTTGTTATCTGCTATCTATTATTATCATAACATCTAAGCCAAAACTTCTAAATGAATATCCTGTCATTACATGCATTACATGAAGAGGAAAATATCAGATGAACGAACACGGTCATTCAGGATATAGAACGCTTCAATCCAAAATGTTAACCTGGCAGGAATTTCCGGCATGGTGATGAGGTCAATGGGGTATTTTGAGAACGTGCAACCAAATCATACAGAAATGGTTATCACTGGCATGTTAGATTCTCAATATGTGATTTTCAAGGTCTGTTCAGAAAGTTGGAAACACAAATTTACGGAACAGCATATGACCTATCCTTAAATTTAGAAAATGTAGTATGAAAACATTTATTGTCGACCAGATGAATGTGAAATTTGTTGTATTACAAATAAAGTAAGAAAGGGTGTGTATGTGTGTGTTTGTGTGTGTGTGTGTGTTCTATTAAAATGCGTTCCCCCTAGTTTTCTTTGATATATTCAAAGGAAATGAGTAAAGCAGAAACCATACATTTTCAACAAACATGCTGATTTGGAATGGTCTCCATTCCAAACTTTTAAACTAGTCACAAAGCTTTGGGGAACTCCATGTACTAATCAGGTTGTTAATATGATTTGTGAAGTTTCAAAATACAGGCTTTAAGGCATCTGCACCATTCATTCGACCAACCTGACTAGCTATCTCTGAAGCTTTTTTGGCATGTTGTATTTCAAGGGTATCGGTGTCGACTTGCATTCCCTTCCCTTTAATTTTTGACTCCAGGTCTTTCTTGTATTCTTTCTGTAAAAAAAAAAAAGCAACATTTTATAATATTCAGACACTCTGGGGGCAAACCTGTATCTGTAATCAATGATACTAAAAAATCACTGAACATATTTTAAAAAAACACATTTTACTTTGTACTATGAAATGATCACCTAGAACTAAATTTTCTGCACTGCTTAGAACTGTATCACTATTCTCACTGAAGAAGGGTGCATGAAGCTCCAAAGCTTTTTACTATACATGCTGAGAATCTTCACTGACAACTGTTTTGGGGGCTGGAGGATAGGGAGGCAGGTTTCAATGAGCTGATGCTGTAGAAAGAAGGCTGACCTGGAGGCCAGAGCACTCAATTGCTGTGTGACACTGGGAATGTTTAACATTTCCAGTTTACTCATCTGCAAAATGGGGGCAAGAACGTAACATAGTGCTCAGCACATAGTAGGTGTTCAATAACTGATAGCTTGTTCTGGGCTTTTACTCCTATACTCATAGTCTAAGGCTGATTTACTGTTGCCCCTGCCACAATCGTGCCATTCTGCTGTGTCTGGACGGACTCCGCCACTGAGAGTCTAAAATGATTTTCCCTAGTATTACTGACAAACGATTACAAGATCTACCTCTGAATGTGGACTGCACATGTCACCATAACAGAAGAATCTGTACAGAATTACTAACTTAGGAATATGTGATGACAATATTAGCCAAAGACATCATAGTGGCTTTTAATGCTTTAATTTATTTAAAGAACACGGATATAGCCAAAGATGATTGTAAATTTTTTTTAAACACATAACAATTTTGAATCTTTTTTTTAAAGATTTTTTATTTGTTTATTTGAGATTGAGAGAGAGAGAGCATGAGCAGGGGTCAGGGAGAGGGAGAAGCAGGCTTCCCACTGAGCAGGAGGCCGATGTGAGGCTTGATCCCAGGACCCCGGGATCATGACCTGAACTGAAGGCAGACACTTAACTGACTGAGCCACCCAGGCGCCCCTTGAATTTTTTATACTTAGAATGCAATTAAATTACCAAAGAAGTTAACTGAACAAATGAGTGACCATGAGAACCATACCAGATCATCAGCACATTACATTCCTCTGGCCCCAGACACAATGATCAGGGTGGGAGTGGACACAGGATAGAAGCTGATCCAGTGAGATTCAATCCTAGAACCTTAACTGTAATTGTAAGAAACAGATGCTCACTTCCCACTGGGATTACTGGCACAGATAGGAATTATCCTACTGTTAGGAGGGGCCATCACTTGGAGATGGGCTCCCAAGGTTGAAGCAATAGAGAAGATAACAGAGCTGAGTGAAGAAGGAAGAGAGACTTCATTTGAATTCTAACCTGAAGGAAACTTGACTTTGGACTTCTCTATTCATAAGCCAAAATATTCCCTTTGTTCCTTTACCCAGTTTGAGTTGGGTTCCTATCATCTGCAGCCTGACTAATAGGGTCACTGTCATCACCATCACCTCAGTTTATGAACCTATGGGGACACAACTTTACATTTCTCATTGCTTAGTTCAGCTAGACTCTCCTCAAAGCGCAGAGCCATTATCTGATACCAAAGGAATGACATAACACACAGATGAAAGGACTGAGAGCACCTCACAGGCATTTCATTCCTTTCCACAAGTGCCATGTAAAGTGAGCAATGATCACTCTCGCTTCATAAAGAGCTTTATGTGGGCTCACTGAGCAGCCAAGGCAAGGGCTGGGGGCTCCGCTGGGTGGGGAGCAGGAGAGCATGTGAACCGTACTGCAGTAACTGACAGAGCTCAACAACACACGTTCCCAATCCTCTGCCTTTCACTTCCTTAAAAAATCAACTTGAATCTCCTACAATTATTCTGGTTTATTATATACATTTTTCTCTACACAGGGAAACGGTCAATTTTTCTCACACCACATGGAAAGCAGATGGTGAACATCTTTTTTATTTTATTTTATTTTTCTTTAATTCCTTGACTGGGAAATGACTACTAGGACATAGCTACTTATCATCATCTTGCACATTAAAGTTATGGAAGGTATATAAATCTTTGAGAAAGATTTACAGACAAGGAAGTCAGCTGAAACTTCATACATTCTCAATTGCTAAAAATATATACTCACCTCACTAGCCATTTCGGATGCACGTTTTGCTCTTTGAATATCAAGAACGTCTGAGTTAAGTTCCATTCCTTTGCCTTTTATTTCATTTTCCAAATCTTTCTTATATTCCTTCTATGAGACAAGAACATTACAGTTCAAAATTTCCTGGGACACCCTTTAACTGATATACCATGTCACATGCTTTCTAGAGACCACAGAAAGGAGAAAATATTTCTAGAGAGGAATGAATCAGACTCCTGAGTATTTACACTCCTAATTTTCTACAGAGACTCTATTTTCTCTTTTAGTCATGTTTAGCGTGGTTTCCAATTTTATCAGGATTTTCCCTTTCATCCTGTCTTCCATTTTGGTCCATATTGGCGCCATATTTTAAAAAGATGTCTTCCTTTTAAGTGGTGAGGAAGATCTTAGGAATGGATGCTTCTTATTAATTATTTGAAGTATTTCTTTGAAAGCTGTCTATAAAATATGAATCACCAAAAGATCATAGTTGAAAATTACAAAATCAAAAGGATTGATGTAGCCAAAGTTAAAAAAAAATCCACTTTATTCAGATTCATAAAACCGAGTAATTTCCTACAGACTGATAATACATAGTTTGAATGTCATCTATTTTAATATTATAAGTAGATCCAAATGTCTCTACTAATACTTATATATAACTTGGGGTTTTTGTTCTGCTAATGAATTTCTTTTTTTTCCTACTAAATGCATTATGGAAACAATATATATCTTGATCCAATTCAACTGAGTTGCACTTATGACTAATTTGCCAGATAAAAGATGAGGCTTCCTTTAATAATAAGAAGTCATGTTCCAGTAAATTCTAGGGTTCATTTGATGTTATTTTCTCTTTGTCCATTATAATTAAATTAGCTACTGCTCTGCTTAACTAATAGCCTACAAGAAATTGTAATGACCTGAATGTAATTTTGGAAAGAGCTCTGGAGTCAAATGACCTGGAGGAAAGTTGGAATTCCTTCACTTATTTGGCCATGGGACCTTCAAAAGACTTTAAGTAACTGAGCCTTGATTTCCACACACACAGGCAAAATGAAAATAAAAATACTTACTCTACCAATGTCAAAGGGCAATTGGGGGGATCAAATGAAAGTATAAAACAATACTTTGAACATTCTGAATGGCAATATAAGTGTAAAAACCATAACAAAGTAAAAACTGCAAAGACAATTTAAAGCTAAATGTGTATACTTAGAAAAGTTATAATTTCATTAAGTCACTGAGAGTTCCTGTTTTAAAATTAGACCTTTCTATAATGAATTAAAAGATGTTTAATCATAGTTTTATGAGCCCTTTATTCAAAATTAAAAAAAAAAACTAACCGCTATAAAACTATTTATAGAGCTTTTGAGGTACAAACACAAAATCAGAATATTTTTCAAGTTTTTCCAGAAATTCTAGGTGATTTCTTCCTCCAACTTTAAATGGAAGTGTTAACACACACTTTCCTATTTTTAATGAAATTACAAACTCTGTTAATAAAGGTCAAAGTGAGAGAAAGAGGAATGGATTAACATCTCAAACAGTTAGTAGGGAATTTTGGAGTAAATATTTCCTGGGTCACTTCTTTAGTTCTTTCACAATATTTAATAGTAAATCACAAGATCCTACCTCTTTCAGAAGGCTGGTGATGTACTTTACATGTAAAAATTCTGGAGTCTTGTCTAAATCCAATGATGACCTTCCTTTAATCTCCTTCTCAAAATCCTCTCTGTAAACTTTCTGTTAAATAAGACCGCATAATTTGAAATTTAGAAAATATTCATCACTGTTGGAAAAGTATTAGAACAAGAGTTCCCAGAACAAAACTGAGGCTTGTCTTATATAATTCTACCACCTCAGAATCTTCATAGCCACAAGAAAATCATTCCAACTTTACCATAAATTTTAGAATTCTACCAAACAAAAGCAGAATCATCAAGTACCAACCGCCTCCCGGAAAGCACCCGGAGTGAGGCTGCTTAACACCTTACTAGTCTGTCATTGTTTAACCCCAGCCGGATTGGAGAGGAAAGCCAGTAAAGTTGGTTATTTGAGAATCACCGGACTAGTTCATTCTAAAGGGAGTGGATCCATCCACCAGAAGAAAATCTGGCTGCATGGAAAGCCATTCAAAGCACAGTAGCCTAAATGTTGAGGTTCCCATCACCCCTTTCACTGTTAGCCTTTTGTGAATGTGGCAAAGACCATCTCTTAAATGTAATGGAGGCTGGAGCACATTTTCCTTTAATGATTTTGGCACTGAGATTATTTCTCTACCATCTGTGAATTAAGTTACACTGTGAGGAGTCTTATCTTCAACCTGATAAATTGTTCTCTAGGTAGGAGTTCACAGCAAGGAATGGAAAGGGGAGACAGTGATTGTGGAGGGTGGACATTCACACCCCCACCTCCCTTTTGACATTCTCGGCCACCGTTTGGCTAAGATTCCCTCAATTCCAGCATTTGAACTATAGATTTGAAAACCAATGGCAACTCGCACTTTAGGACTAAAAGACAGTCTCTCTAAATAACAAAGATCTTCATCCATGTAGAATATTTACCAGACACACAAAAGCCAATATTTTACCAACTAAGTATTTTATTCAAATTCCATCACAAAAACGATAAAAATAAATTCTGCATGAGACTGTTATTAATGCAAAACGAAAGGCCATTTCCAGGTTCATAATATACTTATTACAGAGATAGGTAATTGTTTAAAGAAATTCTCCCAAATCATAAGGGACGATAAGAGAGGCTTGTTGTTGCCTCCCCTACATTTATGTCACATACAACTATTTAACAAATGATCTGTGAAGAGCCACAAAAAAATTTAATTTAATTTAATTTAATTTAATTAATTTAATTTAATTTTTAAAAGGTCATAATAGATGTCCTGGAAACACTAAAATTTAACAAAGTGATTATTAAGAAATTGCACTGAGAACATTCTGAGTTAAAGGAACTATAGATATTCCCAAAGAACACTGAGAAATCACCCTCTTCTTTATGTGGAACTAACTGAAATTATATGGTTATAAGGCTGAATCTAGGGCATTTCCAAGCCAAAAATGTCTTTTTAAAAAAGCAAAAATAAAAATTTGGGTATATTTATTTATTTCAGATATTTCACTACAAAAAGCCCTTCTCCTATTAAAAACTTATTTTGCTGAAATAAGTCATTAAAGAAGGTTGATAATGACTGGAACTGGCCAATACATGACTGGGCGAAAAAAACCAAAAAACCTTTAGTACACTTTTTATGAAACAGAAGACAAAGAACTTTCTTTTCAAAGCCAGATTTAAAGACTCCTTCTAGAAAACACACTGATTAAACCTATATCTGGCATTTGAAGAAAAGTGAGAGAAGCATAATTATAGGCTATCCCCGACATCATAAACACTTAGCTTTACCCAGAGAAGGCTCAAGAAGCTCATTGTCAAGCTTACCTCGTAGGAATAAAAGCCATCTGTAAGCCAGACATTTCTCTTTGTGTCCACTTCATTGGCCCTACATTTAAAGGCATCTTTCACATCATCCTTCGTCTAAGAGTTTTAGATATTTTATGTTTCTAGCCTTTGGAGCATAGATTTTGTCTAAAGATATTTTCTACTGAAAGATTTCTCTCTCCTCAAACTCTGCTGAGCAGAAATATAACTGCTGAACTTAAAAGTCTAATAGCCAGTGGCTATAATTAAAGGGAAAACATGTCTCAGCCTCTGCAAAGGATAATTTCCCCCTAGCGACAACAGCAGAAATCAGAATAGCAAAAATTGAAAGCCAATATCAACAAAAGGCCCACATAGCCCCCGATGTAAGTGAATTCCATAGCATGTAATAAATGTATTACTAAAGCTGTTTGCACTTGATATCAAAACAGCCAATCAGAAGGAACTGATCTGGGGTGGGTTTTTTTTTTTTTTTTCAGTTGTCAATATTTTATTTTCCTTTTGTACCATGTAGCCATAGCAATGGTAAAAGCAAAAGGCTAGGTATCAGACTTCCAAGATCGGCACAAGGAAACATGCTTACATAGAACAATAGCACTTTTTCAGTACAGAAGCTATCTTTAAAGTCCCTGTCATCTGTATAGTGATATTTGCTCTTGGGGAATCTATCTCTTTTGAGGATCTACCCCCAATAGAAAAAAAAAAAAATCAACTGAGCATTTCATATAAAGAAAAACAACTCGGTCTACTTTGCCCACTGAATCTCTGAGAAGCAGATTATCTGTATATTTTGGGTTTGCTTGGTTTTTTTTTTGTTTTTTTTTTTTTGTTTTTAAAGATTTTATTTATTTATGTGAGAGAGAGAGAGCATGAGAGGGGGGAGGGTCAGAGGGAGAAGCAGACTCCCTGCCGAGCAGGGAGCCCGATGCGGGACTCGATCCCGGGACTCCAGGATCATGACCTGAGCCGAAGGCAGTTGCTTAACCAACTGAGCCACCCAGGCGCCCAGGTTTGCTTGTTTTTTTAAATCCATCTGGTTTTTATGACTTTAAGTTAGGGGACGATTTGTTTTCTTCAATGCGTCCGTGTTTCTCAAAGTGTGTTCGCGGGACCACCAACATCAGAAGTTCCTGGGATGTTGTTAAATACGATTCCCAGGCTCCACTGCCAGACTCATGAAGGACCTCCTGAGGCAGCAGCATGGGGATGTGCATTCCCAACATGCTTCCCTGAGACTTATCCACAGAGAGTTTGAGTACTATAGCCATGGGGAGAAAGAAGGAGAGGGAAAAGGGGGTCTTCAGAAGAGAAAATACGGAGAGGATCAAGGAGAGGAAAACACGGTAACATTTCCCACTGTGAGTAAGACAAGAAGATGTAGCACAAACACCTAAATAATAATAGCCTGGGGCTGACAGGAAAAACACAGAAAGCCCACTCTGAAGGTGCTGGTCTTCTCCTTAAAGGACGAGGCATGACTATCAGTGAGAGCTGGGGGACCAGGAGAGCGAGGTGAGAACTAACACAGGCCACAGGCTCT
Organism: Neomonachus schauinslandi; assembly: GCF_002201575.2. Taxonomy (NCBI): domain Eukaryota; kingdom Metazoa; phylum Chordata; class Mammalia; order Carnivora; family Phocidae; genus Neomonachus; species Neomonachus schauinslandi. The sequence goes on along the minus strand of NC_058407.1, from coordinate 118,333,746 downwards.
GGAGGCTCAACCTGGATGCTCAACCCAGAGGTTGCCTTCCAGTAACAGCGCAGTACTTCACATACTATTCTGGAAACACAGAAAAGGTGATATGGACTGAATGTCTGTGTAACCCCAAAATCTATATGTGGAAACCCCAGCCCACCCTCAATGTGATGGATGCATTTGGAGGTGGGGCCTTTGGAAAGAGATTAGGAGAGATGAGGTCATGAGGGTGGAGCCCTCATAATGGGGTTAATGCGCTCAAACACTTCGGGAGAGAACGCGCCTCCCCTCTCTACTCTCCACCATGTGAAGACACAGCAAGAAGACAGCAAGAAGGCACCCTAAAGACAGTCTCACCAGAACCCTGACCTGCTGGCATCCTGAGCTCGGACTTCCAGCCTCCAGAACTGTAAGATATAAATTCCTGTTGTTTAAGCCACCCAGTCTGTGGTACTTGGTTAATAGCGGCCAAAACTGACTAAGACAAAGATAGTCCCGTAAAAGTTATCCCATTAAACGTAAGTTGTTGTCGGGCTTCTGAACTATGACCAAATTTACATCTCTGCCAATTCAGTTAAAACAAACAGCTAATTTCATCAAAATATTCACCAATCTCTTGATTAAACTCCTCTCTATTGGCTTAAGAAGCTATGAGATATGAAAAATACAAGTAATTTTCTCCTTTCTTGCTTGAAGAAGAAATTAAACAACTTGGACAATTCAACAAGCCACAGTAATGTCTGAGTGCCCTTTCCCTGAGAAGATGAATTACTACACACACAGCATAAATAGCAACAAATAGCACATATGTTGCTTTCAAAATTCCTAGGAGAGTTTCATTGTCCAGAAGTTATCATTTCTCTCTGTTTGGGTGTTGTTATTGGAGAACAGAAAAGATGGTGCCCACCGAGCACACTTGGCCTGGGGCCGTAATCGGTTGATACTGCTGTCTGCTATTTCTGTCCCTTTGAAGTAGTAACTTGGTGTACCCACAGAATCTGGATGTTGGCTGCAGAGTAAACCTTCTGTGTCTGGTGTCTGGTCCCAAAAAATGTAGGGAAAAAAAGAACAGAAGAAATCTCACTAGGACAGAGCAAAACCATTTGGGAAATATCTGGATGTGATTCAGCATCATTTTAAGTAGAACACAAAGTGCATATACACAAAAAAATCTTAACTGCTCTCTTCTCTTGATATTTTAAAACTTCCATGTCACTGTCTGGAGGGGGTGGGGGGGTGGGGGGGCAATCAACTAAATAAGTGAACAGAGAAAAGAGAATCACTCATGACTTGACCAGGTCCTAAATCATTGGCATTTACTGGATATGTGATTTCAGATAAGACAATTAATTTCAGTGGATGATTATCAATTTAGGGATATGCACACCTAGCATCATTACCTTGAGGGGATTAAATGAGCTGACATATATAAAGCCTTAAGCAAACTGCTTAGCACAGAGTAAGTATTTAATAAATGTTAGTTCTATTGTCACTGAAAAATAAAAGGTAAATAAAGCAACCAGCTCTTCATTTTCTTTCTACTCATCATAGATTTATACGGACACAACCTGAAAGTGTCAACTTTATAATCATAGAATGTGAAAGGGCGGTTAAGAGCTCACCTGGCCTGATATTGTATTTGCCAAACGAGAAAAACTAAGGGCCACAGAATCTCAGTGACCCAGACAAGATGCCGGTTCTAGAATAGGGATTCCCCCGTCTTCCTGGGCAGTGTGCTTTCCTCTAGACCCACTCAACATTCTGAATTATTTTACTAGTTCCTTTCAAATGATAAAACATCAAAAATCATCAAACAGTTGATAACAGGGGCACCTGGTTGGCTCAGTTGGGAGAGCATGTGACTCTTGATCTCAAGGTCGTGAGTTGGAGCCCCAAGTTGGGTGTAGAGATTACTTAAAAATAAACTTAAAAAAAAAAAAAACAGTTCATAACAAATCAAAGGGACTCACCTCACTCTGCATCTTCTGAGCCTCCTTTGAAGCTTGATATGAGGGTGTCTCAACAAATTCAAGCATTGATTTTCCCTTATTTTTCTCATACTCTTCTTTGTACTTAACCTTCATTGAAAAAAAGTATAAAAAGCACATAAAGCTCATAAGCCCTTATGCAAATAGAGCAAAGTAAAATAAGTATATCCAAAATTAATCATCCTAGTTTCTAATATCATATTATTCTGGCCATTTGGGTTGGTCACTGGGTTCCCTGTGGTAAATGACATACAAAAAAAGTAAACAGGTAATATATAAAAATATTTAAGGAATAAAAATAATTTATAACTACGAAATGTAGTTCTAGGACTTGGATGAAGTAAATAGCTGCAGTATATAGCTATATCTCATATTTGGGGTTAATATGTATATGCTCATGGTATACACATATATACATAGAGACAGAGACAGAGAAAGAGAGAGATCCCTGTGATGGCTTTGAATGTCAATCAGTAAATCATGAACAAGGAGGAAAACATAGGTGTGACTCTCTGTCTTCCTATCAAAGGGAAGACAGTGTTATCTGGGTCTGCTGACTTCTTCCATAGACACTGGGTAATACAGAGAGCTTTTATGTGATTGTTTTCAGTTTCACCCTGCATTATTTAATAATATCATATCATGAATTATTTATTTCAATTACAACCAATCTCCATCTTATTTTAGTTTATAAAATGATCGATATTTTCTATCTCTTAATAAGAGAAACTAGAATTATATGTAAGCTGTCAGAGTGATCGGCTTTTCTTAGCAATATACCTTTTAAAATTAAATTCACAGAGAAGTTTTGATCATGATTCATTTCATTCAGAAATGTATTTTCATTAAAATTCTTATGTGTAAATAATTTTTTGAAATTGTTTCTTAAATTATATAATAATAGTAGTTTTAATGATGATTAAATCCAAAAGCAGTTTTTCAATACTAAGAACTTTGTGGTAGCAGGAAATGTAACAGGTTTTTAAATTCCTATCTGTAGGCTTATTTTTGTTTCAGAGAAGTATGATAGAGTGATCAATGAAAGTGTTTGAAGTGTGGTAACATACTAGGATATGTAATAACATATGCCAGGATAAAACTTTGTGGGAAAAATTAAATAAAAATAAGAATACAAAGAGAAAAAAAATGTACGTTTCCAAACTTTAAAGGAGAGCCAATTTGTTTTTTTTTAATGAAGGTGGGTATCAAATCATTAAGGAATTTATGTTCCACAGGATACATTTAATGGAGTGACGTAAAATTATATCTTAATAGATTCTGGAATGACATCTTTTGCAACTACTGAAACTCAGAATAAAATAATGTATAGGTAACACCTCTAAAGTGTGCAGGGAAGATTTTTTTTTTAAATTTCTGTCAGGGAATACATAGAATTTTATAGTTGAAAGAAACATTAATTAATGTAAGGTAATTTTTAATAACACTTCTAACTGATCTGAGAAATTCTAATAAATTTCGCACCTGGAAAATTAATTTCACAGCTCACGATAACAAATGAGTGCACTATAAAAACTGAAATCCTCATGAGATTTGGTCATCGTTTAATTAATTGATATATCATAAGTTTAAAATTGTGTGGAATAACTTATTTTATGAAATGCTTTTACACTGAAACATAGTTCCAGCTTTCCCACCGCAGTCATATAGAGAGAGTAGTGTCTGAGATTTTCTGAAGCGATGTTCACTTTCTCAGGAGGTACATTCTATTCAGCAGCCACACCTTCTCAGTGGAGGTGCATGGCAGTGAGTGGCTAAAGGGTCCCGACAGGAAGGGCGCACACCTGACTCTGGAGCGTGGCATTGCCTTTATGGTGCAGGTGTTCAGGAGTATCCGCGTCAAAATGATACATTCCTTTGTTTTCCTCAAAAAGCTTTCTATACTCTCGCTAAAACAGAGAACATGAACATAAATTCAGAATAAAAGAGACGAATTAGAACAACCATTACTTAGGAATGCAAACTGAAAAATACAAGCCAACAAGAGCTGCAAAGCTATCAAGTCCCATTGCAGTGGGCTGCTCTTGTAGATTACTGACACTGAGTGAAACGGGCAATGCACCATAGACCAGCAGCTCTAGGCGGTCAATATGAGACACCCTAGAGAAGCAGGGGACAATTAGCTGTCAAAACAACGTAAAAGACGCTGGGGAGTGGCAACGGAAAAGCCAGTGATGGGACTAAAGTGAACAGCAAGGTGGGCAAAATAAAGGCGATTTGTCCAGGCTCATCCTAGAACAGAAATGTGTTTGATAGTGCCTACAAGAAGAGAAGGAAAGAAAAGAAGAAAGAACAGAACAAAGGAAAGCTGGAGGCAGGAAAGGAAAGAAGTTGTGCATGAGGGTTCAGCCTTGAGGAAGACTGACGGGTCATAAGGAAAATAAGAGAGTGAGAAATAATTCAACTAATTTTCCTAAAAAGGGAGGGTAGGAGGTACCTGAAAGAGAAATAGAAGAGTCTGGGTATAGTTCATTGAATTTTTAAGGTGAAGAAATTGGATTAAGACTATTATTTAGAGACACAGACAAAGTGGTGAATTTGGAAGAGACGCCAAATCTGGCAACCGTGGGACACCAAATACAACGGGCCACGATGAAACAAAAATTGCTTTGTAATTTCTTTCATTGGAGACCGGACACTTTGTTATTTCACCCTATTTGGAAAAGACTTCTAGAGGTAAATGGTAACTCTCAAAGACTCAAGGCTTCCGAGACTTCAGCTAAAGCTGGTTGCTCGTTCAGCAATGAGGATTTCAGGGAAAATGGCAATGTTGTAGGATGTAAGGAGAAGTAAGCTGCATTTTGAAAGGGAGTGGGAAAGAGCTGGCCAGAACAGAGCTGACATTCGGGTCGCTGCTCCAGGGATCTGAGAGTGAACCAAGAAGAAACCCAGAGCCAGGGATGGGAAGGATGGATGCACACGAAAACGGCTGTTCCATGGGGACACAGCGTCAGTCCCCAGAGGCACTTCTGGGTGATTAGAGCACTAAGACGTGTGTCCCCCAAAACTCTAGCCAGAATAAAGCGAGGGACTAAAACGCCCCAGGAAGCTCATGAAAGTGTTCCCATAGTACATCTGTCAAGAAGAGAATGAGCTCTAAATTTTGGCTCCTGTGCTAATTAGAAAAAATAAATAATCTCAAAGAATAACAGTATACTTAGAGACTTTACAATTTACTTAAAAGTTAGTTTATAATATGCAAATAAAATAATCATGAATTGAACATAACACACTAGAATATACTCCATACCAAGTTAAAATCCAGAACTAGTAAAGCCTAGGATATTATGTCTGCAATAATGGATATAGACTAAGGAAAGGTCAATAAATACTGTCCCCAATGATCTATTTTAGTGACAGAGAATTTCAGAAACTCTTATTTAAAAAACAAAAAACAAACAAAACATGTTTGAAGGAAGATCTGCAAAAGAATTTTCAAGACCTGCTGTTCCTTATGTAATAGTCTCTGTTGCCTCCTAGTGGGAACGACACAGAGTAACATGCAATACATATTTTTCCATTTATGCAAAGTTATAAAAGAAATCGAAAGCTACTAGAGCTCTATTTTCCAGGGGAAATGGTCCTTCAAAACTTTAGTTAGTACAGCTGTTCAAACTCAAAAGGATTATTTTTACTCTACATACTATATGTTAAAAAAAAATGGTGATTTATACCAAAGACACTTACAGGTCTTTAAAAAAACAGCCATTTATAACCAACTGACAACTAATTTTGGCAGAATGTCTATTAAGCACTTTCTTATTCAATCTTTTGCTAAAATTAAGTTGCCTTTATAAATCAGCAAGATTCCAATTCTCCCCACATTAAAATCTAAAAGAGGGCAATTCTAATGTACGATAAATTTTAGCCAATGTATTATCATACAACTTTTATAAACAGACATTCCGCGTAACATATTTGAGTCTTAAACTTTCTCTCCCATGAAGTAATTATTCAGTCACAATTTTTCTATGGAGGAAAAAAATCTATAATCTAGGCAAAAGCACCACCTGAACCAAATTTAAACTTTTAAAATGGTATATACAATAAATGTAATATATGACTTTGCTGAATTTCTCTGCTGAAGTGGTGATAGGAACAATTTATATTAAGCTGTGATTTTTTTCGCCATATAAAACAAAGGTCAATATTCTTGAAGAAAATATTGCCTAGGAGTGGCATGTATTCTTCCAGCTACCAAATTTTTAAATTACCACCATGATATTTTTACTGTCTTATTTGTGCACAAATCCTCATGTCCTCAGGAAATTTAACTCAAGTATGGATGGAGAATAGTCAAGGGCAGATGCCACTCAGTGATCAAAATGGGATGGCAAAGACTAAAAGTGAAGAAAGCAGCAGACTCTGAGAATAGAAACGTACCGACTTTTAGAAATATCCCTATGAATCATAGAGGAAAACGTGAACCTAAAAGGGCCACTTGAGGAACAGAGAAATGTGTGCAGAAGTGGGAGGATGAGACTTGAAATGGCACGAAGCGTGAACGAAGTGTGCCGGACCTGAATCTAATTCTGCACCTGATAGTCCTCTATGCCTCCTTGCCTGCCCAACAGACAGCAAGAATGACAGACTGCTTTTCTTCCCAAGATTTCTTAATTTTAAAATCTGTGAGTATGAATTATTTACACATGTAATCCATTTCAAGAAGGATGACATCGTTGGAGAAAGGAGGATTACAAAATAATGAACAGAAGTTCCAACACATCAAAGCCAAAGGTAGACATTTTTAAACCTGAATTGAAGCTGTATCTCATTATTCAATAGTTTGGGAATCAGGTCTGGACTACAGATTTTTTTTTTTTTTAATCCAGGACTGTGAGCATATCTCCTGAAGACAATTGTTTTCAGATTCCTTTCCAACAGAATTTTCCATCTGATCGTACCTGGCCGAAAGCAGATATTCAATACATCTGCATAATTTTGATCGAGTGAGTGAGCCTGTAATTATTAAAATAGGTGCAGAAAAAACTCGAGGTCAAATTACAGTTCATCATCACCATAGGCCATTCTGAGACGTCGGCAATGGGGAACAGGTGAGCCGGGGCCATCAGTTTGAGAACCGGCGAAGTCAGGGTCCGCACGCACTAAGTGTTTGAAACAGCAGCTAGGAGGTGAGTTCTGATGGAACGACCACTTGGCAGTGTGCACAAATACTTTCATTAGGACATGAAAAAAACACTGGCTCCCCCTAATTGCTCTGAAGAAAATGTGGAAACCCTCACAAGACTAAAAGTAGAGTGTCAATGTAACGTGGGATTTATTTTCAGGGAAAATACAAATTAGACTAAGACAATTTTGTATGTTACTGGGGCCTAGTATCAGACACTCTGCTCTAACCTGCATAAAATAAAAGATCCTTGATTTAAGCCTGACCTTCAAGTGGCTTCAATCTAACTGGGAAGAAGAAAGAAAGAACACTTGTCCATGCACTTTGAAGCGTAGGTGTTCAACAAGAAAGTTTGCATTCAAGAGATGTTAAAGAGCTAGCAAGAACCCCCTTTGTAAAGCGACAGCTTTGGTGGGATTTAAGCAAGCTGGCCACTACTTTCCAATGAGTTAGTTATCCAGGGAGGCGTGGCGCCCTGGAAGGAAGGAGGTGTGCTCATGAGAACTGCAGGCATCCGGGCTCCGTGGAGACACACGGCATCTCTAGTTGCCATCCAACAAACTTACTCGGCTGAGCATTTTGCTGGTTTTCAAAGCCTGGTCTAAAAACAGGTTTGGGAGATCTGAGACTGGCTCGTGCATACTTTGAATGTCTTTCTTGTACTTCACCTATGAAAATAACATGGAACAAAATACCATCTAGGAGAAGAAAAGGTGCTTTTGCATTATCGCCATCATTATTTTTAATACATCATAAAGTACCGTTTAGTGGTAAATTAGCAGGCGAATTTACAAGTAGCCACTAGATGGTGCTAATTTACTACTGAATGAGTAAAAAAGTTACTTCTGGGGACTTGAACATATTTTGATAATTGCTTTTATTGTTTACATATTTCAAAAGGGTGGTGTTCAGAGAATCAGGTAATTTTAATAGACATTCTGTTTTCAAACCAAAAAGATTAGCAACTGTATTCTTTAGAAATTACTACCTTATTTTAATTATGCTTTGGAGCAATTTCAGGGCTTTTGGTGTTTTTCATCCTGTTGCCTTATAGACCTTTTTCTTTTTTTACCAACTCTTTTGAAAATATAATAATATTAGTACTCATCATATTAAAATATTAATACAAAATATTTGATCACGTATTGTGTGATCAAACCACTTTGCAGGTAGACACATAGTACATATTTAATCTCCACAACGACCCGAGTGGAGAGGTACTTTAAGTATCTCCATTTTACAGATATGTAAACTGAGGCACAGAAAGATGCAGGTATAGTATTAGGAGGTAGAACAGGATCCAAATCCAACCAATCTGATTCTAAACCTCGTGCTTCCAAGCACTATGCTCTAGGTTCCTTTAAGTGTATTCCAAATCTATTTGCTTTACACTTTTACACACACACACACACACACAGGATAAAAACAAATAAGAAAAGGAAACCATTCTGATATTCCCAGTGATCCCAAAAGACCCATTTCAACTGTTGGTAACAAACACAAGTGAGTTAAGGAACACAAATAACAATACCTACTAAACATCAGTGAAAGTAAGGTATGCTCAGTCCCAACCACCTGGCAGGAGTTGAAAGGTTTAAGGGATCTAACAAAGCAACAGTTCAACAGTTCTTCATCTTAATACGTGTAAAGGTACTCCCTACGCCCTTCAACAATAGCAAAGTGGTCCATTTTTCCCCGTTTCTGTTTTTACATTCTGCCTAATTCTAATAAAAGTTTAAGGCATCTTTCCTTGTAAACTGAAACTTGATTATTTTTTTAAAACATAGGACGAAACCAAATCTGTGAAGAAGTATTTCACAGCATTTACATAAGGGATAGGAAAGAAGCCATAAGCCGTTACAAGTGCAACTTCTGAAATTTTCTTTATTATAAACTACCATGTACTAGGTTGTACTTTACAGAAGCCCAATTTCCTGGGTATAATTACATGAGTTAACCATTGTCACAACCACTAATTTAAGATACTACACACTACTTTTTTTTGCAAAACTCTGTAATCTATTTCTACTCTTGATCACATATAATAGTTTTATTAGCAATACTATTCTTACTTATTAACTAAATAGCAATCAGTAACCATTAATAGTAACTTACAATAATACATGTTTCTCAAAAGGCTTCAGGAAAATATGCTTCAGGGTTTTCAATTAAAATTACTTGGAAACTACATGATCTTGATTAAGTATAAGTTATTGCAATACACTCAGATTCTGAAAAAACAAGAATCAAAAGATATTGAAAATAATTTTCTATGAATCACAAGTCATGAGGTACAAAGTAACTTACATCGCTCACCAGTGAGGTGGCAAGCTGACTTTGCCTAAAAGAAGCATTTTCAAGAGGATTGTAATGATGTTTCTTAACCTTCATTTCATTATCAAATTTTTCTTTGTATTTAATCTGCCATAAAAGAAAAAAAAACAGTGTAAATTAAATAGCACATTTATCTTTAAACTTTCAGAATGACACAGCTGATTTTTAATTAGATCAGATAAAAGCTACCTTAAAAACGAATGGTAGAAAAGTTTAAATTCATGGTATTTTTCCCCTGGTAAAGCTTAATTAGGCATAAAAATTTTTTTTATGGAAAAACCATCTCTACTTGAACATTGATCATAAATGCAATTAGGCATGAACTCAAATCCTATTAACAAGAATTATACACTAATATCTCAGGATTTTTAAATGTCAGTTTCCATTTCTGCACTCTTATAATCTATGATGAATTAGAAATTGAGACCACAAATGAATGAAAGTCTATCACATTTAGAAAATGGAACCTGAGCCCCAGCATTTGAATATGAATTTTCCTGAGGGAATTATTCCAAATACAGGACATGGTTTGGACTACGGTTTTTTCTCATCATTTCCCACTTGTTCAAAAATTCATTTTTAGGGATTACATTTTCTGAAATGTCCTGGGTCTATTTAATGTCAATTTTTATTCCTCTGCTTCAGCTCTCTGCAGTTGTATTCAGCAGCAAACTATCTGTAACATGCACTCTGAATTATTTTTTCTCCTTTTTAAAGTAGTCTTAGGGCAATCCAAGAAAGGATTATCCACTTATCCTACAGAACTATATAATTCTCTATGGATAGAGAAATATGTGAATGTAGGTTATGATAACTATCTGAAATATAGATACAAATTCTTTACCAAAAACAAAAACAAAAAAACTAGTTACTCAAATCTCACACCTCGTTGGGTGCCTGTCTCCAGGAAGGGATGCACAGACCTCAAAAGCAGAACTATTTTGTTCTCTTGTCATAGTTCTACACTATTACAATTCTCATCATATTTTGTGTCCTTACAGGATTCTCATAATGCACCTTTATTCATACATCTTAAAGCCCTGCCTCGAAGTAATTTTTATTAAGAAGCAATTTGGGAATGGCTCACATTATCTATTTTAATCGAGTGTATATTGGGTGACGTCTTCCTCAAGGACACATGTCTGATACCTGTGGGAGGGAGATAGCTAGTGAAAATCTTGGGGGGAATACATTTGGAAAAGATTCCAACATGGTTTACAGGACATATTTTCTGTTGAGGTTCTTTTTTTTTTTTTAAGATTTTCTTTTTTTTTTTTTTTTTTTTACAGAGGGAGAGGGAACAAAAGCAGGGGGGGTGGGAGAGGGAGAAGCAGGCTTC
>NC_058407.1:118318831-118322854 GCF_002201575.2 Neomonachus schauinslandi | reverse complement strand
GGGAACACAAGCAGGGGGAGTGGGAGAGGGAGAAGCAGGCTTCCTGCTGAGCAGGGAGCCTGATGTGGGGCTCAATTCCAGGAACCCAGGATCATGACCTGAGCTGAAGGCAGAGCCTTAACGACTGAGCCACCCAGGCGCCCCCTGTTGCGGTTCTAACTGCTAATAATAGCTTTCTGATTTTCACATTGTCTTACAAATTCAAGCAAAACCTCATTTATTCTAATAGTTTGGGAAGGACTCTATAAAGCAAGAAAAAAATCTGATTTTGTAAAAAAAAAAAACTATTTTATGTCTTGTAATCAGGAATATCGCCAACGAAAATAATTTGGACCTCATTCACTACTTTCCAAAGCCAAGGCTTTCCCTACCTGGTCCTCCCCTAAATACACAATTCCATTCCCTTTGCACTCTCCACATCCTTCTGCTAAAGGCACTCTTCACCATATTTTAATCTGTGCTTTTGTCTCTCCAGGTTTTTAGTGCCTAAAGGGTATTTACTTGACAATGGGAGAAGACTCTCTTAACTGACTTCTACTTGAATGGCACTCTTGACTCAGCCAGATAGGCTAACACTCTCCACTTACTGAGTAAAACATTCTAACTGATGGCCTGGGTGCCCTGAACATGCTCAGCTGGTAGCTACTTACCCATCAACCAATCCAGCTATGCAGTCTTGGCTTGCGTCACGTTTTCCTTCAGTTATTCAAATTCTCCAACCCCAGCCACCATAAGTGTCTTAGTTACTTATTAGCTAAGTGGCAAGAAATAGGTTTATATCCTCTCTGAGAACCGAGAGCCTGTCCTACTGTTTGCAGAAAACACAGAGCGGGTAGAACTTGGAAATTAACCCGACACATTCTCACCCGCTCTGAAACCCAGCATTTGTTCTTCCCAAGTGGAGGTATGTTTTTGAAAAACCATCATCCATCCACATTGTGAAGACTCATCCTACCTCACAGTAGGAACTCAACACAAGCTTGGTGTAATGAGTTGAGGGAAAAGGAGTCATCACAATGTGGGTGGATGATGGCTTTTCAGAAGTCCATGAGGTAGGAGGAGTTCCTTCCTGAGGTTGGGAGTGTGACCAAGATCTACTCTGTCAAGACTGGAGTCAGTAATCTTTCCAACAGCAAATCTGACTGGATCACACTCACTTAAAAGTGGTTTAAAGGTATGCCCAGCACTTCTACTCCCATTAGCTAGGAATATAAACTTGCCGAAAGTCAACTGAGTTTGTCCCTAACCCCGTTTATGCTAGCTGTATTTATCATAATCACATAATTTAATTTAATACTGCAAACACTGACAAATTCACCATAAAAAGAAAGTTATCCCTATGAAAACTACGTTATTTCCATGAAAGACTTAATGGGAGAGATTCCCTAAAAAAAAACTGCTATCAAATTAACGGTAGTCAAGACAACCAGAAAAGTCAGGAGTGGGATGTAAATAATGTAGAAGTTTCTGGAACTCAGAGAGATTGGCAGTATGTCTTTGAGCAAAATGTCTTTCAAAAGGCAAATCATAGACCAATGCATTGTGATTATAGTTTGCAAGAAAAACAACACAAAACTCCAAACCACAGCTTCGTTTGCAAAGAAAAAGACTTTTCACTACATCAGAAGTTTGGTGAATAAATGTACATATACGTGTTTTGTGTTAAACTAAAATGTTAAGGTACGTGTATGATCTTTATACTTCCTCCTTCAACTACCTTCTTCATTTAACTGACTGAGTACAGGTCTGAATAGGATAAAAGGCTTCCACTACACATGTATTACTATATATATATATATATATATATATATATATATATATATGCATATGTGTGTTTATACACCTGTGCCCACTAAGTCCCCATCTGTGAGCGAGGCCCTGGAGACATGCAGTAAGAAATAAATTTGATCACATCCAGGCATGACTGGTGAGGATTAAGCACAAACTCCGGAATGGTGAGCTCATTGCAACACAGAGAGCAATGGGAGGCCATGGACCGTGTTTTGCGGTGGATCCTCTTCAAGTCTGGGGAACTGAGGGTATGTACATTACGGCTTGAAGAGAGTGTGCTTAGTGAGTGGAAGGAGGGAGAGGCATGAGTAGGGGGCGTCCTGATGGAGTGTGCCCGAGGGAACAGCACGTGGAAGGGCAGAGAGAGGCACGCACAGCATGTCAAGGAATTTAAGAACACAAGGGTAGCGGAGGATGGAGATTACAGGAGGGACAGGAGAGCTGGAATGACCAGGCCCTACAGAGCCCTGTAGCTGTCACGGATCTTGGTCGTCATCCAAAGGCCAGTATGAAGTCATTTTACGCATGTCTGTGACTTGAGTAGATTTGCTATTGGAAGGATTTCTGACTCCAGACTTGACAGTGTATCTTGCTCACACTCCCAACCTCAGGAAGGAAGGAACTCCTACCTCATGGTAGGAACTCAACACAGGCTCAATGTAATGAGTAGAGGAAAAATGAGTCATCGCATTGTGGATGGATGATGGCTTTTCAGAAACATACCTTCACTCAGGAAGAACAAATGCTGGGTTTCCTAGCAGATGAGAATGTGTCAGGTTAATTTTCAAGCTTCACCCCCTCCGTGTGCCCTCTGCCCCTCGTGTAACTGTGCTGGCATGCAGAGAGTAGGAAGGGTTCTCTGTGCGGCAGATGATATAACCTGTTTTTGCCACTTAGCTAATAGATAACTAGATGTTCATGGTGCCTGAGGTTGTAGAATATGAATAACTAAAGGAAAACTTGATTCAAGCCAGCATTGCATAGCTGGATTTTGATTAGATTTAAATAGTTCAATGCAAGCAGAACCCTGCATTTTTTTTCACCTGATGTTTTAAAAGATAAATTTATATAATACTACCCTGTTATTAAAGATGAGTTTTCCCTGGAAAGACTAGATTGGACTATTTTCTAATTTGGGACAGATTTCAGTTATCTGTGTATGTCTGCTCTCCCGTTTGACAGTGAGCAAGGAATAGATCTTTATTCATTTTTTATCCCTAGTGCTTGGCATAATGCTCTGAATAGATTTGGCACTTACTCTATGTTTATTAAAGAAATATAAATTAATTATGAACATGATAGGCAAAAACTCTTATGACTCATAGAATGAGTCACACTCTGAGACAGGTGTTGGAACTATAATACCTCTCTAATTCTCCAAGTCCACACACACACATATATACACACACGTGTGCGCATGCACACAGTCACTGTTAAATTGATTGGAATTCTATCCCATTAAAAAGAAAAAGAATGGAAAAGGAAATGGAAAACAATAGATTTTAAAATATTATATTGAATCTGTATTGCACTTTACAGTTCCTGCTGGACTTTTATTCACTCATTCATTCATTCATTCATTCATTCATTCATTCCAGAAATATTTATGTAATGCACACTCTGTGTCAGTTACTGGGCTCAAGGGTGCTCTACTGAAGAGACTGAGGAATCAGCTGGTAACTGTGTTCAAATACTTGAAAAAAATTAAAAATGGCATTTGTTCTACTGCAGAAGGTAAAGTTAGTATTGACGGGCAAAAGTTTTAGCCAACGAGATTTCTGCTGATTATAATGAAAAGAAGTTACATTTCGGTTACTACCTGTAGGATATGTAGAAATTATTCCACTGAACATGAGAAACGTTTTCTTGAAAGCCTTCTCTGACCTCCCAAAGTAGAATATGTCCTGCTGATATATCTTTGAAACACCCCACATTTGCCCAGTCACACAGATCACGCCCTTGCTATAATTATCTGCAAAACTGTCTATGCCGCGGGTCTTCCCCATTAAGCTGTAAGCTCAGTGAAGCGGGGGCTGGATCTGTCCCAATCACCCTTGAAAATCTAACCCCAAGCAGAGTGTGCAATATCTGCTTCAGTAACTGTTTCTATCCACGGATGGATAATATTGAGGAATTTTTTCACTGAAAAGCAGGACCAGGTAACTTCCATGGTGTCTTCAAATTTTGATATAGCCTTGTGATAGATTTTGATGAGAACTTTATTTTTTTTTT
>NC_058407.1:118252302-118318731 GCF_002201575.2 Neomonachus schauinslandi | reverse complement strand
GGGAACACAAGCAGGGGGAGTGAGAGAGGGAGAAGCAGGCTTCCCGCAGAGCAGGGAGCCTGATGCGGGACTCGATCCCAGGACCCTGGGATCATGACCTGAGCCGAAGGCAGTCGCTTAACCAACTGAGCCACCCAGGCGCCCGTCTTTTTATTTTTTTTTAAAGATTTTATTTATTTGACAGAGAGAGACACAGTGAAAGAGGGAACACAAGCAGGGGGAGTGGGAGAGGGAGAAGCAGGCTTCCTGCTGAGCAGGGAGCCCAATGCAGGGCTTGATCCCAGGACCCTGGGATCATGACCTGAGCCGAAAGCAGACGCTTGATGACTGAGCCACCCAGGCGCCCAAGATCATTCTTTTTAAAATGGGAAAATAGGGCGCCTGGGTTGCTCAATTGGTTAAGTGACTGCCTTCGGCTCAGGTCATGATCTCAGGGTCCTGGGATGAGCCCCACATCGGGCTCCCTGCTCAGCGGGGAGTCTGCTTCTCCCTCTCCTCTGCCTGCCACTCGCCCTGCTTGTGCTCTCTCTCTGTCAAATAAATAAATAAAATCTTTTTTAAAAATTAAAAATAAATAAAATGGGAAAATACCAGTTTTGAAGGATCATCTAAGTACATGATTCTACTTTCAAAAATTGTTAGCATTCTATCTATTCAGTTGGTATTTCCTGAGGGATTCTCTGTATTAACCTCTATACTGGGCACTGGTTTTACTTGTTCCTGAGGATAACAAACTCATGTTTAGGTGATATAATCAGAAATGATCAAGTAGGCATTACTGAGTACTAGAGATCACAGAATTGATGTTTTGGGGAAGAATAATAAAAATCTCAAATTCACATTCTTTCAAAATATGCATGGGAATTTGGTATGCCTCACATGTCGTGAGCACTGGTCAGCTTAGGTCCTAATGAGGGTGGCCTGGGGGCATAAATTACACTTCTTAGGAATAACTGGGTACATAAAATAAGCTATTCAGAACTAAATGCCATTCCAATGCAATATTCTCCTGAAAGTATTTAATAGAAGTCTGATATTTTGGGCGCCTGGGTGGCTCAGTTGGTTGAGCGACTGCCTTCGGCTCAGGTCATGATCCTGGAGTCCCGGGATCGAGTCCCACATCGGGCTCCCTGCTCAGCAGGGGGTCTGCTTCTCCCTCTGCCCTCTTCCCTCTCGTGCTCTCTGTCTCTCATTCTCTCTCTCTCAAATAAATAAATAAAATCTTTTAAAAAAAAAAAGTCTGATATTTTAAAAATATAACAAATTATAATAAAGTACTCTCATGACATCACTAATTAAGCACAGAGTAATGCAAATGATCCCAAAATTTGTGATTATACTTCATGCAAAATCATGGTTATGTCTGCATGGAGGTTTGAAATCCATTCACACCCTTTTTTTCCATTCACACCCTTAATTCATGATTCAAATATAGAAATGTATTACACACTATCTCAATACAAAATTATCTCCCTCAGACTTATTCGTCTAACCAGCACATGACTCCTTTCTGGAGAACTTTATTTTTTTTTTAAGATTTTATTTATTTATTTGACAGAGAGA
This sequence comes from Neomonachus schauinslandi, assembly GCF_002201575.2. NCBI lineage: Eukaryota > Metazoa > Chordata > Mammalia > Carnivora > Phocidae > Neomonachus > Neomonachus schauinslandi. The sequence continues at coordinate 118,317,168 of NC_058407.1, read as the reverse complement.
GACACAGCAAGAGAGGAAACACAAGCAGGGGGAGTGGGAGAGGGAGAAGCTTCCCACTGAGCAGGGAGCCCTATGTGGGGCTCGATCCCAGGACCCTGGGGTCATGACCTGAGCCGAAGGCAGACACTTAACCGACTGAGCCACCCAGGCGCCCCTGGAGAACTTTATTTTTGAAGATTTCTACCACTATTATGCACTGGGCTATACCCCCTAAAACTTGAATTTTAAAATTCTGTCTAGCCTTTCCAGGTTATTTCTGTAGTATGAAATTAGTTATTTAAAATATATCTGTCACTCTTATCCTTGTAATAAACGTAGTAAGAAGCAAAGTGCTGTGAAATTTATCTCTCTCTAAGCTTGAGTGCTCTGTGTGATCTGATTCAAAAATGCCTAAGGAACAAAAATGCAAGGGTTTCCCTCATTAATTAACCACAGAGTAAAATAACTGCATTACATAAAAAACACACTTAGCAGACACTGACACCCAACAGTTTCTTACCTCTTGCTGTAAGGTTTGTGCTTAAATGAAGTGAGAGAATAGCTAAATGGTTTCAATGGGTCCCTTGCTCACCTTCTGACTGGTTCACTCACTCACTACACATACACACCCAACATCCTATTTTCAACCCACGCTTCACACAGCTGAGTGTCTATCTCTTCACCCACACTCACATCTCCAGAGGCAATGCTTTCCCTTGACCAATTGGTTTCTCAAGACCATTTGAGAAAGGGAGAAATAGGCATTGCGTTGGGTGATTTTGCTATGATTTTAAGGTAAATATTACCCCTTATGCCTAAGTCAATCACTTTGGAAATAAATGAAAAGTTACTTACACTAAGGATTGATTTTATTTACATTATAAATATCATCAAATCTAATGGTCCTGATGTTTACCAACTTTTTTTTTTGTAATATAGGAAAGGTGTAGAGGATCAGAATCCTAAAAGTTTATAAGGAATTTTAACAGATTTAGCAAGACTTTCAGAGGCCCACACTTGGAGAAAACAGTGGGACAGTTAAACTACAAAAATATCACTTAAATTCATTCCTCATAACTGCTTCTGGACAAGGCAGTGTTTCAAAGATCTGAAGCCTGACTTCTAAACCCTGTAGTTCGAAGCTTCGCCACAAGGGGCGCTGGGCTTCGCAGCACCACCTACGGATCAGATTCAGAGTCAGAAAAAGGCAGAAAAAAGCAGACCCCCAAGGAAAGCTTTTCATCACAGCCAGAGAAACAACTGTTAGGAAGAAAATGGAAACTCTGATAAGTATACCTTCATTATCGGCAAAAATGAAAAGTAAACAACACGTACCTATACAATGCCACATACCTATACCTCCAATTTTGGATGAAATTGAACTAAAAGCTGTCAAAGAAGAGAGTATAACCAGATTTTTATGTAGAACTTGCCATAAAATTAATAGTATTTCCAAGTCTGAATTTTACACAAAATCATATGCCTGTCCTTATTTCCATAACAAAATAACATCTTACTGATTTTGCACCAACTGTGAATGATCTAGAGAAATTTGTTTAATTGGTCTATATATATTTATTGAAGTCCAGTCCATGCCATTCTATAATGATGAATTAAACACATGTCAACCCTGTCCCCATGAAGCCTGCTGTGTGGTAATAGAGGAGATATTTAAAACATACACATATAGGGGCACCTGGGTAGTTCAGTCGGTTAAGCGTCTGCCTTCGGCTCAGGTCATGATCCCGGGGTCCTGGGATCAAGCCCCGCATAAGGCTCCCTGCTCAGCGGGGAGTCTGCTTCTCCCTCTCCCATTGCCTCTTTCCCCCATTAGTGCTCTCTCTCTCTCAAATGAATAAATAAAACCTTTTAAAAAAACATACACACATTTATAAAAATATATGACTAGTACAAATTGTGTTAAGAACAATAAGGAAAAAGAACTGAGAATAAAGGAGAGAGAGAAATACAATTTAAATTGGCAACTCAAGTACATGACCTTGAAGCCAATACTTGGGTGTAAAGAGATTGGCTGGGAGAGTGCTTGCCAAGAAGGGAAATGGGAGATTCTCCAAACCAATTAACATCCCCATTCAATTTGAGGACAATATTTATAATTAAATTTTAATGGCAATCTAAAATGTACTTTTTATGTTTCAAACCCATTCTTATCAATATGTCACATGCAATTTTAGAACAAACACTAGTTATTATAAATACAAAAGTTTCCTTGATGTTATAAAACTAAAAGAATTCCATTCATCACATAGATAAATTTCTAGTAATAAATTAAGATGATATATGAATATATTAAAAATTAACTGCTCTTAGAAGAATTTTTTAAGACGATGGCTTCAACAGTTACTCCACTAACATTTAAGATACTTATAAATACACCAATCTCATTATCTTGGCAGACAAGATTTCACTTTAATTTTTTTACTGATTTTTCTCTTAACTACTTGACCATAATTTTATGTGCCTTCTAGGTTTAAACAAGGAAACTTTACAACTAGGGGGGCAAAGCTATTGTACAAGGTAGCAGGAAGGGTTTTGTGTTTCCACTACCTTTTCTGGGTTCAATCCCACAAAGCACAATTTACTGGTAAATTGGGAGAATTCTGCCCCTTACTTTCTCATTCTCGGCTCTTCATCAGGCAGCTCTTACCGCCACAAACCTTGAGCACCATCTCCTCACTCCCCCCCTTCCCTGACACAGTGATCCTGGTACCATCTGCTCTCTCCTTCCCGCCCCTGCCCCCAGGTCCCCTGCTTCTTGCCATTCCTAAATCACTTTCCTTCTTGATATTTCTTTGCCTTTGAGTGCTCCTGTATTCACAATCTGACATTAGGTTAGGAGCAAGAGAATATTTAGGTGGTCTTCAGAGTTGCCGATGAAAATAATAAAGCAAACTTTCTGCCCTTGTCTCTAGTTCATACACCTGAAAATACAAATGGAACATATCAAGTTCATTCCAGAAGTCCTATATATTCACCTACCCACTTTTCCTTTCTTCTGATGAGCTTTTACACTATGAGAGCAGCAAGAATGTCATGGAGAAAATAAAGATGATAGATATAATGTAACTTGCAAATTGCAACCTGCTTAGGTATCTGATTGTCAGTTGCTACAGGATTTGGATTTTTTTAAAAACCTGCCTAAAAACCGAGATAGGAGCAAGTGGTAGGATTTCTGGTGACTGAATTTGAAATATCAAAATTAAAGCTCAAATACCAAACTTTTCTGCTAAGAACTCTCAAATAAGATCATGAAGGAATGAATTTCCGACTGGAATCTAATGGCCAGTGTGGCTATTCCTGCTTCAATCTGTGCGTAAATTCCTGTAAAAGTGCAGAGTGAAAAGCTATTCTGAATATCGGCAGTTAAATTATTCTTGTGAAGTTACATAGCGTTTCTATTAGCCAGGCAGCATTTCAACCCTGACAACAAGCCTAAGAAGTAGGTATTGTAGTCATTCCCATTTTACAGATGAGGAAGCTGTGTCCAGGGTCACTGAACCAGCAAGAGGCAGAACCTGGAGTTTAGCTCAGGCAGTCCTGCTCCGGAGCCCATTTTCCTAACCTCTCAACCAAACCGTACTGTTTTTCTAGAATCTGCTGCTTCTCCTATACAGTCGATGGGAAGTCTTTGTCCACAGAAAAAGCCGAAGAAGAGTTGCTGAATGTGCGCTACTATGCTCTGCCTCTTCAGGCCCTGCCCATCTTGGGCCCTGGACAAGAATGTGTCCCCAGGCTCTTAGCGCATCCACAGCCTCCTGAGTCATAAAGTTGTTTTGTAAATGAGAGTGCCTTCTACATCATAAAACAGTGAATATGAGGCGCACCGACATTCAGGTGTCTCTCTTTTACCCTCTTTGCTCATTTTCACCCCACGACCAGCAAGTTGTCCCAAGTTCTGAGCACCCCATGTGTGGACCAAGATGGTAGCATCCCAGCTGGCCTCCAGGACGCTCTCCTCTCATGCGGCCTTATCTCCTGCACAGTGCTGCCATGCTAACCTTCCTTAAATAGTATCTTCTTCACAATGCTTCTCTGCTCAAAATTTTCTGTGACAATTCATTTCCTACCTGAAGGAGGGTACTTGAGTGGAGGGTACTTGAGAGACTATTGTTAAAATGGTGAGAAGTAGTAGTGGTGACTCCTTTTCTGAATTCAACTCTACAGCGCTCCCGATTATTACATTTGAAATCACTTTTTCTTCTGTACCTTTTCTTGTATAGAACATATTATTCCTATTCTGCTCCATAAATATGGCCTGCAGTCCAAATGAATACAACACTGACCCACTTACCATCAACACAGCATCTCAACTCCTCCCAGATTTCCATGTGTATTTATGATTCCTCTCTCCTTGCTGGGAGTCTCTCCTGTCTGTCAGACCCCTTTTCTCTGTCCTGCACATTCCCAGCCTTTATTTGGGGTCTTCCCCTGAGCAGACCTTTCAGTCCATCTTAGCTCAAATCTACCTGTTACACCAAACCCTTCCAACTATACACCCCTCACTGATGTCCTTCTCCACACTCACAGGACATGACAGATAAATGCTTTACTGGCATTTCTCTTTCTACTAATAAATTTGAGCATCATTGAAAATGTTTATTGACTATTTTTGTTATTATGTTGCTCCTCTATAACTGTTCATTCATCTCCTCTACTCATTTTTCTATAGGGCTTTAGTCTTTTTCTTTTCACTATTAAAGAATTTTTTATACTCTAGATATAAAAATGTTCTCATCATTTGCATTACAAATGCTTTTCCAAATATTTGAAGACCACTGCTCTTCTTTCTACATTTTAAAAAGCTTTCCTCAGACACTGCCTTCTCCATAGACAATCTAATTTACTTAATTTATTCAAATAGTTCATTTGATTCAAAATGCTTAAAAAGTCTGTTTGGATTCTAGCTGGAATTGCATGGGATTTTTTTTTAGAAAAAATTTTCAAATTTTATTTATTTTTTTAAAATAAACTCTACCCCCAACATGGGGCTCAAATTCACGACCCCTAGATCACGAGCTGCGTGGTCTACTGACTGAGCCAGCCAGGTGCCCCTTGTGTGAAATTTTTAAAATTAATTTTGGAAGAATTAACATTTCTATGATACTGAGTACTGAGCCTCCTGAGCTAGAGCATAGTTGGTCTTCTCATTGGTTCAGATGTCATTTCATGTTCTTCAGTCTGATTTTATAGTTTTCTTCATTTACACCTCTCCATTTTGAAATGTCATCCAACTTTTGCAACTTGAAGAATGCATATTTTCAAAGGTGAAAACACCATAACTATATAAAAGTTGCTTTTGATGCTATTATTTTTAACTTGGCAAATATTATCATTTTCCATTGAAAGAGTTTTAATTCTATGGTCAGGTATGCTTAACTATCCTTTTATAGCTTCTGGATCTCCGGTCTTTTTAAGACCAACTCTGTCATCCCTATGTGATATATATATTCTCCTGGGTTTTCTTTTAAGATTTTAAAATTATTTTATTGTTTATATTCACATCTCTAATCCATCTGGAATTCATTTTGTATATAGGTTAAGATTCAGGTCCAATTTTATTTTTACTCTGATGGATGGAGAGTTATGTGAGCACCATTTATGAACTAATATAGCTTTTTTCCCACTGACTTGAACCAACACTTTCATCATATATTAAATTTTTATACATATTGGAGTCTATTTCAGGATTTCCTATTCTATCCTACTGATTATTTTATCTCTTACTGTACTAATCCCATATTGATTTAATTTCAGTGGTTTTATATTATGTTATGGTAACCCATAACTTAAGTTCTCCTTCACTGGTCTTCATTTTCATACTTCTAAAGGCTCTTCTCAGGCATTTCCTTTCCATTCAAACTCTAAGATCATTTATCCATATACTTGAAAAAATCTATTGGCTTGTAATTGAAATTGCATGACATTTGTATATTAATTTGGGGAGAATCGCAATTTTTATCTACCGAGACATTCAGCCAAAAACATGACATGTCTTTATACTTTTCAGATCTTGTTTAATGTGCTTCCATAAGATTTCAAAGTTTTCTTCATTTGCATCACCTCTTTCTTATTTTGTGATTAAATTAGAGCATATGAAAATCGATATTTTATTACCTAGTTAAAAACTGTGTGTATGTGTGTATAGATAGACAGCAATCTAATTATTGACCTAATCTAATTTAATTGATACCACAGTTGCATAATTCTAGAAATCCTAGGAAATGTGACAACATGGCTAACCTCATTGAAAAAGGTTAGACTTTGACCAGGAGAAAAGAAAACTTTGTTTTGCACTTAAAATTGGACTCATTTTATCTCTTACTGAAATTTGTAATTATTGCAATCCTATCTGAAATGGTTTCAGAAACATTATCTTTGCATATTCTTGCAATTAAAGATATTATCTAAAATGAAATAGTTTCCTGTGCCACTAGAAACAAAATCTCTGAATAAAATCATTGTGGAATCATCACTAGAGTCTTACTTGACTAGAAAGTTTAGAAGCTTCCACAGCATGTTCGAAATCTGGTCTTCCAATTACAGCAGGCTCTTTATTCATTACTCCTTGCCCTTTCTTGTATTCTGCCTAAAATGAATAAATAAGAGAATGTTAAATATTTCTACTTTCCAATGAAGAATTACATTAATATTAGCTGAAATAAAATATAATAGACCCTCCGTCCATAAAAAAAACATTCCTTACAATACACCGAACACAAAAATGCTGACTGGTAGAACAGAAATTGACTTAGTGTGGTTAATCAAATTCAACTTTTTTTGTAGTAAATTAATTATTAAATTTGAGTCTATGTATCCTGTCATCATCATTGTGCTTATGTATAAACACTGAAAAAAAATTAGGAAAAATTACTGGAATTGAGATCCTGCCTTCTGCAGACAGATAGCTTGTATGGCTCCTTTCATCTTAGGAACTGATTTAACTCCGTTTGGTTAGCATCAAGTTAAATCTTGTAAATAGTTATTAATTTTTAAGTGAGTATAGTCTCTGTTATTCAAACATTTGGTCTGTGTGAAGCCATCATTTTAACCAGGGTGCAAGTTATGTTTAAGTAAAATGGTATTAACCAGTAAGGATATCTTGGAGAAGATATGATAAGAAAAGAGCCAAAATGTGTAGAAAATGTACAAGGGTAAATGGTGGCAAAAAAAGAATCTGCACAATTAACAGTAGCACAATAGAAACAAGGCCAAGTGAAGTTCTTTGGGACAGGGAAAGGTGAGAGACCACATGACTAACAAAGTTGACTTTCAGGCTGAGGCATCCGAACATTACCTTAACGCCCGAAGAGCACTTACTTCTCTTAAAGTATGACAGCATTAGCCATAGTCAAGGTGAATTTGGGCAGTTTCTGCATATACCTGAATAACTTACACAGTCAAATGGATATTTCAGATAAAAAAACTTGAGATGTCATTAATTCAGATTGATTAATTTCACTAATTAAATTAACCATTCAACCACCAAAGTCATGTGTTGTCTCCTGAAAAAATAAGAAATCCTTTCTGCTCAAGATAACAAAGAGATTACATTGCTTATGATCTTGGAGATCTGTGTTGCCATCTTGATGTCTGGTCTGTTGAGATCTGCACTGTACATGTGGGTGTCCTGCACATCTTTTCTATAAGAAATCTGATCAAAGAGACAGTTTTGATTGAGAGAAAGAAAAAGAAGAAATTAATAATTTTATAGAGCTACCAATCTTAATGTCTATACATCATTTATCCTTGTCATAATCATCTTAGAGAACCCACCGACCATAAATTGTTTTTTTAATTTTTTTATGTACAACATTTATTTGAATAGATACATTATTTTCTCTCCCATACCTAAGTCTCACTAGCATTACTGCATTTGAACTGGATTCATACAACCTAAAAAATGTGAGCCCAAGACTTGGGCACAAAATCAATCTTACAGAATCTTACGGAATTCTTATGGAATTATCACCTTAAAAGCATGTCATTACGTGTAAGAGTGTATGTACATATTCACATACAGAATATCCTCAGCAAGGGCTTTAACTTGCCCATCACACAGTTTCGACCTCCAGTGGATGCAGGGTAAGCCCAGTACATGAGTGTAGAAAAATCACTTCCTGGGGTGAGGGTGTGTGAAGCTGCTCCTCTCCAGCTCTCTCTTCTTTTTCTGACTGGACTCTTATTAAAATGCCCATGTCTGGCAAGTCTAGTCATGTGTACTGATATTTTTATTACCTAGCAAATATCAATGCAGTGACTTGAGCCTCCAAAAATAAAAGCAATGACATTAAGGAACATCCATTCTCTGAATGCACATGAGATACAATCAAACCAAAGTGTGGAAAATAGACATTTAAAGAGAAAAATGCATGTAAATTTTACCAAATGTACTTTAGACAATGGTGGTTATTTAGATTAACTCCACTGACAAACAGGAGGCAAGACCAGATGAGAACTGGTATAACGTCCCACAGTCAACACCTCACCAGTCTGTCCATTTCTCTGCTTCCTGAGGTCAGTCATGAGCTGAAGGAGTATTTATCTATTTTCCAGATGTAATTCTATTTGGCAATATCACCAGGGGCTGGTCGACTTGTCTATTACATTAGTTCTATTAAAGATCTAACGCAAAGGGGGCAGCAATGGTCATTTTTAAGACCTTCATTTTTTCAAGGCATAGAAAGGTAAAACACAGAAATGTAAAACAACATCAATACAAAATGCACAATTAATTATATTTGTACAAAACAAATATTTCTATTGTTGCCTGGAGACTTTCCACAATAGCATCATTTAAGGTACTTACTCAAAAATTAGATTCCTGAGGTCCATCCCCAACCCTACATAATAGAATTTCTGAAGAATCTGCATTTTAATGAATTCTCCTGTTAATCAATATGAGCCAGTGTTCTAGATAATATCAATGTATCTTGTTATTTTCCTTTCAATTTCCTGCAGAGTTAAGAAAACATTTGTACTTTCTCATTTCTTTCAAAAATAATATCAGGTATAGGAAGTGAAAGGCTCCCTACGCATTATATTATTTTATTTCAGTGAAATATTTATATACATTTCTATTTACTCTTTTAAGGGCTTGCATTTGCCTCACCACCAAGACTGTTTTTATTTGTTTTTATTTTTTTTAAAGATTTTATTTATTTGACAGAGAGAGAGACAGCGAGAGCAGGAACACAAGCAGGGGGAGGGGGAGAGGGAGAAGCAGGCTCCCCGCTGAGCAGGGAGCCCAATGTGGGACTGGATTCTGGGACCCTGGGATCATGACCTGAGCTGAAGGCAGACGCTTAACGACTGAGCCACCCAGGCGCCCCCAAGCCTGTTTTTAAAACAATGTTTATAATCATGAATCTAACGAGTGAACACAACTTCAATAGAATTAACATAATTTCAGCAAGAACATCTGTTTTCTTCAGTATTTGTTTTCATAGGCTTTACTGTCACAAGTAATTCAGGTAAGTTTCGTGCACACAGGTAGCAAAAGAAACATGAAAATAGGCTGAAAACTGAGTTATATTGTTGGGTGAATTTTTTAAATCTTTAGGGGTTTAAAATTAAGCCAATTTCATTGGCTTCAAATAACAACACGCTCATGTGCCAATGATGGCCAATCAACCTCCGCCTGCACTCGGTTAAACACAAGCTGTGTAAACAAAAACCGACTCTCAGGTGAACACAAACCAAAATTACTACCCACCTACAAGACTAACTGTTTCTAAGTTACTGCATTCATACGGAAACCACAGGGGGGTAATGTCTTTTGTTTAGAAAAGAATGAGGATAAAAATGGAAACCCTTACTTTTTCAAAAGAGCTGCAACCTTCCAGAAATCTAAGCTTTGTATGGGTTACGTAATTATATGCTGCTCAGCATAATGACTGCGTGAAGAGACGTGAGGGGCACAAAGGCGGAAGGAGCAGGACTCTGAATAGGGCCCCATCATCCATGTAAATTGCAAATTAGAGGCCGGCATATGTGACTCAAAACAAATATTAAGATTGACAAGAGCTGCAAATTCAAACAAGCGGACACCACAGAGCCACACAGGAGAACAGCACGGGAGCCCGGTCACTAGTCAGATCTTCCAGGATACCACTGCGTGGGGACATCCCACAGGAACGGGGCTTTACATGGAGAGGCGCAGGGCGGTAGGCTCCTGGTCTTCACGGTCTGCAAGGATGTCTGAACTTGTTGGTGCAGCAACATGGCTGCCTAAGAGCGCTGCTCATCTTCCTCCTCCTAACCCGGGTCTGAGGGGAGCTCACCTGACATTTCTCAAATGTCTGCACTATGTCTTTGCTCCGTTCTGCAGTCTGTCAGAACCCAGGAAGAATAAAAACAGTATATGGTAGAAGAGAGGTGTGGCAGGGTTTTGGGTTTTTTTTTCTTTTTTCTATTTCCTGAATAAATTCAACCCCTAAGTGCTAACTGTATTGGAACAAGGGACTGGCCTCCATTCTTCAGGTTGTCTTCTCATGACAAGATGGTGTTCTGTATAATACTGTTGAATAAGAAGAGAAGAAGAGACTCCTGAAAATCATCAGCCCAGGATGGGTGCAAGCTTGAGGGTCAATGATTGATTTTACCTCGTTTGTTTGTTTGTTTGTTTGTTTGTTTATTTTTAAAGATTTTATTTATTTATTTGACAGAGAGAGACAGTGAGAGAGGGAACACAAGCAGGGGGAATGGGGGAGGGAGAAGCAGGCTTCCCGCTGAGCAATGAGCCCAATGTGGGGTTTGATCCCAGGACCCTGGGACCATGACCTGAGCCAAAAGCAGATGCTTAATGACTGAGCCATCCAGGCGCCCCTTACCTCATTTTATTTAATGTTTTGCTCCCTACTGCATCCTCAGAGCATGGAAGGAAAAAGCAGGAAGAGGGAGATGGGAGGAAGGAGGACAAAGGAGAAGAGAGAAAAGAAGGAGAAGGGGGAAGAGGAGAAATAATAACACCAATAATAATCTCCACTTTTGACCATTTACTATGGACCAGGTAGCATATTAAGGACTTAACATTCACTGCCTCACTCACGCATTTCTTGAATGTATGACCATAAGGATTTACACACCTTACACCAAGTTCTGTCTACTGCTCTTCTTTTTCAAAATTTTTCTTAATTTTTACCTATTTATTCTCATAAATGAACATTAGAATAATTCTAGTCAGTTCCACAAAGGAAACAAATGAAACTTCAGTGGGCATTGCATGCAACTCAACCTACAAAACGACTTAGGGAAAAATTTCTCAAAACTATTTCAGTCTGTTCCCAAGAGAAAAAGGTGAATTTCCCCACTTCTTTAAACCTTGTATTATGCCTTTCAATGAAGTTTCATTTCCTTCTCGAGGTCCCACATGAGGCAAAAAAGTAATTATCATATGATGATCATTTCCTTATACCTTGATCTTATATCCAAGATAAACTGCCTTTTCTTTTTAATAACATATAACAATATACAATCTTATCTGTAAAGACTGACTGTGGTTTCTTCCTCAGGAACACCTGAAATTATTATTATACATGCTTGATCTCTTCCTCCTTTTTTTTTTCCACTAAATTTCTTTCCTGGCCCTTTTCCACATATCTGGGTCATTTTCCTAAGTTATGCCTCTGTAATGGACATGTGTAATTTCTGTATCGGCCTGGGGTTTTTTATTTGGAAACTGCCCCTCCCTCTCATTCCGTGTGATTTGGTGGGGCTGTCCAAAGCAGCCTACCTTCTTGGCGACAGGGGTGGTGACATGACAGGTTGTCCAATCATACATCTCATCTCTTTAGAAGCCACAATCAATAAGAGGGCAGACACATAACCCAGGGAGGGCCAGAGTCACTGATGGATCTGAGGCTGGAGGGAGAAAGAGCTTCTGTCCTTCCCTCTGGAATGAGCGGCTCTAGGGATGATTTAATTCTGGAAACACCAGCTGTCATCTTGAAACCATCTAGACAGTCTGTCCGAAAGCAAAGCCATGAGATGGGGAGGGACAAAGAGTCCCAGTGACACTGTGAGCCTCTGGATCCAGGTACACCTAAAGGTTGCTTGAATTTCCAATTATGCAAGCCAATAAATTCTCATGTTTTACTTAGCTAACTTGAGATGGAGTCCTGTTGCTAAACCTAGAAACGCCCGATTAACACAGTCTCCATTTCAGGTTTTTCTGCAGTGTCAAATCTGTTCTTCATTGCCTCCAATAAAGATATTAATTCTATCAAATTTGTTTTGGAATTTCTTCCTTGTCTCGCCATGTTCACTTTGTCCCTCAGTCTGTACTTTCATCATTTTATTGTCTTTTAATCTCAGCTTGTTCCCTATAATCTTGATCTTTTTTTTATTATGTTCAGTTAGCCAACATATAGTAGTACATCACTAGTTTTTGATGTAGTGTTCAGTGATTCACTAGTTGTGTATAACATCTTTTGCATTTTTTTTTTTTACATCTGTGCAGAGGGTCCAACATGCCAGGCATTGTTCTGAGCACTTTACGTGCATGAATGCATTAAATCATCATCCCACCCTTGTTGTGCTGCATTGTCTCTGTCCAACCAGGCTTCCTCAACATTCCCTCCCAGGACTGGAACAAGTTATCCACAATCCCCTTCCTTGTATTGTTCTGAGTTGGGCTTGGCCAATGAGAGACTCAGATTTATGTCCTTGGAGATGCCAAGATTGAGAGATGAGGGGACAGCCAGGATGGCAGCCACAGACAGACCCCTGTGGGGGAATTAAGGCTGGTGAGCAGACTTAAAGAAATCAAACCCAACTGGCCCAGAACCATCATTCCCTTTGCCACTCTGATGAAGGTTAACGTGATTCTTGGTGAGAAGAGACTAGAAAGGATTTACATCTTAAGTTTGGCAGAATAGAAGGGCATAGTGGGGCCTGTATTTAGTTATAATCTGGAAGCACTCGTGCAGTCATTCCCAAGAAATACTTTTATCCTAAACTCTCACATTAGAGATGCCCCCAGGTATCTCACATAGGCACATGGACTGGAAATTCTATCTCAGGCTTATTTCTGTCTGGGCATCCTGTATGTAAAAAATGAGTAAAGGATTAGATTGTAAGTATTATTTTTATGAGAGAATGTAAACCTTTTATATACAGGTAAACCTAGGATCTGACATTCATCAGAAGGCAGAAAAGTTTTCCATCTCCTAAAAGATGGAGTAAAATACTGAGCTGCATCTTTCTCATTATTATTGTTGTCATTGTTTATAAAAAGCATTTTAGAGTTGATAGAAGTTTTCTTATTCATGAGTTAATTTTACCACCACCACAATCTTGTAAAGAAGGCAGAATGGGTATTACTAACTATTCTTGTCTCAGAGATGAGCAAAACACTAATGTATCTATTTTAATACTAACTCCCAAAGTGCTGTTATTATAAGTCACATCGGGGAACCACACAAAACCATGACAGCCTCTCTAGTATCATTTTACTGATTTATCTCTAAGCTTTTTCACTTTCTGATGGAATAGAAATTTTATCTCCTGATAAGTTTTTCTTACCATTAAGAATATATATATATCATTCTTAAACATGAAGTCTCTTGTTTCCCCTGCTGAATACTTCCTTCCAATGCACATTGAATTGATTACCAATATGGTGTTTTGGAAGAGTTTACCACTCCAATTTCATCACAAGTCTATACAGACCACATTACTTACAAAACTTAAGATGGCAGTTCAAAATTTGTTTGACTTCCTTCAGAACTATTGGGTTTTGCATCTCTGATAAGATTGATGAGAACTAATAATGTTACTGGGGTTTTCATTTTGAGCCCTTCTTTAGGGGAAAGTAACCGGATAGATTATCTCTAGTTTCTCTAATTACATTAGAAGAATTTGGCAGGGATACATCCTTAAGATAAAAAAGGATTTAGATTGGCTGTTTTTAATCATTTCTTGGTTATAGTATCAACAAGATAGGTAGTTATATGGGTTCAGGATCATTTTGAACATGCCCTTCTGACCTAAATGCTTCTTAATAGAAATTTCACAAAATTTGGCCCTTTTCTCAATCTAAGCTCTGTTAATTATTTCAAATTGACTATGAAATCATCCTAACCTCTCAAATCACCCTTTAAAATTGGAGGGGGACCAAAGAGGACTCATATTTTATGGAGCTGCTCCTCTGCAAAGCCCTTTATATATACACCATCTCATTTAATACTCGCAAGAGCCCAGTGAGTTGGATACCACTGCCCCACTTTACAGATGGAAATACTGAGATTTGCAGATATTAAGTAACTTGTCCAAGATCTTCCAGGCAACATGTGGTCTGACTCTAAATTCCTTTTCTACTATATGCCTCAGTGGAGGATATTCGGATAAATGATCTCCCCCCCATTCCGTGCTCACTGAATTGGGGGGGACAGAAGAGACTAGTGCCCCTAGAACGACTAGTCTTCCTCTTGAAACTGTGAGTTACACAGAGGTGAGAATTCGGTCCGCCCTCACAGAAGTCCTCTCCCCATCCTCTTCTGCCTATTCACACTTCTAAAGGCATGAGGGAGAGAACAGTTCTGAAAGGAAAAACACGCCCTTTGGCCCACTGATAAATGTTCTAATAAAAGTTTGAGCTGAAAGGAGGCAGAACTTAAAAGGTTTAAACGCAGTTGGCCCAGTTTCTTGGTTCTCTAACAGATACTGGAAAGCTGACTTGCTCTTGGTAGAAACATAAAATAAAAGGTCAGCAAAGATGCCTTATTTCTAGGCAAATCAGATGTACGTGTGACAACACATTTTCTTTTAAGCTAAATCAGGTCATTTGGAGGCATCATGTAAAGGGACATCCCACATTACGGAAGGGTAATTCTATTAGTAGATTCTCTGCAATGGGTTTCGACGGACTGAAGTTTTGTGGGAGACAGAGTTTTGTCTTTTGTGGAGACGCACCAGCCTCACCTATGAACCATGAGAGGTACTTGCTTTCCTGTGGCTTTCGAGACCTAGGTTTAAATTTCATATTGTAGGGACAACAAATGTATTCTTCTAAGTGCCCTGACTCTAGGGGAATATCAACTACTTCACAGGTAGAATACAAATATCATTCTCACTTTAAATCTGAGTAAATAGTCTTAAACACTTTCTAAATCCTATTATATGTACAAACTTTGCATGTGAAGGTCGAGCCGAGTAGGCAGAGGAGTGTAAGTAAATACATCCTTCTCCCATAAGTACACAGTATTGAATGGAAGAGAAAAGGCCTTTATACTCTATTCCCTCAATCCCTCAATCAAAGACCTTTTAAAAGAAAAGGCAGAGTTAAAATAATAACCCCAGTTCTATGATAAGGAACTTCCGTATTTGAATTTCATTGAATTATAGAGTTGGAAGCAGCCTCCCGAGGGTCCGTGTAAGGCGCTCCAGCCCCTCCCGGGCCACCGCCGACCCCTTCGGTCCTGCAGCTCCTTGAATCTGTTGATCTAAATCCTGATGATAACCTATTTTGTCCCACATTTTAAAATTTTCATTTAAAATCTCAACCAATAACCAATGCCTTTTAAGAGGCATCCGGAAAGGGTGGACTTGGGAGTTTGACTCTTTCGTCTCATTTTCTTCATCTACAGAATGGGGAATCAGTACAGGGATTTTGTGAGAGTTGGAAACAATGGGAGTCTTGGCAGAGTTCCTGTTGCGCAGCCGTGCTAGCTAAGTGGTAGTAATTATGGTTATGACCGTCATTCTGTAAGCAAACCGTTCTTATGAAGCATCCCCTTCAAATGGCCTTGCTGGTAATTACAGACGTGTAGCTTTCTCATCTCTCATCCAAGTTAAACCATCTTGGGAAACTGTCTTGGTACTGGCATATATTTACACATTGGAGTGAAAATGTAAAACCTCACTCCATTTGTACTTAAGCAATGATCTATTGCAATTTAATACAGATAACTGTTGCCATCCTGGAAAGAGGTACTGCACAGCTGAGGCTCTGGGGACACAAGGTCAGCCAAGCCCCATTCAGTAAGGGAGCTAGGTGGTGAGACAGAGCCCATGGGAGATGACACAGTTGTTTCAGGTAGCTTCCAAAGAAAGGGAGTTTCTTGACCCAACTAAGGCAGACACCTTTATCTGAACTGATTGTAGCCCATTAAGAACCTAACGAACAATTCCTACATGCCTCCTAGAGAACAAAGAACTCCTAATGGGGAGACTGAAATTTCAGGAAGAAATTATTCTTCTAGGCCACCAGGATAATGGTGGTCATTGAGCAAACACACGGAAGTTTTGATGCACCTGCTAACTTACAACTTTATAATCTTCTAACTTACAACTTTTAAAAGAATTTATCTTCTATGGGTTTGTTTCCTCTCCCTTGGTTTCTGCTAAGTCAGCCATTACACATCAACTGCTTTCATGTTCTCCATGGGTCTTAAGTTTGACCATTTGCTCTCCATATGTGTTCCAAAAGAGACAGTAGTGGGGTACTATCTCACTAGCCTTTGTGAGGGACTATTCCCCAGGCCAGTGGTTTCTGGTGTCCTTTCTCCCAGTTCTTCTACAATTCTAGACTGGAAACTACGAGAGCTTTACCATCAAGTCAAGGGCACTCTAGGAAATGCCAATAACCCAATAGGTCCAAGGCAGAACTTCCAATATCTGCAAGGACCTGACATTTTAAAGACATTCTACAAGGTTTTAATGACTTTTGACAGAGTAATTCAGATGAATTTATGACTGAACACTGGGAGATTTAAAAACAAGAAATTTTAAAGTTCTTTTTGAAGAGGAGAGTTGTAATATGTAAATTGCAACAACATATCCATTAGCCCTGATGTGGGTAACCACGATTTACCAGAAAAACAAGAGGGAGGGGGTCCTTACATTACTCTGGTGTTTATTGACCTCCATGGCATGTTTGATGTCAGGTGGCTCCTTCATATGGGCATAATCTGAGAATCCTCTGGCAGCATCGTGTTTCTGCTTATAGGCAACCTTTAAAAACACAAATCATTGTTAGTTTTTTCAGGGGCATACTACATTCTTACCTGTTAAATTTCGGTGTTTTGCTAGGAGTTTGTGTATTTGAATCCCACCACTGATGGTCATATTTGCCTAAGCCTCTACAGCAAGAGAATATACTCAGGGTTAGAATCCTAAATCTGACTCTTTCCTGTTTGTTGCAAAAGTCCTTGACCATATGCATGCTAAAATCCCCACTCATATTCAGCTAGCTTAAATCTCAGCTATGGTTTTGGGAAACCTTCCAAATCTATGAGCTCTTAGGGTCATAAATGTCCAAGGTTTAAATCTTGGGAAAGCAACTGACAAAGTGGGGAAAATGACCAGATATTTAAAGGCAAATTTTTCATTTTTAATTAATTGTTATGACTTTTCTGCAGGCACAGCTATAATACAACATAAACCTCATTAAATGCCCCAACCTTTGGGAGAAAATAAAACATGCACGCAGATTTCTGAGATATGTCAAGGTCTGTCCTGAGGGAAATGAGCATCATGCCAATGTCATCCATTGCTACCATTTCAATTTGTTCCCTCCTGGGATGGACAGAAGGCATGAGAATGATTACTTCAAAAGTAGAAGTAACCAAATTCAATGATAGAGTTAGGGAAAAAAAAATTCAGAAGACAGCAAAGAAATTATCCCTTTATTCGCAGTCTATTCCATTATCCTATGTATTTCCTTCGCACTTTTTAATTACTTTTGTTTTATTTTTATAGAATTACTTATTTTCTGTCTTCCCTCATGAGAATGTAACTATCTAGCTCAGTGAATGCTCAGAGCCCAAACTAGTGCCTGGCACAAAGTAAGGATCAATAAATATTTGCTCAATGAATGAATGAATAAAAATAAAATAGGAATGAATGAATAAATTATTTTAAAATTAATTTTAAATAGATATTAAGTTTTATAATAAAAATATTAAATGGAGTTAGGATAACTCGACACAGGAGAATAGAGGCAATTTAAAGAGAAAAGCTGGAAGAGTAGTCACAAGAACAAAATAAGATCTAATTTTTAATGGAAAGGAATAACAGCTCAACTTAAGGAAAAACTTTTTACCAATACTAGCTCCTTGAGAGCTATGCCTATATCTTCTTACATATCTTTTAATATCCTGTGCCTCTCATACTGAATGACAGAGAGTAGAAATGCAATAAATGTTTAGCGAAAGAGTGAATAAATGAGTTTATTAAATATTCTCATGAACTTAAACCCCTCATGGGTTTTAATAAACTGTATTAACCATTCATTTAACTTAGATAATATACTTGTCTAGAGGATTAAGGTGATATTTACAAAACTAATTTTTAAAAATAAAATCATCGCCTCTTACCACAAAGAAAGAAAGCCATTTCTTACAACTATCAATATTTAAATCTCCTCTCTGGCTCCCCCACCAAGTTCTTCTTGAAAACGTTTACTGAAATGGAACTCACGCTGGGGTGTCACAGTCTCTAAATTGTGGAAGCTTTGACACAAAGCCCCTCCCTTAATGAAGCCCCAATACGTCTTCCTCTAGCGGCTAGTGCACTGGATGGAACTTTAGGTGTGGGCACACAGCTGACAATGCCTCCCATTTCTCCAGACCATCTGCACGGAGTAAGGTCGTGAGCCCCTGTACCCCTAAATGCCCTCCTCTGCACAATTTCCAATTAATCCACCCTTTCTTAAGATGCCCAGAATGTTCCAGATATGGTCTGACCTCTCTTAATTAGAACTGTCCAATTTAGTCTGGGTTATGATTTCTTGTGTGCTTGCTATTATTCCTGTATCCATAGATCACAGTGTTTTCCTTCTGATAACTACGTTGAGATTCCTGTCACCTAGTGTCCTTAAGCCTTGTTCAGTTCTGCCCCACTCTGTCTTCACATCCAATCCGGTATATCTAGTTGATTATCAGGACTCACACGCAGCACCCCGTTATTTCAGGGATCACTCATCTTGTTAGAGTCTGTCCATTGATTTAATCCATCAGGATATCTAATTCTCATGAACATATCTTTACATTTTCACCAATTAGTTATGTTAAATAGGAAACCCATTAAGGACCTCCATTTAAGTTGGCAAAAACCATTATGTCAGTTCCATTACATTCTATATTATAACTTTGGGGGAAAGGAGGAGGAGTTTAGTGGGTGACCAGGTCTATTATGCCAAGAAGAAACCTTTATCAGATTTGTTTCTTCTTCTTAAATAAAAGGAGATAGCACGTACCTAGCTCCTTTTTGCTGTGTGCCTAGTTTAGTTTGTATGACTTGTGACTTTATAAACATAATCAATGCAGCTGATCATTTAGTGGGTTATCATAGAAATGGTGAGTCATCAAGCACAATTTTAAAAAGCACTCTTTCTTTAAAAGGCTCTGTAATTTTCTACTTGCAGCATTAAAAGTCATTTCATTTATAGCTACAATGAAGCACCACTTTAGAATTAAGATTACATCAAATTGGAGGCAGCTGAACTTTAATTTATCATATTGATTTTCATCCTTAAAATAGCTAATGGAAAATCATGTCAAGCTAATAAATTTTCTGATAAATTTGATTTCTTAGGATTTGTCATTATTGTTTAGCATTTCCCTAGATTAACACTGTTTTCTTCATACTTGAGAATCAAGGTCGCCTTGCTACTGGATACCTAACTAGTGGAAGACATTTGCAACAGTCTTATATACTTATATATAAATATGTTTATAAAAGTAGTACATACATTTATCTTGCATATTTGATAGCATAGTATAGCATAGTATATTTTTATATCATATATATATGTGTATATATATATATATATATATATATATATATATATATATAAGATCTCTATACATTTCTAACTTCAGGATATTTTACAACTACTATATAGGTAAATGCACTGCTAGGCAGGACCCCGGAGCCACTATGGATAAAAACATAGGCTGTCAAACATCTGAGTCCAGATGCCTGAGTAGCCTGTATCAGTTCTGTGATAAGAGATTATTTAGCCTCTGCCTGAAACAGCCCTGGTGAGAAGGATCTCACCATTTCATGGCATGGTCCATTCGTTTCCAGAAATTCTCTTTGTGGTCTTTGTTTATAAAATTTTTAGTGGGGGATATCTCGTAAAACGGCATCCTAAAATCTCCACATCTCTCTCTTTTTTTAGAATGACTTCCCCTCAGTCATTTTCTGTAAGGAGCATTAATTTAGCTCTCTTCACCTTATCATTCTAGTTTGGATGTAAGCAGCTGAGAATGTTTGCAAATTGATTTTAACGTAACATTTTGATCCAGTGTCCTCAGTTTAGGAGACTTTTCATTAGAATCCAGAACACCTTGAAATTCCAGAATGTGTCAACCACTCTAATTTAGGTTACCACAAATCTGATACAATTTGGACACAGTAAAATGTTAGTTCTGTAATTTTATCAGACACTGTCAGATAGTTTTACTTTCTTGATAGTCTTATTACCAGGTAAGCTCTGAGAACTGCAATTTTAGCAACAATAAAATTGATTTATACAAACCTCAAGAAGTATTATTACATTACACTGAAATGTTATTACATTACATTATTCCATTGAAATAGATACTTTATTCAGAATCCAGGTGTTTCCTTACTAACAAGTTCAGTGACTAATTACAACAGTGGGCAGTGTTGGGAGCACAAACCCGTCTTTCCCAGGGGCATACTCTACTATAGCATAACACATGCTAACAAGGCAAGAGACAACTTATTCTGGGGGGAAAAAAAGACTCCACAATATACAGTATGGATTATCTTCCATGTTAAGTCCTACACTGCATTGTATGGTGACTAACGTAACATAATAAAATTAAATTAAATTTTTTTAAAAAGTCCTATATTGCACATGTTCGTTTCTGCCATAAAAAGTGAGAAAAGTTGGGCACTTTCACACAATGAGGATGTAAATATCTGCCAAGGTTACCTTCCCAAGTATAAAAATAAGAAGAGACTATTCTTTCTTGCATAATTGTTATTTGTCACATATCAACTGTTGGATTGTACTTATTTGCATTATAAAGTAGTCTGTTTATTATCAGCAAGTGGCTAGATGACCAGATGTTGTGAGGGAAAAAAAGGGACATATTAGTCATGGTCAGCCATGCAAAACTCTGATATCATATATTTTTAGCCTCATGTTGCACAGCTGAGATTAGTTTACTGCCAAGCTGAGTACACAGAGGACATTTAAATTTGTAATAATAAAGTACTTAAAGATGTTCTCAAAGGATAACAATGCTCAGTCTTTTTCAAGAGTACTTTATTTTAAGACTATTTTAAAATTACCTAGGCATCCTCTACTTAAAACTAAAAAGATTTTGAAGGAAGAAGTCAAGTTGTTTAATAAGCAAAAGAGTGGTGGAAATGGTAAGAAAGAGGTGATGCAGTGTGTGATTAAGAACCCAGACTCTGAAGCCAGACTATCTATGTTCATGTGTTGGCTCTGCCATTTATTGGCTGTGTGATCTCAGGCAAGTTACTTAACTCCTCTGTGCTTCAGTTTCCACATCTCCGAAATGGGGCTATCTCTGGGAGTACTTATGCGGGTTAAATGATATAAATATATGTGAAATGTATAGATCAGCACCTGACACATAGTAAGCATTTGTATGTGTCCATTATTATTTTTAACCTAAAATGTAGCATTAAGAATATTAAACTACATAAAAGGAAACATTTCCTTATAAAAGGAATCAACAAATTCAACAAAATCCATTTTACCAGTATTTACTGACTATCCCCCTGTGTGCCAAGGACTGTTCTAAGCTCGGGGGTAGAGCAGAGAACAAGACACAGGAAGTCCCTGCTCTCGTATCACTTAGGAAGCCATTTCATAAAGTTAAAAAAAAAAAAAAAACTGTGCTATGGAGAAAACAAAACAATAAGATGACTGAGAAAGAAGTGAAATATTCTATTTTGAAATTCTGTTTTAAGAAATACAACAAATTAAATGTACTATGTATTCCTTATGTCGAATGTACCAAAGGGGAAAATTACTCTTCTGGACTCAAAATGAGCTTACAGGATGACAATTCTTGAGTTCGTCTGCAACTTGCAATCACTAAAATGGCCACTTCCACCTGAGATACTCCACAGGAAATCCATAATCCACAGAAAAGGAAATTCAGGAACCTCTCGCCTAACTGAGGAAGCACAGACTTGTGGATCCTGAATTTAACCATTAACTCGTTACGGGACTTTGAATAAACCACTGGAATGTTCTCCACTTAGAGATCACATGCTAAATCAGAAACAGGTTTAATATTTGCTGTCAGATTTTATTTTTTTAAGATTTTATTTATTTGACAGAGAGAGACACAGCGAGAGAAGGAACACAAGCAGGGGGAGTGGGAGAGGGAGAAGCAGGCTTCCTGCGGAGCGGGGAGCCCAATGCGGGGCTCAATCCCAGGACCCTGGGATCATGACCTGAGCCGAAGGCAGACGCTTAACGACTGAGCCACCCAGGCGCCCCTCCTGTCAGATTTTAATCTAAGTAAGTTGTCCTAACAAGATTAAAATTTGTTCTATTAATAACTGTGAATGGGCTTAGGAAAACAGCATCACTTGACTAACAAATTTGCCTGTCCTTTTCATTTTCTGTGACCCACCAGTGACTATTGACAACCCATGAGTCAGCTGCTTCCAATTTTCATCCAGTATGTAAAACCCAAGATAAACAACCTTTTTGCTATCTATGTTTAAATACATATTTTTAATATTAATATATTTTAAGATGCTGATTGTATGTGGTTAAATTTCGATATATATAGTTATATAACAATTTAGGAAAACCACACCTCACTCTGAAGCTGCGTAACTTCTCTTGCAAAAACACTATCGATTGTGGCTGGCATCTGCTTATAAAGAGAATTGGAGAGGTTCGCCTTAATGGTGCCTTTGTATTTTGCCTAGAGGGGGGAAAAAGGAAAAAAAATTAATAAGCGCTACTTTTTTTTACTGTGAATATTGAAAGAGAATAAAAAGAAATTTTCTTCAGAAACAGAATTAATTTAAAAACCTGAAGACCATTTTAACCTTAGATACTAGACTGAAGAACATATTCTGAAGAGAGATAAATCCAATTTATTATGGAAAAAGCTTTAAAACGAGATGCTCAAGAAAATAATGACTACTTTTCTATTTTAACCTATGCATGTTGTATAGATGTATAGAGAGTTTCAGATGTTTGATCAGCAAAGAAAAACCTGAGAAAAATGAGACATTTGAGTTGTTCCAGAAAATACAAGTTGGTAGAATGTAGTGTCTAGAACTTGAATGCAAAGGACAGTGCTCCTTTATTCAAATCTTTTTAACCTCCTTCTACCACGACTGCGGTGGTGGGGGCGGGGAGGTACCTTTTTGTTGTTTCTGTGTCTTCCCACCTCCAATCTGCATTGTCTCAGAGTGATCCCCAAAATTCATTACTAGTAAATAGAAACGCTCCTTCACCATTTCTCTTAGAGAGATTAGGTGCAAAGTAACACAACAGATTGCCCACTTCCTTTTTTTTTTTTTTTCCTTTTTGTGCTCTGCAGTTAACTCCTTCAGGAAAAAGAATCAATTGGGAATGAGAAACATCAAGAGAGTCTTTGCACAGGAGAAATAAAAGCTAATGCAAACCTACAAAACCACGTTTTTCCACACACTGACGTTACCCCCACTCAAAACTAGATGTGAGCGTGGATTTATTGAGCGTAGGCCTTGTGTAATCCTTGTGTTCTCACAACTCGTTGGATGTGGGTAGTCAATAAGAGAAAATTTGCCAGTTTTCCTCAAAGTGTTTTCACATCAGCAGAAATAATCCTGAGAATATCATGGTGATCTTTTTCCAACATAACTTATGAAACACTAAATGTCAGTCATTTGCAATACTGTTGTACTCATCCTCTTTTCAAATTTCTCTCTCCTGAGTGATCTAGTCACAGACTACAGAAATGCCTCCTCACAGAAATCGCTGTTAACATGGTGCTTTATAATGCAGCATAATCTGCAGTTGGAAATGCTCTCAGAGACTGTATGATTTTTCAGCTGGAAAATGAATGTAATGCGTTTCTCTGTGGTCTCATAATAAGTGTCTCTGTTGAACTGATCCTACTCAAAAATAGTTTAAATTGATTTAAAATTACTTACCAAAGGTATCACGTTTTATAGAATCAGCTGGTAAATTTTACTTATTTTCAAAATGATATTCAACAACTTACAACTAGTACACCTATTAGGAAATAAAATAATGGAATTTCTAAAACTATTTTTCCAGTACTTTCTACTTATCAAATAAAATATCTCTTTTCAAGAGTGATCCTACATAAATATGAAAGGGTTAGAGTTGAAATATAGACATATATAATAAAATATATCAACCATTGGGCGCCTGGGTGGCTCAGTTGGTTAAGCGACTGCCTTCGGCTCAGGTCATGATCCTGGAGTCCCGGGATCGAGTCCCGCATCGGGCTCCCTGCTCGGCAGGGAGTCTGCTTCTCCCTCTGACCCTCCTCCCTCTCATGATCTCTGTCTCTCATTCTCTCTGTCTCAAATAAATAAAATAAAAAATCTTTAAAAAAAAAAAAAAAAAAAAAATATATCAACCATAAAGTTAATTGATATGGTGCATAGGATTACATAATTATGTAGATATTACCAACACTCAGTGGCGCTCTCAAAAATATTATTCTCTAATTTTAATGCACAAATTTTTATCTACATAAATAGAAAATGAAAATGCAAACTATTTTGCAAGTTTTGAAGCCTTACCTCAGAAATAAAAGCACCGATATTTTTTACATGGTTTAGCATGGGAGTGTCAGTCACAAATGTACACTTGTCCTTAGACTTTTTATACTCTTCTTTATAATGAATCTAAAAGAGAGAATAATTTACAGAAGATGAGAAAGAAGAAAAACAATTTTAATGCCCCTCTTTTGAACAGAATTACTTGAGGAAGTCTGTTTTCTAAAGTAAATACTCAAATGAGGAATGATGCTCAAAACCAGCCAAATCAAATAAATGGATATCTAGCACAGAAACACAAAGGTGATGAGACACAGAAAAGAAAAGACTGTTCTTTAGATAAGTAAGAGTCCTGTTATCATCAAGGATCATGGTGGCAGAGGCACATTGACTATGTGTCCTGTCTGCCCAGCTTTCTCAGCATAATTATTCAACACTTTCATTTCATTCGACAAGTGTCCTAGTTTATTGTTACTTTCAAGCCACTGACTGAACAGTTAAGCCTACAATCAAACAAAAACATAGCTGCCTACCTCTAGGTTTAAGACAAGTAGTCATCAGGACAGATGGAACCAATTAAGAAGTAGAGGCAGAAATCAAACAAGTGGAGATTACCGTTAGCGTCATTACCTATACATGCTGAATTAGAGGAAGGGGCTCAAACAGTAGCCATGATGAGCTTCCTTTATACTAATTAATTCTGCTCAAATCAAACTTACCCAATTTAGGGGCACCCATAGGCCTCCCTATCTGCCTCCCCTGAAGGGGGAGGAAGAGCGGAACCTGCCCTGAAAGCTTGCCACATGGTGGAGATCATTCCAGAACGCTATGGATAGGCAGATGCACTAGAGAAAGTCCAGAGAGGCTGAACTGAGCATGCTCATTTCTTCTCTCAAACTCAGTAGTAAAAGGAGTTACTCTTTTCCCCTTGAGGAGAGGCCAGAATTGTTACTCTGGGGGGAGACCCTGCATGAACACATGAGGTGAAGTCAGGAACTATATGGGCAAGGCCCTAAAATGTAATCCCACTCTCATGCTAATTGCCACTCAATCTGAAAACTGATGAGGCAAAATTTATGACCAGTTGAGAGGATGAAGGTAATTTGCTAAAAGTTGTATCACCCTGTAATAAAGTCATGTTTATCTACCCAAAACTGTAAATACTTATGCTGAAAAAAATGTCCCAGTTCAGATGATAAATTACATGGTCTCCCTAATTATAACCTAAAAGTGAAGTTGAGTTGACCATATACCGGGTTCTTAAAGGACGTGACTAACACGATGTTGCAACACTAACATTACATCGAGATTTGCCACATGTAAACCTGACTTGAGGGGCATAATTCGACCTGAGGTGTGACCAGATAGGAACATACTAAGCAAAATACCGTATCTCACTGCTGTGACTCTTAGGTATGAGGCGCCTACCGCATTACACATTTGCTTTATTCATGAAATCAACACTGGAACATATTTATCTTATCTGAGCTCTAAATTACTTTTTTTTTCTTCTCAGAGATTAGCCCTAATTTTAGGGCTCTGCAAATCACCCTCCTCAGTCACTAGTAATTAAACAGTTAATGGCAGTATGATAAATAGTAGGCTATTTTGATCATAAGGAGAGAAAAAAAAAAGTATCCCCATTATATAATTAAGTGTGAGAGAAAATAACTTATCATTAGGTTTAAGTTTGGCTCATTATTTTTATCTTTTGCCACTATCTTCTCCCCCCTCACAGTCACATTCTTGACTGCAGTGGTGTGTGCAACGGCCACAGGGCCCCCCGATAGGCTCTGACCTGAGCAGAATGTTCAGGACAAGAGCACAAGATAAGGGTGAAGTATTTAGTTCCTTCACTGTGCAGGCAAATAGTTCAGTCTTAAGTGGGGTCTCCAGTCCTTTCTTTGGTCTTTAAAAGATAGGTACACACACACATACATACACACCCACACACGTATTATTTGCTTATTGTCACTCCTATTGTATTTCTAATGAATTTTACCTGAGTCATGATAAGCAAATGGTCTTACATTTTTATATAAAGAATGCTACATTGTGTTAGCCTTCCTCTACCAAGATAATAGAAAAAGATAGATGGGTGGGAACTACACCGGTGAGGGACACAACATCCCAGGTGAAATAAAATCACTAAATAGACGGCCACTTCCTACAGAGCCATGGCTCCGTCTATTGGATAGACTGCCTATGCGACCCCATTCTTTCCCAATAACAGAACACAGATGTATTTATGAGAGTAGCCAGACCCTTGCCCCAGTCCCAGAGGATGAGTTGCTCTAAATCAGACACGGTTTGCTCCTTGAGAGCAAACAGTAAGACACCCCAAATATTTACCTTCTGCTCTGACCACACCCATTAATCCCACCATGTCTCAACTACAACCCTTAGCCAGCGACTGGCCTCCCCTGGTGCCCAGCTCTGGCCACAGGACATTTATAGAAGTCTTCCCAGCAGTGTTCCTGGTGTTTCTGGGGCAAAGGGGAAAGACTTGCTGGCTCAGCCCTTTGACACTTTTCTCTTCCACCTTTCCCAGTCATAGGGATGCAGCAGCCATGAAGTCACCACAAGGCAATAAGTCACCATACTAATGATGACAAAGCAGAAGGAAAGGAACCTGAGAGCCTGAGAGTATCTACCATACCAAGACTGGACCCTTTACCTCCACACTTCATTATGTGAGAATGAAAAATCCCACCTATATGTTAAGCTTCTATGTTAGGGTCTTCCTGTCACTGGTGGCCATCTGCACTCATGACCAAGATACTATCCAAGTTACTTTCTAATAGGGAAAAAAAAAAAAAGGTGGGCAAAGTTGATGACTTAATACTCAGTAAGACACCCCAAATATTTACCTTCTGCTCTGACCACACCCATTAATCCCACCATGTCTCAACTACAATTAGAGTTAAATCAGTTCAGTGATGCTTTCTCCTCTTAGCCCAGTCTCTTTCACTTGGTATGACCGTAGCTAATGGCTAACCTTGGATGACAGATGTAGAAATGTCTGAGGATATTTCCTTTTACAGGTACTCTTTTTTTTTTTAAGATTTTATTTATTTATTTGAGAGAGACAAAGAATGTGAGCAGGGGTAGGGGCAGAGGGGAAGGAGACAAGCAGATGACCCACGGAGTGGGGAGCCTGACACGGGGCTGGATCCCAGGACCCTGAGATCATGACATGAGCCAAAGTCAGACACTTAGCTAACTGAGACACCCAGGCGTCCCTCCTTTTCCAGGCACTCTTAACCAAAAGTATCGAGAAAATCTTCTGTCAAATGGAGCCATACTGGCTCAATGGATCGAACCCTGGAAGAGAACAGCAGTCCCCTCACTCTGTGGTGATGGGGCGGAGGACGCTCCAAGCTAAGGTTGCTATGCCAGGTTCTCTTAACACAGTCAGAGCTCTCTCTGGAGGGATAGTCGTGGAATCTGATGCTTTTAGCACTGGAAGAATTTACCCACAACAATGTTCATTTGCCTGGAAAATATTCTTTTTGCTGCCATGCGAGTGAATACCCTCAAAGGGGTTGAACCAAAACACTGGGTCACAAGCTTCATGCAGATGTGGCCAAACTCACTCTGCAGACACTCTTGATGCCTAATTTATAAGAAATACACAAAAATATCTCCTTTAACCTAATATGTTCTACGACCACCTGACAAAAGGCTACTAGATCCATGATTCTGATGGCTCAATATAGTTAATAGGCTTGACTTATTCAAGGAATTCATTAGATAGTTGACCAATAGGCCCAGAGAGAGAGAATATCTGGGGGAATAAAAAGCATTATGTGGTTAACAGAAAAATAAAAGAGGCGACCTCAGAGGACCAAGTAATTTGGGAGAGTGAGTTATGCAGAGGGAAACCAGGTAGAGCAAAAAAAAAATGGAAAAATGCCTCACACTGATGCCCCATAGTGAAGCCACCTGACCTGAAAAACATCCATTTCTTTCTAGGGAGAACTGTAAGTCCCTGGACTTATTTCTAGATCATTCCTATGCAACATTAGTGACACAGAACACAGTACTATACGTGGGGCGCCTGGCACACAGCAGAAGAGGAACAACATGATGATGGCCAAGGTCTGGGAGTCGGGCAGACCTTGTTTCAAATCCCAGGTGTGTGGCCCACTAGCTGTATGGTTTGGTGAACAGAACGTGAGGCCGCTTCTCACGGCTTCAAGGTGAAGACCCGTGCAGACCAGGCAAACAAGACACCAAATTCACCTGAGGACGCGGGCTACAAAGAGATTGCCTTCAAACAGACAAAAAGGCTCAGGTAAACACACAGATGCCCCTCTGGGATACAAGGGATTGGAAAACAAATGAACAGACCTGAAGGTTTGTCTTTAAGTTTGAGACCCGGGAACAGGCCCTTGCACTAAATGAAACGTGGGCACTAACTGAGGGGAACCGTCAGAAGCAGGAGAGGGCCTCAACTGGAACTCCCATCTAATTCCCTGAGACCATTCGTCCACTTCTACATCGGTTTCCGCTCCGTGACTGCCGCAACTCAAATACACATTTTAGACAACCATCTAGTAAAGCAGACAATAGAATAGACATGAGAACTTCCAATGTAATTTCATCAGCTCCATATAAAAACACCGATGACGCTGACCGTGGATAAAGCAGTTTGTACCTTTTCAACCAAACTTCAAAAACCTAGAAAATCTACTGGGTCCAGTACATAAAGTCCTTCCAGAAAGTGTAAATTAAAATTTGTTTTTA
This sequence comes from Neomonachus schauinslandi, assembly GCF_002201575.2. Classification (NCBI taxonomy): domain Eukaryota; kingdom Metazoa; phylum Chordata; class Mammalia; order Carnivora; family Phocidae; genus Neomonachus; species Neomonachus schauinslandi. Next base: position 118,287,711 of record NC_058407.1, on the reverse strand, counting down.
GAATGATGGTACAAACTCCTCTTTTCAGTTTTATTTTAGAGACAAAAGAAGTCCTTGCTCAGACTCTTCATTGGTAAATATAAAAATTCCAAAAATAAAAAAAAACAAACCAGTATCTTAAAAAGTATGGAATTCTATTTTGAAAGAAAAGGTGAACATGTACACAGATATAAATTAGGCCACAATCTGTGATCTAAATATTTAAGTAGTACAGAGATTCTGCCATGCAGCATAAATCTATAATAAACAGAAATTACTCCCACACATTTGATTTCTCCTACATGGGAGAGGACTAACAGGGCTTTGGCTTTTGCAAAATGGTAAAGGCCATGCCCCTCACCATAAGGTTGGTTTTACAGTCACTGAAAAATGATCTTATCCAAAACAACTCCAATAAAATCACCTACTCACTGAAGTTGCCACTTCGGTTCCAATGGTTTATATAATATACTTTAGCTCATCCACAATTACCCTTTAATAAAAAACATAACAACGCTGGAAGAGGTACTATTTCTGGAGTTACGAAACTTCAGGTTTTAAATAGTAGCATTCCCATTACCAATATTAGTGTAATCAATAACAGTAAAGCTAAGATAAACTGTGCAAGGAAATATACAGAAAGAGCAAACACAGCAGAATGGCTAAGGCCAAGAGGGCTTTGTGTTCAATCCTTTTCCCCACTGCTTAACTGTGTGACCCAGGCAAGATACTTAACCTCTCTGAGTCTTTGTTTCTTCACCTCTAAAATGAGAAAAACAGTGGAACCCATCTTAGAAGCTGCAATGCCTGGCACATAGTCCTCGATAAATCTTAACTAGGCTGATGTTACTGTTGTTGTCATCATTCCATCACTATTATAGTTTACAAAGAACTTTCACATGCAGTAGCTTAGAACTCTCAATAATAGCACAAAGAAATACTCCATTTAAAATTCAATTACATTACACGTCAAATATATGGAAAGAGTATGATTCCCACCATCCTCTGGCTCTTTCTGACAAGCCACAAGGAGACAGAGAGTCATATATAAAATGTTACTGGATGGATACAAAAATAATTTACAGATGTAGTAGTTAATAAACACTAACATCTCTTGAGTGCTCACAATGTTCCAGACAGTTCACTAAACATTTCAGATGTGTTACCATTACTTAAAGAAACTGTAATAGAGGTTGCCCTTGAGGAACTGAGCCCAGTCCCATTACATAACCTGCCCCAACGTTACTGTTAAATTGATGTAGGCAGGTTGACTTCAGAGAACACGCCAAAGTACCACCCCACTTCCCCGAATTGACGTCCTTTGAAAACAAACATTTGCAAAATATTCTGATCACTTTGCTCATTAACTACAACAGAAACGGCCAGTATTGTGCTCGCTTCTCTACAGACGCAAGCCCTATTCACTTTTCACAAGTCATCTCTCCTCTGCACCGGCAACTCTCTTACGGTCATGTTAATGAGAGCATCTAAATGCTCTTCCCTGGTGAGCAACACTTTTTCCTTGTGCTTCTAGAATTCTAGTTTACGTATTTACTGGTTTACCATTACATAACTACTAGTGTATATATATGTTACATAGTTCTACTATTCTAGGATTCTCCGGAGATAGGATATACACTGATCCCAGTTAATGAAAAAAGTCATGAGAAAAATGCTCCTTTTTACTCATACTGTCATCATCTAGTTCAGGATTCTTACCATGCAGTTCAGTAGCCCATGAACCCCAGATTATAAATACATTTTATGTATTTATATACATATACATATATATATACAATATACAAAATTATATATTTGTTTTCTGGTTTTGAAAACTGTTGCATTCATCAGAGTCCTCGAAAAATCCCCAAAATGTTTTTTAAAAAAACCATTCATTTAGACAGAGATCCTCCCGAAATAAATTCCATCACCATACAAATTTTAAAAGGCTTTGTGGTTCACACACAGAATGTGCTCTGAAATTTCAATGCTTTATGATTTCTTGCCAGAGTGACAGTGAAATTCATAAGGGACAGCACTCTGGATTAAGACCACGGAGACCTGCTCCTACAGAAATTCTCTGTATAGGTGACCTTGAGGAAATCAACGCAAATTTCTGGACTTAGTTCCATGATCTGGAAAATAATTGTGTTTTAACAGATGACTGCAGGGTTTTCTCCCCAACTCAATGATTCGATGACATAATAGTGCCACACACACAGTGCAAAATAAGAAAAAAATTCCTTAAGCCACTTACATCACTAATGAGTTTGGTGCATTTTCTGGCCAATTCCATCCTTAGGTCTTCAATAACAGGCTTAAAAAACACCTGTCCAGAAAAACAAGGAAAGGAAACATTTTTTTCTAAAGATCAACTTAGAGGAACAAATACCCTTCTTCAGCTGGTGTGTTCCCACTCACCGTGTCATTTTCATCTTCTTCTTCCTCTGTTTTTCCCTCTTCCATTTCATCTTTTACATCCTCAAATATAGGGACCCTCATTTTTACTCTACGTATAGAGGGTTTTTTTCTTTTCTTTCTTTTTTTTTTTTTTTTTGAATTCTCGGGAACAGCCCCTTTCTCTGTACTACAGCACCTTTGAGCTCTTAGAGTCTCTGGTGTTCTGGCAGAAATGACCTTGCCCAGGCCTCATCCCTATTTAGCTCACACTTCACCCTCTTATCACAACTGCGTGTGAGTGGATGGATGGGATTGCGGAGGTCAGCCAGGGCGAGCCTCCCAAGTGGAAATACCACTCCAACTGGCAAAATTCAATTTTGTGACCTTTTAAAGTCAACATTCCCTAAACTGGGTAAGCAATCCAAAAGAGACCATTTATTTACATTTCACTAATTTAATTCATTCATAAAATAGTTTGAGAGAAACTTAAAGATTGTGGGAAAAATGACTCCACTATAACACTCAAGATAGCACAGCCCAAAGCCTGTTATCTCAAAGACTTCTTAACTCCATCTAAATAAAGCTTTTGCTGGGACGTCAGACATATCTCGGATTTGGTATAGTGAATCCAGATCATTGAAACCTAAGTTAAATTTTTTATGAGACAAACACATACTTCTCACATTCTAAAAGGTACTAACTTTAAATTAGCTGATGAAAGGCTAGTAATTTATTATGAAAAGCCCTTTGAACCACTTCAAAGAATCTATTCTGAGTTAATTATGACTGTTAATCTTATATTGCTATTGTGTTATTTTAATTGTAAACATCATTAAACATGAGAAGTTGCAATTAACATAGGTTGATATATCATTTAAGAATTCTAGAAACATCATTGTTTCAAAAAATAATAACCATGCTCTTCCAATTCTGCCCATTGTGTCAATTTTTATAAATTCACTAGCTTTTATATTATAAAATATTCACTCTTTATATAATCCTCAATGTGTACTGCATGCCTGGAAAAGTTTGGAAAAATATTTATAATGTAACATGTGTCATCAGTTATATAATTAAAAATATATTTCTCAAAAAATCCTTTATTGTCAACTTAGGCAATAACAAGGGTCTATGCAACTCATAATTTGTCATTATTGATTTTCTTCTTAATTGCCTTGGCCTTACCTAAACTAAAAATTCTGACAAGAAAAATATTCTAACATCTATATGATATAGATTATTCCTCAAATTGTTTTCCATGAGGCTAAAATTCCACAGAATACTCTGGAGGGGGAAGGAGGTTTCTTAAGCAAATATGTTTGGAAAAACCTGTATATTCATCTCTACCCCTATGACTTAGAGATCCACATGGCATAATGACAAATCAGAAACTCCAAGAAGACCCACAACCAAGAAAACTGGTTAGGTTTTCTTAATCCAGCATTTCTGAAACATGAAATCCTATTCATCTAATCTAATCTTATCTACCTACTTACCTACCATTTTTTAATGATACCCGATGCTCCAGAAAATTAACATTCTTCTGTGAAGTATTACTTAGGGAAACATTATCCTACTCTGAAAAAATAATGTATTCTAGAATAGTTGTTGGTCTTTTCATGAGATGATTTTTGATACAGGCTAACTTAATGGCATCACATATCCTGCTTACTAGCAAAATGCCAAAAAGAAGTCCCCAAGGGCGCTGAATTTGGAAACCTTCACTTTTAAAGTAACAACTATGTTATTTTAAACATAGCTGTGTAGAGAATTCTACAAGGAATCTCTCTGCACATTATATTTGTTCCATAAGGGAGCCGAATGTCTGACCTCTGTTTCCCTCAAGTCTTCTGCCAAAAGACTGTTCTAATATTCTACAGAAGATCTATCACATAATCTTTATTTGGAAAAAGGGAAGAGCAATTTCTGTAAGCTTTTCTATCAAACTTCTAGAAGCATGGGGAGAAAATTTCACCAAAGCTACTTCAGATGACTTGTGTCGCTCATGGTGACATCTAATCCCATAGTGAGTTACCTTCAGTGAACTTCAACGGCTGCTTTTCCTCATTTCCCATCATGTAATATGTGCTTATTGACTCTCCACTGTGCTGGAAGAAAATAACCTGTTGAGATTATACACAGAAGTTCTGAAAGCAAAACCAAACACCATACGCAAGGTAAACACACATTTTCCATTTGTGGATTTTAGAGTCAGAATTTTAAACCCAGAGGGATCCTTAAGAAATCAATCTTACTAAAAGCCCTCTCTTTTACAGAGGACAAAATTAAGACCAAGAGAAATTAATTATTTGTCTCATTCACAAAGTTACTCAATGGAATACCAGGACCAAAACTTAATCAGAGCTTTATGTTCATTCATTTAAATAAGCGTTGCTATGTCAGACACTGACTGTGCTTGGTGCTGGGGATGTAATGGTGAATAACCATAGTCTGTGCTAAGATAAGGCAGGAAAAAAAAAAAAAAAACATCATTCAAGACGTGCTGGATGAACCCCTTAATGGATTGTTTGGCAAGCTACATACATTATTTCTTCTGATTGAATGTATCTTCTTTTTTTTTCCTCTCTCCTGTAAGTATGATATAAAATTCATGTAAAGTTTTCTTTTTTTTTTTTTTTAAAGATTTTATTTATTTATTTGAGACAGAGAGAATGAGAGAGACAGAGAGCACATGAGAGGGGGGAGGGTCAGAGGGAGAAGCAGGCTCCCTGCCGAGCAGGGAGCCCGATGCGGGACTCGATCCAGGGACTCCAGGATCATGACCTGAGCCGAAGGCAGTCGCTTAACCAACTGAGCCACCCAGGCGCCCTCACGTAAAGTTTTCTTGAAAACATTTTAAGCCTTGCACTTTATCACAGCAAAGCTCTCTTGTCAGTAGCTCCCAGATGCAACTTGGGAAATAAGAAGAAAGTTCTTCATGGATAGCTATCATGTTTCAAAATTCCCTATTTCCCTCTTTTTTTTTTAACCAAGTTAAATGTCATGGTTTAATATATATCTTCACTTTGGGGCACCCCAGTAAGGGAATATCAGTATAACTGCCAATCCCTTTTGCTTATTGTGTACTTTACGTGTGTTGCCTACCTCTTACTTTAGTACTCTACCCATGCCCTCATACTGAATGAGACCAACGTGGGGATCACATTATTTATGGCAAGACCCTCAACTTCCCTCTATGACTCTCCCACATCTTCTAGGGCAAATTTTTTAATCCCTCTCCACCCTAATTCTCCATAGTTAAAGAGAAAAACCAAATTGCCAGAAGTTATTAAAAGCAAAGCAGTTAAAAAATGGCAAAGCTTCTCATAAACACAAGATTTGTCAACTGTCCAACAAAGTTATACAGTTCCAGGAAAAGCACTTGATATGAAAGGGTCTTCTCATTTCACCGGGTAAGACTCTATAATATCAATATGTGTTTAAAGGCCAGAAGAGCCTCATACAGCCTAACAGCCTAAAGATAAGGGCTAACTTGCATATTACAATACAGAAGTCTTTTTTTTTTAAGGTTTTATTTATTTGAGAGAGAGAGAGAGAGGGAGAGGGAGAGGGAGAGGGAGAAGCAGACTCCCCGCTGAGCAGGGAGCCCGATAGGGGCTTGATCCCAGGACTCTGGGATCATGACCTGAGTCGAAGGCAGACGTTTAACCGACTGAGCCACCCAGGTGCTCCCAAAAGTCTTTAGTCTGTTTAGAGTTTGATGTTTTTGTGCAAGCAAATGTATTTCCATAGCAACTGCCAGGTCCCAGGGGTGATTCAGGTCTTGGGACAGAGCCCCTGGCCAAGGAAACTCCTATGTACGAACAACACCTGTCCTGCAGTGTTCCCCTGTCTGCAGGGCTCTTAAGGTCATGTGCAGTAAGAATTGCCCAGATTGTGATCAATGTTTCATACTTATATCACTTTTTCCTCTTTTCTTGATAGTGATAGAACATGTGCTTTTTGCCAACATGGTGATGAGAGACTTGCAAATGAAAATCCATAATAATTAAAATAGATGGAGATTCAGTTCTGAGTTGAGGGAAAACTTCCAGAGATAAACTGAATTTTTCCATCTTAGGAATCAATTCAAGATTTCTTATTACAAAATATTCCCCCTGAATGGTTAGGTGAGAGAGGAATTAGTTCATCTGACTTGTTTGCCTGTCTTGGCAGTCTTTCATAGACTTGTTTTCAGTTGCCTGGGTTTTTTCTTTTCTTTCTTTCTTTCTTTCTTTTTTTTTTTTTTTTAATGACTACCTCCCAGAAGTCTCAGTTGAACCCCTGGTCATTTTACTTCTGCCTCACATAGTTCCTCACAGTTTGGCAACTGTCCAAAAGAGAACTTTACTGGTAGATGAGGGGATGAAATTGTTTCTTCAAACCAGAAATGTATGCTCTCTTGGGCAATTTGTGTTCTTTATAAAAGACAAGAGCTTCGCTTAATATTAGCCCAATCTATTTTTACAATTTACATTCATTAAGCCCATCTTCTCCTTTTTAATGGTCGTTTCATTACTGTTTGTTAATTAGAAATCAAAAGAATACAAAGCAACCTGAATAATTGTCACCATTACTAATTATGCCATTAAAATAAGATTTAATAGAATGGGGTTTTTTTTGTATTCATATTCCTGTTTTCACAAGTAGAGATCCTGTTCACAAACGAGAGCTATATATCTAAACTGGTATCGGAGGAGGAGAACAACAAGAAACTGCAAATCATTTTTGGCACAATTTCCGGGTCGGGTGTGGTTGGGATGCCAAAATCAAAAGTATTGTTCCAGATGTATTGACTGAGGGGCATGTGTTCTCATTCAGAGTCCACATTTACATGAGCATCCAGCGAACTGAAGGACTTTGATTTAATTCACTGCTTACTTGAGACATTAGTTCAGTATGAACAACAGTGAAGCTCATACAGTCACTTCCACAGGCCTTCCTGCTGGGAGAAGCCCAAGGTCTGAGTGGCCTCTGTAAGCCTTGTAACCAGAACCAAAGGGTCAGGCTCAATCAAACAGCTTGGCTATACCAAAAAGTATCCCTTTCCTAGAATTTCGTGTGAGATGTGTCAGGAAGAATTGTGAAAGACTTTGAAACTGGCAAAAAAAAAAAAAATTTACCTCCTGTGTTATCTAGTGTTACCTTCTGGGTAATTTGGCCTTTTGCTGTCTGAACTGCCTCATGAGACCATAAAATGTTAAAAACTGGTAACAATGCTAATGATGCTTTATCCATACAAATGCAAATTAATTGTGTCCTGGGGAAAAGCAATTGATTACTGGTCCTGTCAATAGAGCTTTTTGCCTTTATTTCTAAATTCATTTCAGCAATTCCTTATTACCCATTCTCCAAATTCACCTTTGAACCAATCTTAACTTCTTACTGGTGCCCTCATTCACTAATGAGGTAAAATATTTTAAGTGTGTTTATTTTGTGTTTCATGAGAATCGTGATTTCACCATTTTTTAAAAAAAATATCCTTTAACAGATAGAAATGCTTTAATTATCCTCATTGCTTTCCTTCAACATTTGGCAAAAGTAGAAAAGAAGTTACCACCGGACAAAGCACTCGGCTCTCCACTGTGAAATACAGTTGTAACAATGTTTGGTGTTTATTGAAATTAGCTCTTTGTTGTGTTTTGTTCTCAGGTCTGATTTCGCTTGACTATTGGCAAATGCCACATGTGTGCTTTTATATACGTACATTCTCACACAACACACAAACACACACACACCATACACACACATACACACATGCACACACACACAACACATACACATGCACTAGAGCAGAGTTAATTCACCACAGCTGCCAGTTAGTTCCCTCTTGAAAAGCATACAAGGCCTCAATAAATGCAAAGACTTAATTACTTCTCACATCTGGAAAAACTTGAATATGAGAGTGGATTTATTGAAGAAGCTCTTTGCTTGGCTGTCAACACCATATCAAGAGCCAGAGAGAGCACGTGGGCTTGATCACTGTTGGCAATTCTTTAACTCTTCAGAGATAGATGTCCTATCAATTAATTCATAACATGTCCTAAGCAGGGACAAGATTTATGAATTTTATGAAAACACGGGGAAGTAAATGATTTCCTAGTGGTTTATGGAGAAAAGCTGTTTTTGTCATGTTTTCAGGGGGAAAAAAAAAATCAGGTTTTTTTTTTTTTTTTTTTTTTTTTTTAGATTTTATCTACTTGACACACAGAGAGATAGCAAGAGCAGGAACACAAGCAGGGGGAGTGGGAGAGGAAGGAGCAGGCTCCCCGCGGAGCAGGGAGCCCGACGCCGGCTTGATCCCAGCACCCTGGGATCGTGACCTGAGCCGAAGGCAGACGTTTAACGACTGAGCCACCCAGGTGCCCCTCAGATATTTTTTAAAATGAGAAAATCCTCAAATTCTAAGCAAAGAAGGGAAGGTTTGGGGGTTGTAGAGCACATTAAAACAGACAGCCATTAGAACAATTATTTACATAAACACATGCAAAGCTAGACGATTTTGCCCCTTTTGGAGAGAGTGTAATGATGTTCCTTAAAGGGAAATTGGGGAGTTACATGAGCTCATAACAAGAAGATTTAGTAGAAACCAAGCAATGGGCAGATCTCCCCCTAGAGAGGATATTTAAGCCAGAATTAGACAGAGTGATGGGGTTTAGGGAATGCATCCAAAGAGCATTTGCAAAGACCCAGAGACAAGAGTTGGAGGAACCAAAAGTTCAGTGTCACTGGAGAATACAATGGAGAGAGAAGAGGACAGCAGAGGGACCTCAGGGGACAGACTGATGAAGTAAATGGGCGGAAATCACTTATCCTAACACAAAAAGCTTAAGCCAGTTTGAACCATGAATCCTTTACAAGCAACACAGTTCCTGGTCAATTAACTGCGGAAACAGCACCTTTACACCTCCTCTATTCCCTTCATATGCCTCGGATTTAATTTTTACCCCTTCATTTTACCATTAGCCAATTTAAATACACTGTGTATCTGGAATTCATGAAAATTCATAGTGAAGAAATCACTTCCAGGTTTGTTAGTTTAATGAAGAAAAATATTCAAGGGAAATACATGTGTGTTATATATCCCCCCAAATAAATGGAATTTATGTTAAATGTGTTTAAAATACAAATTTCACACTTCCACATTTCTACAATTACAAGTTTATTATTGGAATGCACCTATTTTTTTCTACTCTTTCCTAAATAAATATCAATGTTTCAGCAGAAACCTTATAGCATCCAATTACTATACCTATGTTCACTAAGGATTTGTTTTATCCAGAAATCATGATTTTTTTTTTAAGATTTTACTTATTTATTGAGAGAGGGAGAGAGCACACACAAGCCGGGGTGTGGGGAGGGGGAGAAGGAGAGGAAGAAGCAGACTCCCTTCAAAGCAGGGAGCCCAACATGGGGCTCAATCCCAGGACCCTGAGATCATCATTTCACCATAGTTGTAAGCCAGAGAAAAAACACAACTGATCCTCACAAATTCAGAACTTTTGAAGCTCTAATTTCTGCTTCTTTCTTATTCCAATTGTTTCCATGGATGTATAACTCAAAATATAACATAGTATCAAAATAGGATCATAGTTAAAGCAAATCCATAATTAAAACAGCTGTATAGTGATGTTTTAAAACAATTGGTACCCTTTGAATAGTGAGGACTAGTTGAACATATATTGGGGGTAATTTCTGAGTACTTTACCTTCTTTATTACTTAATATGTGTGTGTGTGTGTCTTCATTTATTTCACCATGCACCAATATTTTTGTGTGCATTCTATGGGCCAGGCACTATTTTAATCTCCTCAGATAATCAATGAACAAAACCGATAAACATCTCTACCCATCTCTCCTATAGCAATCACATATTCGTTCATCAAATATTGATTGAGCATCTACTTTATGCCATGAGCTGTAATAAGCATTGCATCCCGGGGGTATTTCAGATACTGAATATACATATGATAGTCAATATTCACTAGTATATTCAGTGAAATATATGAATTTTCTTAGACTATGATAAAATTTGTTGGACTTATAAAACATACATTTCAAGAAAGTAGCAGCACGTTTTAAAGATTTTCTATCAATGTTCAATTAACTTTATAGATGTCTATTTTCTATCGTATTTTATACTTTATACCTATACATGGTTTTCTCCATCCTTTTTTTTTTTTCTCAAACTGTGTGTGTGAAGTTTTCCTTCATAACCCCAATATGTTTGGCATATTTTTTATTTGCTCCTAAAGTAGCATCCCTCAGGCAATGGTTACCTGTGATGTTTTAACTATTTCAGAAATCATTCTCTGGAGCAGCTCTGTCTAATAGAAATATAATGTGACCTACATATGTAATCTTAAATATTTTAGTTGCCACATTAAAAAAACATATCACATTGATTATAATGATATAGTTGATTCAACTCAATTTATCCAGAATATTATCATTTGAACAGGTGATCAATATCAAAAGGACTGGGATATTTTACATTTTTTTATACTGTCTTTGAAATCCAGTGTATTTTAATCTTACATTTCCAGTACATCTCAATTCAGATGAGCTCTTAGTGGATAGTGATTATCCAATATGCACAGTGTAGCTGTATGTAATGTCATAAGACTGTAAATCATTAGCTCTTTTTCATTTTGATTGTATATACCTTAAATGTGAAAAAGATACATTTAATATTAAACTTCTTAAGATGAGAATTTCAGAATCCTAATAAGCAAGCAATAAAAATTGCAATCTAATTTCATTTCCAGACCTATTTAAATCAGAGTCCTCTGTATGGGAATGTATTTTATTAAAGGTTTAAATTGTTCTTATAAATAATGAATTAACTCTTTAAATGATGTTTTAATTAACTTCACCAAAGGTGTATTTTCAAAATGCTATCTTGTTTCATTAATGAGAATGACATATTTAAAGCCCCAGCAGTTTTCAGGATAAATATTCACTCTTTAATTATCTATCTAATAAATAGATGATTATATGAGTGAATAATAGATATTCACTCTTTATTTCTCTACCTAAATATAAAAAAGTCCAAACAGTGAAATATCCTCCTTTGGTCCTCCCATTTTGAACTCATATAACCCAATTTAAAACACACCAGCAACTGCTTATCAGTTGGGCTAGGTAAATCCTTTTTAAACCATGTTATAAAGCAGTATTACAATAATACTTTACTAAAGAGACTGATAGATCATTTAAAGAAGCTAAGTGTTTTACTGAAATGAGATTTTTTTTCTATTAAAAACTTTAAATTTTCAAATTCTCAACAGAAAAGCCCTTGAGCAATGAAAGGAAACACAGTATCTCTTATTTCTGTTCCACAGAGGACCCAGCTTCTTTTCTCCATGGAACCAGCAAAAGTGGATATTTTGTAACTGCTAGGATCTTCAATAATATCTAAATGCAATGAAGTGCTTTGAATCAAAATTACTGTTACATGAAGTGATATCCAAGGACTTGATTTATAATTGTGTTATTCCTCACCCAAGCTCTGCTGAAAATTCTGGAGAAAGTTAAACTTTATACAAAAATGGAAGGGAGTCAAGAACTCTTAGAAGCTCCCTGCTTGGTACTAGGAGAGGGCACAGAAGGGTGACCACTGTATGCCAAGCACGGTGACAGTGGGCTCTGCATATAAAATCCCATTTAATCCTCACAACACCCATTTTACAGATGAGACACTGGGACCGGGAGTGGATAACTTGCCCAAGTTCTCACACTAAGAGATTCCAACTCAGGTCTATACTGTTTCAATCTGCGTAAAATCTATGGACACATAGAACAATAGAACACTCAATGACTTTTATTTCTTCCTGGTAGTGATATTACTATTATTTTCTATCATCTTTTTCAATTTCCAACTACCAAGGAATTGTCATTACTGACAGTGATTTAAAGGAAGAGTAATTGTGGTATGGGGACAATTGGATTCCTACGATTGGCAAAAATAAGAACTCCCCAGGAGTCAGAAGTGATGGTAAAGCAGGTAATAATGAAGCATTCAGAGCATCCTGGACCTGGCAGGAACCTAATTCGAGAAACTTTCCTGATTTTTATTAATTAATGGAAGATGTATAAGCAGTAGTAAGCTGGAAAATACTTAACAACCATCTCCCCCAGAGAAGAAGGGAAGGAAGGGAGGGAGGGAAGGAAGGAAAGAAGGAAGGAAATGAGGGAGGGAGGGCGGGAAGGAAGGAATGGATGGCTGAGTACAACTGGCTCAGATGAGGGTGCCTGGGTGGCTCAGTTGGTTAAGCAACTGCCTTCGGCTCAGGTCATGATCCTGGAGTCCCGGGATCGAGTCCCGCATCGGGCTCCCTGCTCGGCGGGGAGCCTGCTTCTCCCTCTGACCCTCCCCCCTCTCATGTACTCTCTCTCATTCTCGCTCTCTCAAATAAATAAAATCTTAAAAAAAAAAAAAAAAAAACTGGCTCAGATGAGCTGACATGAGCCAGCAACACAAAACACTGTAAGTAACAACAATTAAGGCCTATATCTCATAGTATATGGACCAAGGGCTGCCAGTCAACCTGAGAAATTAATCTTCCAAATTTTAAAATAGGCATTTCAAGATACAGTTATACCCCTAGTGCTATTCTGTTCTGTAACTGTACGTTGATGAAATCACACTAACAAATAAGATTTCAAATCTATTTGAATAACACTTTTTCTCTACTGATCACTATGTCCTGAGATCATAGAGTCTGTGTTTGTGATACTCTTAAACACAATTCAAATGCATAGAAGATATTGCACACACAAATGAAGGAAAGGGAGTGGAGAATAATTTAAAAGGAAGATTTTACTGCCTTTGAGTAGAGCCTACCCTTTCTACATAGCTGCCTTGACAGCCAAAAAGATTTGGTGAGTTTTCTTTTAAAAGGATTCAATGAATAACAGCTTAAACAGTATGGGGTTTCTTCAAAAAATAAAAATAAAAAAAGAAATACCGTATGATCCAGCAATTCCACCTCTGGGCATTTATCTGAAAGAAACAAGAAACACTAACTCAAAAAGATCTGCTCATGTTCACGCCAGCATTATTTACAATGGTCAAGATATGGAAACTACCTAAGTGTCTATTGAATGGATAAAGAAAATGTGGTATGTATATATATACAATGGAACATTATTCAGCCATAAAAAGGAAGGAATCCTTGCCATCTGTGACAACATGGATGGATCTTGAGGATGTTGTGTTAAATGAACTAAAATAAATAAAATACCAGAGAAAGACAAATACCATATGATCTCATTATATGTGGAATCTAAAAAAAACAAAAACAAAATACCCACACCAAACCAAGCTCAGATTACTGGTAGTTGTCAGAGGCAGGCAGTGGGGCATAGGTGAGTTGGGTGAAAGGGATCAAAAAGTATCAATTTCCAGCTATAAAATAATAATTCACAGGGATATAATATATGGCATGGTGGCTATAGATAATAACACTGTATTGTGCATTTGAAATTTGCTAAGAGAGTAAATCTTAGAAGGTTTCATTACAAGAAAAAAATTTTTTTGTAATTGTATGGTGATGGATATTAACTAGACTTATTGTGATCATTTCACAGTGTATACAAATGTTGAATCAGCATGTTCTACACCTGAAACTAATATAATGTTATATGTCAATTATGCCTCAATAAAAATTTTAAAAAACACTAAAAATTCAGAATATTGCAAGTATTCGTCGAAAATGGTGTGATAGTAGTGACTTTCATAGCATGCATTCCCTGATTTACACATAACTGATAAAGATAATTTGCCAAAAACTGAATTCTCTAGACTTATACTAGGAAAAATTCATCCCAAAATATAAGGACAATAATAACTGTGGTAAAGAAATGCTGGTCTTACATGCACTCTGGGCTGAAAATTCAAAGTTCATTTGACAAGATCATTTATTTTTTAAATGTATGAGTTCTGGCCATTTCTTGTAAATTTATTTTTAAAGCACAGAATAGCTACTTTCAAGGTTTTCTATGACTAACTGCCCAATAAAAGTGAACTCTTTAAAGAGTAATCACACTATGAGGGTCTCTTTTGTGTCAAAATTTTTACTTAAGTATAAAGTTTGCTGTAAAGGAGGTATTTTGCTGACAAATTAACAAAGTAGCAAGGACACCTTTTTTCAAGATTTTAAGCTTGATACCAGACCACTATTATAACCCTATGAAATAATTTTCCTACAGAAATATCACTACATGTGCATCTGATCAAGGCTGTACTTGGTTCCTTATTTTAAGATTTAAAATCACTACATATGTATTTCCTTTGATAATTCTTTATGATATTTACTTTCTCTTGTACAAATAGTCATGAGTTAGGGAAACTTCGGATTTTAATTCGATCAGAATAAATAACTAAATTGTATTATCCTATATTAAAATATTCACATATATGGATTTTTTAAAAACTTATTACAATAGCTTTAGATTTGCTTATTAACAAACATTATAAGATTTTTTTTTTAGAGATCATCTGATTGCCAATTAAGTGTGGCCAAGTCAAAATACAAAAGCTCCTGGAAAGGGGTAAATTATCTATATGATAAAATCAAATTTTCTGGGATAGAGTTGCAAAAGACTTTATTATAAAGAAAATTATGCACAGTTTTATGCTTTCACAAGTGCTTTATTTAACGTATATTTTTTATTATACTTTAAATTCAGTATTCATTTCTCTTTTTTTAACTTTTCAAAACACAGCAATAACAAATGTCCTCTTTAAACAAATTGTCTTTGTTTAAATATTCAAAGGTTTAAAGGTTTATGATATAAGGACTAACTAGTTTTCGAAACACCATCAAAAATATATCTTTCACAGTACATTCCAGGCTTTTATGATGTTTCTATTTCGGAGGCAGGATCAGTGATGGTATTTGGAGCCATGTTTGACGAAGATTTTAACTGACTCATGAACTATTTTACAGGGAGGTTTCTGCTCAAGTTCTTTCTATTCTACTAAAAAAAGAACACATGCCTGAGATTATATTCCACGCTGAACTGATAACAGAACATTACGCTGTTTTCTAGTCTGGCAAAAACACCCTGACGGACCAGGCAAGAACAACTAAAGCACAGAAGAGATTAGAAGCCGCTAACATCTCACTGAATGAATCTTAATTCCAGAACCATCATTGGAAAAAGGGTGAAGGCGGGAACACCATGTCCAGTGTGTGGAACGCAAAGAGCACCGGCCACACGAGGAGGAGTCCCCCGATCTGAGCTCGAAACTCCACTCTGCTAGTGACCTGCCCTGGGGTGGCGAGTGTGTCATCTGAAGTCTTTGGTTCTTTATTTTCTCATCTGTCCAGAATTAGATCAGTCTTTCTGGGTTCTGTGATTGTATGTCACCAAATTTATCCACTAATCGCTGGGGTACAAAGAGTTCAAAGATAAAAACGTCATCTGTCAACAAATTCTTTTATCAAATCATTTTGGGTTTTGATAACAGTGGAAGTGAAGTAAGCTGTATTGGATAGTAGACACTGTGCTAAGTCCCTTACATATCTCATTGCACATGCATCAACTGTCTAGAAAGTAAATACTGTCAGAATCCCCACACTGAAGCTCAAAATGTAGAGTAATTTGCTTAAAAGTAACATCAACAGGACTGGAACCAAGATCTTCAGTATGCTTACATAGCCCCTCACCACATAAACCCACTGTGAGTTTCCAGAACTGTGATGTTATGCAGTTGAAATCTACTTTCAAAAATCGCCCTTTGTGTTTGACTACAGGTCAGAAACCAACCAGGTATGACCGAATGGCTAATAAAGCATAGGATATTTATAAAACCTATTCCCATATACATCAATTTGTTTTTAACTGTTACAAAGAAACAGCCTTTAAACAACCACAGGGACATTTTCATAGTCTAGTCTAAAAACTATAGAGTATTAACTCGAGGGATCCATGTATATGAAAGTATAAGTGGGTTCCATGTGCACATAAAATACGGATGAATTTCCAAGGCATGGGAAATCATCAGTGATGTAGCTATGCTGAGTATATTCGTGGGTATGTGTTCCAAAATCGATATAAACATAATCAGTGGGAAATTAAATTCTGATAGAGCCAAGAGTATGGCTTTGAAAAGCTTTTAAGCATTTATCTCCACGATGATCCCATGGGGAGTTCAAGCTTGCTTTTCAAGCAACTGCACTGTCCAAAGCTCTAAAAAGCAGATATTTATCGTACCATTCAATATGTTGTAAGGCTTTCTTGGCAGTTTGACTCAATATGAGAAAATAAAGTTTTTGTGTCATCACAAATGGGGAAGGAAATTGTTATCTTAAGCATTTGTCCCTTTCCTTGTCCCTCAATTTAATTAACATTCTCTCTCAAGGTTATAACAGTAACTTTTCTTATTCTTCACCCTAATAATATTTTAGTTCTGTAAATGTGAATGTGAACATGAAAAAATAAAAACCACTTTTTCAAAATAAACTACATGACCAACACAACTTTATTTTATAATAGTTCTGTTTAATATTTTCAGTTGTATTACAACCTCCCAAAGGAATGCTTGGAGACTGGCTTATAAGAAGAGTAAATCAATGGCATTGATATGTTTGAAATACAAATGTATATTGCCCATCTATACAGTATTTTCAAATAATTCAGTATTTGAATCAAAATATCCATACGTCAACTACTATGCATAAATGACTATGTTAGGCATTGCAAGAAATATAAAAACTGAATAAAATCTAGCCTCTCACAGAGATGAAGCAATTAAAGAGTACACTAAAGCCATCAGAGAATTACAGAGAGCTGTGAGGGTTCAGAAGATGGAAGAAATCAGAAATACCAAGGAGACTAATCAAGGAACACTGCCTTTGATCCGCACATTATGAAGATGAGTCAGTTTTTCATAAGTGAGAAAAGGAAGGATGGAGGACAGAGCACAAGCAAAGACAGCAGAATAGCCAGACGATGGTCCCCATGAGAAATAAGAGCAGCGTGCACAGAGGAGGTGTAGGAGTAAGGAACACTCGAAAGGCAGAATAGGACGGCTGCAAATGTCAAGCCAACCATCTTATATATAATTCAATCAGAAATGTTGTATCTTGAAGTTTTAAGCAGAGGAGTGACCTATAAATCCAATATAGAAAGATTAATCTAGTTGCAATGGACTGACAAGAAAGGGAAGAGAATATCAGAAGATTTCTGCAAAATAGCTCACACCAAAAATAAAGACTGAGACCAGGATCATGAAGTTGCCAGAGGTAAAGATTTGAGAGACACCAGAAAGATGTAGGCAGAGCAATAGACAAGACGTGAAGAACAAGAGGCTGTTCTAAGGTATTTTGAGTTGTTTAAAGAGAAAGGGCACGGCATGTGGAGTCAAAGGTGGAGTTGTTCAGGTGGAGGATAGCCACCAGTTAGGTGTGCATGGTGGTCAGATCAGGGCACTGGCTCAGCTCAGGGACAGGGGCCCGAGCTCAGGGAGCCACAGGCATATCATGGAAAAAGCGAAGAGGACAAGTTTCAAAGGCATCGCCTAAAGAATGGCAAAGTGTCCTCCAAAGGCATTGCTGATGGTTCATGCTATACGTAAGAAAAAAAGGAGTGCTGGGTGCCTGGGTGGCTCGGTCGGTTAAGCGTCTGCCTTCGGCTCAAGTCATGATCCCAGGGTCCTGGGATCAAGTCCCGCATTGGGCTCCCTGCTTAGCAGGGAGTCTGTTTCTCCCTCTACCCCTCCCCCCTGCTCATGATCTCTCTCTCTCTCAAATAAATAAATAAAATTTAAAAAAAAAAAGGAGTACTGTACCCCCCTCAGACAAGGTCTCCTGTGAGACAGGACAAATGTTCTCTTTTCTGTTTTCTTACCAATTCTCAAAAACTAGACTACTTTGTTTTAATGGAATGCTTCATTAAAAATATTTATTGAGACACCATTATATGAGCTAGGAACTTAGAATACAAACAAATTTATTATCTTCCCAAAGGTGCTTTTAAAACTGTTTACAGATTCTCATCTGGTTATAAAAATGACGGATGTTCACGGTTTACTGGAAATAGCAAAAAGCATCAAAACCAAGTGTTTGAAATACTGCATCAGGAATTGCTGTCAAATTTTATCAAATGCTTTTTCAGCATTAGATGGCTTTTCTTATTTGACTTTTTGATTAATATCAACAGCATATTAATTTTATGATATTAATAGATTTCCTAATATCTAACCATCCTTGCATTCTTGGGTAAAATACTACTTGCTCTTGGTAGATTACTTTTTAAATGAATATGATTTCAGGGGTGCCTGGGTGGCTCAGTCAGTTAAGCATCTGACTCTTAATTTCAGCTCAGGTCATGATCTCAGGGTCATGAGATCAAGCCCCATATCCAGCCCAGCATGGAGCCTGTTTAAGAGTCTCTCTCCCTCTCCCTCTGCCCCTCCCCCTGAATGCTCTCTCTCTCTTCTTCTCTCTATAAAAAAAATGAATAAAATTTCATATCATTTGTTTATATAACAATATGTATGTAATAATGCACATTTATGTTCATGACTAGAGTCATTTATGTTCCCATACTGGAGTTTTCTTTGGAGGCTATTTCCTTTTTTGGGTTCTATGCCAATTTATGTTCCTTGAAAATAGGACAGACTCAGTGATAAAGCTACATTAGTCATGCCAATAAATGTACCTGTGTGAACCATGCTCAGGTCCCTGTGAATCACATGACCTGACTATCTGGCCATAGCTCATTAGACCAGGAGCAGACACTGCACCTGGGGAGAGAAAGTGCACTGGCCAGCCAGTGACTTAGAAGAATATGTTTTGTGAGTTTGAATGAGGAGACACTTAGCTGTAGACAATCAGATGGTGGTGAGTGCTGGGGCTCTAAGGCCAGCTAGACTCAGGTAGGTGACTGTTTTTCAATCAGATGCTGAGAAGCAGGCTGAGAAACCCTGTGTTCAGAGAAAAGCAGAGACAAAGAACCATACAAACCCTAAAAGAGATGGTGATTTGTTTTCTAACGACTTCACAATTCCCATGAAGTCCAACCTTCCTTGTTGGAACTGTTTTCTCTGAAATTATCCCGTATCCTTCCTATATATCCTTTTTTTCTTTAGCCATTCCTTGGAATCAAACATCCCTAAGACAATATTAGGGACAGGAGCCTTTTAGAAAAGTAATTATTACATAATATTTTTCAATGTTTTCCTTGGTTATTGTTTTGCTCAGCTTTTCTAATTCCTCTAGCATCGATTTTGGAAGTCTACATATTTCTTTCAAAAATCCATTTCCTTTATATTTTCAAGATTTATTAACATAATGTCCTCTTGTAGATTTTGAATTTAATGGTAATCTAATCAGATTCTGAGCTAGAAGAGGTAACTACACATCCAGAAAGATGTTCAAAATTTTAAAGGAATGTATGAGAGAATAAAAATAATGGAAATGGGGATTTTAAATTATCAAGACAACTTTAATAACAAATTTAATATACTCTGATGATTCTAGCTCTCAAGATTTACTTTTTACATATTTTCTTAATAGAAGTTCTTTATAGTACAGAGCAGGGATCCAATAAATGGAAATACATGAACCTATCATTACAATAATATTTCACAAAAAAAATACTTTTAGACAGTTACCTGTACAAAGCACCAGCCTTTGAAAATTTTAAGATTGATGCTTTAAATTGATTCTGTAAGCTAACAGAACATATTTATATCCAGAGAGTAAATGAACATTCTATTAAAAACATAATAACTAATAATAAATAACTAATAATAATAAAACTCATTTCCAAATGTTATCATAACCTTATCACTTAGTTATATAGCATAGTAAGACATAAAAGACTGTCTTTCTATGATAAATCCTGATTAACTAAGTCATCCCTTATTTCAGAAATAGCTAGCCTTTTATTTCCTACGTGAGAAGTGAAACATAGCGAATCACCAGGTGATTAGCCGTCATCTAGTTTGACAAGATGTTTGATGAGTACAGATTACTAAATGTCAGAATTCTAAAAAGACAGGCAAGAATTGTTGCTTATGGAGTTCCTAATTTCTTAGTCTATGTAACCCTGAAATGTAACTGTACTGGAACAGCAACAAAGGAGGGGTGGAAATAGAAGGAAAATCCATTTTATTTTTTTAAATATTGTATTTATTTATTTGAGAGAAAGAGAGCGTAAAAGAGCAAGCACAAGAGAGGAGAGGGGTAGAGGCAAAGGGAGAAGCAGACTCCCCACTGAGCATGGAGCCCGATGCAGGACTCGATCCCAGGACCTTGGGATCATGACCTGAGCTGAAGGCAGACACTTAACTGACTGAGCCACCCAGGCACCCCAGAAAATCCATTTTAAATATTAAAAATTTAAAATGTAGGAATATCTAGTCTTATTATGAAATCTTTCTCAGGCAGTTCTGAAGAAAACAATTCAACTTTCAAATACTCCCTAAAAGCTTCTAACCTTGTTTAGGTATAAAATGTGTCCCCAACTAAGCTCCTTAAGGCAACAGACTGTTTTATTCTCTGCCACGAGAGTGACAGATCAGTGATATTTAGAACAGGATATATGCATCTTGCACTGCATTGACTTGCAAGAAAAACGAATAGAATGCCAACTAATATTTTTTTTAGTCTTAAAATTTAAGAAAGAAAACTTTACTGATTTATGGATCTACAGTAACACATGTACATAATTTATAAGTAAATATAAAATATCCTGGGGAATGAGATCAGGGATAGGAACGGCATGGTGAAAAAATGAATTCAGTGCACTAAATTATCAATCTCCTGATGACAGGAACTACCCTAGTTTACCCTAATAATCCAATGTATAATAGAATGGAACGATGAGAGCATTAACTTTTTATAAAATTAAAAATCATCTTGTGAATCTCAAGTCTACCCTTTTGTTGTCTCCCAGAACAGAGACACATGCAAAATTACCCTTAAAATGTTGCCAGCAAAACACTCCTTTATAGTCACTAATGTAATTTCACACTGGCCTGATGCATTTCATTCACTTCTTTGTTCAAAATGTCCTCCCCACCCTTTCTCCAAGGGAGCAAATATATAATGGCGATAAAGTTTTCATCTTTCTTACTGATATGTCCACTGATGTCACGGCTAAAGTGAATAGTGGGCTGTGTATTGCTGAGCTGGTTGGCAGTTTGAGGCAGTTCAGAAAATGGCTATTTCATTTACTTCTGATTGCACATCAAGCTCCAAACTATTGACAAATTCAGTCACACATCGCCATGTATCGCATATCTCATCTCTGTCTAACTCGGAATTTGGATCTGGAAAAGGCTGGAAAAAAATCAAGGTAGTTATGCAAATTTTTATATAAACAAACTTGCCGGGAGGATGTTCAGCCAACATAGGAAAGGAAACTCCCTCTGAACATCATATAAAATGCGTGAACAGCAAACATATCTATAAAATGAATGTGTTTTTCTGTCTCACACTGGTCCCCTCCACAATTATTCTTTTATTATTCAAGACCCTTCTTTGTGTAGATGCCAAGATCTTATGATTAATATTTGAAGACAAAAAAAAGAAAAATATTTTTTTAACTCCCCCCTCTTACAGCCTGGTATAAACAATTTCATTATGTTAAAAGAAAAGTGACACTATAAATGGAATTTAATATGATCATCGAGGAAACAAAGACAATCATTTCTGCTAATGTATTAATAAAATAATAGAATTCAAAATGATCTACACAGAACACAATGAGCACAGTGGTTGAGACACAGGTACCAGGGTTAAATGCCACATTAGAATCCAAGCTCCATCATTTACCAGCTCTGGGAGGTTAGCCAAATTACTTAACTTCTGAGAGCCAAGCATCCCTCATCAGTAATACTGAAATAATAAAGATTGCATCCTTAGTTGGATTTTATGACAATGAAGGTCATGTATTTAAACAACTTTGATCAATGCACTTAAATAAGTGCTTAATAAATACTTAATATTATTTCCATTCTCTCAAAACTGTTTCCATTTAACATGATCATAATAAAGCAAAATTCCGGAAATAACTGAACAAAATATTAACATATTTCTGGGGGTCAGTATTCGGATTCTCCAAGTGTTCTAAAATGCCTAAATTATCACTAAAAATAAACTAAATCATGTGTTATTTTAAATATTCAAAACTAAGAAAATATTTTGTGGCAAGAGAAGGCATCCAACTTGGATCTAGGTCCTTGCTAAGAGACCCATATTTTCTGAGAAAATCATATCTTTATGAGAAAATCATGCAATGTGTTAGTTGAGAACATGGGTGCCAGTCCCACTGCTGACCCCTGGGTGATGTTGGATGAGTTTGTATAACCTCTGTAAGCCCTGCTTCCCTTCTTTGCAAAATAAAATAATAAATGTAGCCCACTCATGGGTTATCTTTAAAAATGCTTCCATTTCACACTTTGTTTTTATAAAAACAGGAATCATGTCACCATGACTTCTGCTTAAAAAAGATATTTTTAACACTTATTATAAAGCCTCTATTATTAGAACTGTGTGCTACTGGAGCATTCATACATAAAGTGGGATCAACAGTCCAGAGACAGACCCCAAGTGCATATGATACAGGGCATTCCAGTCAGTGAGGAAAAGGAAGATGCCTTAATAAATAATGTTAGAACAACATGGGAAACAAGTATTATTGGATCTAGTCCTCAAGCCTCACTCCAAGATAAATTCTAAATGAGATCTAAATGTAAAATATGAAACTGGGGAAGATCATAGGGAGGGGTTACTTTATATCCTGGGAAACCATTCCTAACTCAAAATCCAGAACCAATGGGAGAAGAGAATGACCATATAAACATAAATAATCATCTAAAATTTACCCATAAAAATAAAACACTATAAGCAAAATAAAGATAAGTTAGTGGGGGCGGAATGGGTAGTAATTGCAAGAGATTGTGCAAGAATAACAGCCCCAACAAAAGGAACTTTTAAAAATTCAGAAGGAAAGATCAACAACCCAATATGGACAAAAGATGAACATATGGCCCTCAGCATTGGAAAAGATGCTCAACTTTGCTAATAACAGAAATACAAATTAAAACATGAGGCTCCATTTTTTACCCTTCAAATTAGCAAAAACTCCAAGAGTATACAAAATAGTCTGATGGTGAGACTGTGGAGAAATTGGCCCTCTTGTATATTACCGCTGGGAGCACAAAATTATTCAACTCCAATGGCAGTAAACTTTGCAATATCTAGCAAAATTACAGACACATTTACTCTTTGACCCATTAGTTCCTCTTATAAAAATCAACTCCCAAAAGTACTTGCAAAAAATATGAGATGATATATGTACAAGACTATTCATTACAAGACTAATAACAGCAAAAGACTGGAAATTACCCAAATGTCCATCAACTAGGGACTGGTTAAATAAACTATAGCATTGCCACAAAAAGGAGCCATCTAATGCATAAGGCAGATCCCCATATACTGCTATGGAGTGCTCTCCAGGATACACCAAGAAAGGAAAAAGGCACAGTACAGAAGAGTGTGTGCTGAAGGTTAGTTTCCATTTGGGTTGGAAAGAGAACATATGCTATAGGAACACAGCTACTTACATATTTTTTTAAATAAAGAACAAACCAAAACTAATAAAAAGGAGAAAACAGTACAATTTTTATGAAAGGGACAGAACAAGAAGGAACAAGTGGAGCTAAAAGTGAGATCTCTTCCAATATACTTCATTCCCTATTTTGATTTTGGAAAGTCATGTAAACATTTTATATAGTTAATATTGTATTAATAACTCAAGAAGACAAAAATATAAAGCAACCTCTAAAATTCAAAATCGAACTGAAATAAATAGACCTGACTATACATTGTTTTAAGTGGCATAACCACACAGAAAAGAATTCTTTTTAGTATTTTGCCATGCTACATTCACTATATTTGGTACCAACAAGGTTCTTATTTTGTAAATAATTTATTTTTCTCTTTCTGAAAAAAATATGTTTGACTAGCTCTGTCCACTGAAGATGTCTACAAGTAATGATAACCCAGTAAAAACTGGTAACCAAAATATTTAAAAAAAACTGTTTTCAATCTATCTTCATGAGCAACCTGAGATAATCACCAAGAAAGTGAATTTGTATCTTTTTTTAATTCAGGAAACAAATGTCAAGATTTTATCTAAACTGTTAAGAAAATACACAGTCATGCTGATCCATGACAAAGTTTTCAGGTGTAAGATTAAATTAGAAAAATAAACCAATCTTGAGAAAGTATAGAGTGGGAGGTATCACAACCCCAGATGTCAAGCTATACTACAAAGCTATAGTCATCAAAACAGTATGGTACTGGCATAAAAACAGACACAAAGATCAGTG
Source organism: Neomonachus schauinslandi (assembly GCF_002201575.2). Classification (NCBI taxonomy): domain Eukaryota; kingdom Metazoa; phylum Chordata; class Mammalia; order Carnivora; family Phocidae; genus Neomonachus; species Neomonachus schauinslandi. The sequence goes on along the minus strand of NC_058407.1, from coordinate 118,262,979 downwards.
GAACAAAATAGAGAACCCAGAAATAAATCTGTGCTTATTCAGTCAATTAATTTATGACAAAGGAGGCAAGAAGATGCAACTGGGAACACACAGTCTCTTTAATAAATGGTGCTAGGAAAACCAAACGGCCACATGCAAAAGAATGAAACTGGACCACTTTCTTACACCATACACAAAAATAAACTCAAAGTGGATTAAAGACCTAATGTGAGACCAGAAACAATAAAACTCCTTAAAGAAAACAGGCAGTAATCTCTTGGACATTGGCCTTAACATTTTTCTAGATGTCTCCTCAGGCAAGGAAAACAAAAGTGAAAATAAATTATTGGGAATACACCAAAACAAAAAGCTTTTGCATGGCGAAGGAAACCATCAACAAAACAAAAAAGCAGCCTATTGAATGGGAGAAGATATTTACAAATGATATATCCAATAAGGAGTTAATAACCAAAACATATAAAGAACTAATACAACTTAACACTAAAGAAACAAATAATCCAATTAAAAATGGGCAGAGGACATGAATAGACATTTTTCCAAAGAAATATGGATGGCCATGAGAAGATGTTCAACATCAGTAACCATCTGGGAAATGAAAATCAAAAGTACAATGAGATATCACCTCATACCTGTCAGAATGGCTAGTATCAAAAAGACAAAAAGTAACAAGTGCTGGCAAGATCGTGGAGAAAAGAGAACACTTGTACACTATTAATAGGAGTATAAATTTGTGCAAACACTATGGAAAACAGAATGGAGGTTCTTCAAAAAATTAAAAATAGAAATACAATTCCACTGTTGGGTATTTACCCAAAGAAAATGAAAACACTTATTTGAAAAGATCTGTTCACCCCTATGTTCATTGTAGCATTATTTACAATAGTCAAGATATGGAAGCAACCTAAGCGCCCAGTGATAGATGAATGGATAAAGAAGATGTGGTGTGTGTATATATATTATGTTATTTTAATTATATATTTTTATCTAATTTATATATAATTGTATATATACTTATATATAATTTATACTTGTATAATGGAATATTACTCAGCCATAAAAAGAAAGAGATCTTGCCATTTGCAACAACAGGTATGGACCTAGAGGGTATTATGTTGAGCAAAATAAGACAGTCAGAGAAAGACACAAACCATACGGTTTCATTTATATGTGGAATCTAACAAACAAAACAAACAGACTCTTAAATACAGAGAACAAATTGGTTGCCAGAGGCGATGGTGGTGGAGGGATGGGCAAAATGGTGAAGGGGAGTAGAAGGTATAGGCTTCTATTTATGGAATGAATAGGTCATGGGAATGAAAGGTACCATGTAGGGAATATAATCATTGGTATTTTAATACCGTTGTATGGTGACAGATGGTAGCTAGACTTACGGTGAGCACAGCATAACCTACAGAGTTGTCGAATCACTGTGTTGTACATCTGAAATTAATGGAATATTGTGTATCAACCATACTTCAATTTTAAGGAAAGGACAAATTCACACACACACACGCACGCACGCACACTCCTGGGTAGTCTCCATTTGCCTCCAGCTCAGGCCCTCCCCTCCTTCCTCACCCTGCTCTGTCCCAGAAGGAGAGCCCAGAGCACTGTATGTCCATGGCTTCCTTGCAGGCTCTATTCTAACCCAGTCTGGCCAGTGGAAAGCAGGGACAGGAGAACAGGAGGAAGAGAAGGGAGAGGAGGGGTATTTCTTTCCCTCCCCCATTCTCCTGTGGTGCCCTCCTCTGGTAGGAGCTCTGTCCTCACAACTACAACATGATGATTCAAGTTCTCCATGCGCTTCAACCCAAAGCAGGGGTCATGACCCCCTGACTCTCTGGGCACCTCACTATCTCTTGCCTTTTCCCTTAACCACCCCCAAACCTCAGTAAAATCTCTTTATTTGCTTTCACATGGGTTTACTTTTCTGCTGAACCCTGACTAATACAGGAACAGACACACACTGCTATCCTTATATACCCACATATATACATACATACCCCTGCTCTCCTATATCTGCACACACACACACACACACACACAAACTCACATACATATATATATATACATATAAACACATATATATGAACATATATGTGTGTGTCTGGGTGTGAGGTTGGCAGTAATTTTTACCATAATTTTACATGAAAATGCACTTTTTTGGAAGAGGAAATAGAGAAGGTAATGGTCCTAAATAGGCTTCCCCAATTTTTTTTAATTTTTTGGTTCCCAATTGATTGTCTTTATAACCAAAAGATAGAGCAAAACTCACAAACACAAAGAAGCACGAGGATCAGGAGAAAAGAGCATGATGATAAGAGGTGGGGGAGGGGAAACAAAAAAAGGGAAGAAAAGAGCACGATGAACCTGGAGGGCTGACAGTAGGAATGGCATCCCCGCACTGAGTCTGGGCCAAGAGCTGAACATCTGCGTGCCTCGCTGACTCATCTGTGCCACAGGGACCCAGAGAAGGGCCCCACCTACCTCACAGGTTTGTTTGTGAGGCTCCAAACGCGCCAAGTGCTTCAGAAACATTAAAAGCATGAGAAATATATAATTTATTCTATTTAACCAGAACGCACAGAGTGATCCATCAAGAAATTCACAGTGTCACTTTACATCCCTCCCGCCACCAAAAAGCAAACTTATCCACTTAAGAACACTCAAGACTGAAACAAACCTTGACAGAAAAATCTCGCCCTCTTCCTTCTAATCAGCAGGACTGCATCGAAACCATTCGGACAGATGGGTATTTAGTTCTATTTTTAAAGACCTCTGGGGAAGGAGATTCTACAAACTGCCTTGGCAGCTGATGCACCAGTGCATCGGAGGGTAGCGTATAAATATCAGAACCGGTAAAGAGGGTCTCCAGAATGCAGCCCAGCATGTGTGTGCACTCACGGAGCCCTGACACACGCCTAAGAATCATTCTGAGAATTCCAGCCATGTCTTTGATTGCTGCTCCTCTTGCTTTTAATTATAACTGGTCCTTTCAAAAGTGAATGAATTAAGTGGAAGCAGAAAAAAAGAAGACTGTATTAATAAGAAAGATTCTGATTAATATAAAATAAAATGACCATACCAAGAGCATAGAAATAGAATGCTTCATTCAGAAATAAGGGCTGCAGGGGAGGAGAAAATTTTTTTTCCTCCAGGCACATGGTAGATGCTCAATAAACATTTGTTAGGTGAATGCACCTGAGAAGTATAATCGGCCCCTTACCCATTTAATGAGGAAGTGTTTCCTTGATACACTATTTGGAAGTGACGAAAGTGCAGCTGATTTAATGCTAGCCTAGTCTGTCATTCCATCCTTTCACACAGGGACTGGCTCCCAGAACCTGTTATTTCCCAATTCAGGTAGACTTCTGGATTTCGTTCCAGGCCATAGGAACTCCTCCTATTCAAAAACCCAGTGGGAATGACAGGGTGGGGACAAATGGAAGATGAAATTCAGCTACTTCCTTCTCTGGTCCTTTTCTAATTATGTGCCCAGCAGGAGGGTGGGGGGGGCACCTTTCTAATTCCACACAAAAGCGCAATGTAAGCTTTCAGAAAGCCTTGCTTTGACCCCACCCCTAGGTCTCCAGGATTTGAAGACTTTTCTCCCAATATAGAATAATTCTTAGAGACTGACTAGCAAATCCAAAATCACTCCAAACCGGTGATTATCAGCTAGGGTGATTTTGCCCCCAGAGGCTATTGGGCAATGTCTACAGATATTTTTGAATGTTCCAACTTGGGGACCATTACAGTATTTAGTGGGGAGGGGCCAGGGATGCTGCTAAACATCCTATAAGGCACAAGACAGTGGCCAACAACAAGGAACGATCAGGACCAAGATGTCAACACTGCCAATGTTGAGAATCCAGGTACTACACGAAAGTCCTTGCTACAATGTCTCTGAGGCCAAGAAAGTTTTATCTATGACAGTTTACAGTGACCAATCCACTTAGACACTCACCCACACCTTAACCTATGATTCAACAAATAGTTACTGAATGCCTAGAGCTCTCTACTAGGCATGGAAACAAATAGAATATACTACTCTTCCTCAGAAAAATTATAAGCTAGTTGGAAAATAAAGTACAAAACAGACAGTATCTTGCTGGAACAAATGAAAACCCAGAAGGTATGTAGCACATAACTGTATATAACGTTTCTGTCATTTCTGATGAGTGGGAATGTGAACAGGAAGGACTTCCTTTTCTTTTTTTTTTTTTTTTTACTAGGAAGGTAATAGACATAATATTGAGAGAGGATGGGTGGAGACAATTTAGTTTAGTATGCTCTCTGGAACATTGTAGAGTTTTCCCCACAGAAAGAGGTTATAAATACTAGTTCAGTTCCAGGTCAGCCCAGAAAAAGCTTATTTAACCATAATCCAGCTGAGGTAATAAAACTAGGGGAGTCCTGGCGTACAAGAGCCCTGAGCTTTGTGACTCAGAAGAAAGGACAAAGAGATTACGTGCCTCCTCCCCACCACCCCGACCTGCTCCCTCCTCCCCACTTCCCCCTGCCGCCCCCCCACCTGCCACACACTAAATTTCCTAAGGGTAAGAGTAATCCTAGAAAACTTTCAACTAGTTCTTTTTTAAAACTTAAAAATAATGTACATAAAAAGTCAAACTGTACCCCCCAAATTGCAAACAAAAATCCTACCTCAGACCCAGGTCCCCAGGTTCTTTTCCCAGAGGCAGTCAAGTTACCGTTTATTACATTTCGTCCAGAAATATTCTGCATATATTCATGCAAACAAATGCATGCATATATGCATATTAACCTTTCAAAATTATATGCAGAAATGGGAGCATACTATACGGGTTTTTTTGTACTTTCTTTTTAACCATAAATCTACCTGTTTGTTTAATGGCTGCAGAATATTCCATCATATGGATACACCATTTGTATCAATATAGGAAGACTCCTAGGAACATTTTGAAAAAGCGAAAGTTCATCTTTCCCCTCTTACAACTCAATACCCCAAACCCCAAAGGTTTCCCCTGTCCTCAGGGCAGAGTTGTTCCAAACCCTTCACTTTCTCCTCTTCGCTGTTTCTGCTCTGTCCCCTTTTCCGAAGTGTCCTCTCTCCAAAAGCATGGGCTTCTTCTCTCCACCAAACACACTTAGCTTCTCTTCTAGCTTCTTTCTTCCTGACCTCACTGACCTTATTTTGAAGAAAGCAATCTGATTCACACTTATTATATGAATTGCTGACACGTCCTTAGCTTTCACTTTTAGAAAAGGAGATGTTCGTTAACTAAATTGAACCCAACTACTGGAATTCCAGGGAGAACAACAAAATTTAAAAAACAAAATCAATAACACACCATTTGGAGTTGGGGGTTACTATATTGACTTGATTCATGTCAGAGAATCTAGGCAGAGAGAGCTTTCTCTAACTGACGGAACTTTGGGCAGTTTCTACTTTTCCTCTAGCTAAAAATCCACTCATTCTTCAAAAGTTCTGAGGCTTTTCACAATACTCTTATTCATCAGGGGGCCTGGGAGGTGGGGAACAGCTGTCTGTAGATATGGGTCATTCTTAAATGTGTATTTGTAACATAGGGACCCCACCATTCCAAGACTTGCCACCAGTAAACTGAGAAAGAGCAGAAAAGAACATTTTAACTAAGCTCTCCATTATACGTCTTATGAAATCCTATATGCCATATAAAAATACCAATATCTCTTCATCAGATGCCCCCCAAAATTGCCTGAGTAGCTACTGGTATCTTGTTGCTATGTTATGGACAGAAATAACTATTCCCTTTTCACCAGGGTCAGGATGGTTGTAGACTCAGTTCTGAAATTAAATCCTATTGGAGAGAGACCCAAAGTAAATGCTGAAGTAATGATAACATGGAGCTGTAGGCGTGATTTATAGTAACAGGATTCTTTTGCTATCCTTAACGAAATTTGACTAATTTTTCAAAGACGACTTAAACAAACTTGGGATTTGATTATATGAAATTCTGCTTCTTTTGCAGTCCCCTTTTTTACTTTTTCTTTTCTTTTTAATTTCCTATTGCAAGCTTTGGCTCATAAACAATGAGCCAAATGCTCGGCCTATATATATATATATACACCTATATGGAAATTACCCACAGTTTGTCCCAAGGTTATTGAGTATTCAATATCCTATTCTAGGGATTTCCAGCCAATTCTATCCCCCCAGGACATATTACTATAGGACTTCGACTCCAAGAAAGAAATCTGTCCCTCATTAACTGGAATGGCCGGGAGAGATTTTCATTGGATCTGTGTGAGCCAAGGTGCTACATGGGCATGGCATGCACTCTTGAATTCGGCGAGAGCCTGCAGAACTGATGCTGATCATGCGGCCACCTGAAGAGTCAGGCTGAATAAGCTTTGCTAACAGGATTCAGGAGTGAAGGAGGACAGATGCACGTGAAGAGAGAAACACAACCTATGAATACTCCTGTCAATAGAACAAGCTCTCCACTCGGGCCTCAGGACTCAAAGATGAGACAAAAATGCCCCTCTCCAGAAAGAGATCACAGATGAGTTGGAGCCAGAAGAAAAGTTAGAGATGCCGACGGTCTGGTCAGGCAATGGCGGTGGGTGGGAAGAAGGGATGTGAGGCTGGAGGGGCTGGGAACTTCACTTGAACACGACAGATGGCTGCTTGCGGGGGCCGATGGAGGAGCAGAAGTTGGAGATGGCGGAGGTTTCTGATGTGTGGCAATGAGACCAAATAAGACAGGGAATAAAGAAGAATAAGAGGAATGGATAACGAGCTCTGTTTGGGACGTACTGACCTTCAGATGCCCACAGAACGCTCTGGTAGATCACAAACTTCAGCTTAACCGTGTGAAATTTATGGTAACTTTAAATTATTCCTATAAGAAATACATAAATCTTTTCTTCAGAGGGATTCTTAATGAAAGCTGAACAGTTGCAAGACGAAAGGAGGGTATCATCAAATATGGAATAATGGACGAAGCGCATGCCGGCACTTGACGATAGGAGACCCAGTGCACGGAGCAAATGGTGGTCATCATTAGTAGTAAATAAGACACATGAAAGAGTTAACGGTTAGTCTTTGAATTCAAGAACAGAGTGAGGCCTAACTGTAAACTGTGTATCCTCAGTTAAATCAAAGCCAAGTCAGTAACAGTACATTAAAACCATATCCTGAGAGTCATTATTTCAACTGCTTAAGTTAAAAACCAAACTCTGTCTTTTAAGAGTCCATGTAAATATCCTTTGCTAGGTTAAACACAGAAAAACTTGAGAGCAAGAATGCACAAATGACTTCCATGTGGCATGTGGTCCAGGGCACAGCCTGTAGGTGGCCAGAGAGCTGGGGTTCAAATTCCGGTTTTGCACCAACCTTGAGAGGTCATGTATCCTAAACAGTCACTGCTCCTATGGTGAGATATGGTTGACTCCTACATAGTCATGACCAAGTAAGTGTATATCTAAAATAGGAGCCTTTTGGGGCGCCTGGGTGGCTCAGTCGTTAAGCATCTGCCTTCGGCTCAGGTCATGATCCCAGGGTCCTGGGATCGAGCTCCGCATCAGGCTCCCTGCTCAGCGGGAAGCCTGCTTCTCCCTTTCCCACTCCCCCTGCTTGTGTTCCCTCTCTCTCTGTGTCTCTTTCTGTCAAATAAATAAATAAATAATCTTTAAAAATAAAATAAAATAGGAGCCTTTCTTAAGGGCACATCTAATAAAACAGTACCATCCAATAGAAATGTGATGTAAGCTATCTATTAACTTGAACTTTTCTAGTAGCTACTTTTAAAAAAGAAAATTTTTTAAATCAAGTGAAATTAATTCAGCAATATAGTTTAGGTCAACATATCCAAATTATTGTCCTTTCAACATGCATGCAGTCAATATAAAGCTATCCATGAGAGTTTACATATTTTTTTAGCTAAGTCTTTGAAATCAGGGTACAATATATTTTTTTAATTTTTTTAAAGTTTTTTTTAACATTTTATTTAATTATTTGATAGAGAGAGAGAGAGCAAGAGCATGGGTAGGAGCAGAAGGAGAAGCAGACTCCCCACAGAGCGGGGAGCCCAATGCGGGGCTCGATCCTGGCACTCTGGGATCATGATCTGAGCCAAAGGCAGACGCTTAACCAACTAAGCCACCCAGGTGTTCCCAGGGTACAATTTATACTCACAGTCCAGATGCTAAATTTTATCGAAGATACTTGGTATAGATTCAATTATCTATATTGTCCCAAACATAGTAAAATTTTTCTAATAACTGAATCAAGTGTCAGTTTTAATGTTAAATTAAATAAAATTAAATGTTCAATTCTTCCACTACATGAGACACATTTCAAGCACTCTGTAGCCACACGTGGCCAGACAGCTACCCTCCTGGGCAACTCAGCATTAAGGTAAAAGAGTTACTCAGACTCATTCCAAGCCTGGCTACCCCTCTACTTGCAAATGCTCACAGAAGAACTTGGACGGACACAGGATGGGTGACTGAGCTGAGACCAGACTCTGAAGCACTGAGAAAGAGGAGATCAGAGGAAGGCACTGGAAAGGTACAGTGAGGAGAGCCCACAGGCACAGATCCAGAAAAAACAGGAGCGACGCGTTGTGACTACCTCACCCTCCACCGCTAACCACAAGCCGGCTCGTACCTGAACATACACCTCCTCACTTTCCGCCTTCCCTCCTGGTACAGTGGAAGAAACATTCCTGGATCCTATCAAAGTCCGACCCCTTCACTTGTACTTTGAATTCTATTCCCACCATCCTCCTCTCTCCTCCCCAACCCTCTCTTCCCCTCGTGCATCCCCAGCTTCTACTCCACTAGATCGATTCCATCAATGTTAATTCAAATATGCTTTAGTAGCTCACATATGAAAACCAAACAACAACAAAAAGATAAATATAACAAAAATATTTTGACCTTATATTTACCTCTAGCTTCAGTCCCGTCTTTGTTGCCCTTCACAGCAAAACTCATTGAACAAGTTAACCTCTATTCACTATTTCCAATTCATCATCTGCCACTCCAACCTGACCCTCCTCCCCACGACACCACTAAAACTACTTTTGCCAAGGTCAGCAGGTCCCTTCATGGCACCAGATTTAATGAGCTTCTCAATGCCCTCCCTTTATTTGACCCCTCGGCAGCATTTGCCAGTTGACCGCTATTCTTTTTAAAAATGCATTCCTCCCTTGGTTTCTGTTTCCTAATTTACCTTACTTCTCTGTCATCTCCCTGGACCCACCTTGTCTCCCTCCCCTTCCACCAGACCTCTACAAAGTGGAGAGTTAGGGGCTTGGTCCTAGCTTCCCTTCTCATCTCTGCACTTTCTCTCTAGTTGACCTCAGCTAATTTCAAGGTTTGAAATACCATCTAGGTGCTGATGACTCGCTCTAGTTTGTACCTCCTTCCCCGCTCTCTCCCCTGAGTTCCATGCTGTAGGGAGAAGAACTTACTGGTCGCCTCCATTTGGACGTGCAGATCCAACCAAGTGGGGTTTCCACCTTCCACCACTTGTTCCTTCCCTGGTCTTCCTCGTCTTAGTGACATGGCCACACCATTCACTCATTTGCTAGAACCAAAATTCTAGGAGACACCTGTTTTCTCTGCTCCCTCATTCTCCACTTTTCATTCTTCAGCATGAAGCTGAAGGAGCCCCACCTCCAAAATAAAACATAAAATTGTCCTCTTTTCTCCATTTCTACCACTGGCTTAGTCCAAACTACCCTACCTTACCTGTCCCCCATAATCATTCCCTGTGTTCATTCTTGGCCCCGTGCGATCCATTTTTTTCCCCACACATCAGCCAAGTAATCTTTTTGAAAATGTAAATCAAATTGTGTCACACCCCTACTTTAAAACTTTCAAAGGCTTCCACTGTAGTTATAGTAAAATACCAACTCTTATCATGGCCCTGCCTTCTCTGTCCTTTACATCCTATGCCACTTTCTCCTTTGCTCACTCTAGTCTTATCTCCATGCCCACAACATATAGAACTCCTTCCCACTGGAAAATTTCTATACTTGATGCCCCTTCTGTTTTGAGACTAAACAGATGACCTCCTCTTAGAGGTGGATCAAGTAAATACCAACAAGAAAGACAAAATCCTTGCAAATGGTTCTGAGCCTCTTCCAATTCACAAGAAGCATACGTGATCCAGGTCCAGTCTCTATAGCATAGAGCTTGCCTGGAATGATATAACTGGAAAACATCCAAAGCAGGCAACACTCTATGCCCATGAGAGATCAAGAATATTTAACCAGCCACCTCTGTCACATGGATAGCGGTAGCCTTGTCCTCCACATATGACACACAGACACAAAAATCTGCAACTTCCCTTCAGTGAATCATGGAAAACAAGCACTAATGGGGCTTTGAGAAAGGACAGTATAACTGAGCAAGCAATTCCTTTCAATTCATACCCAAGCCATTCATAATTTTCTCAACCTTTCCTTCCCCATAAGAAAAAACAAAAACACTAATTCCCTGACACTTCAGCTTAAAACCAGCCAACCAAAATTTTACTGGGAAGATGTTACTTGAGCATAACAAAGGTACACCACAACTCTCAATCCCTTCCAAACAGCTGGTAGATTGTAAATTCCTCAGCAAAGGAATGCAGAAAGAAAGAAAGAAAGAAAGAAAGAAAGAAAGAAAGAAAGAAAGAAAGAAAGAAAGAAAGAAAGAAAG
>NC_058407.1:118107646-118252292 GCF_002201575.2 Neomonachus schauinslandi | reverse complement strand
AAAGAAAGGAAGGAAGGAAGGAAGGAAGGAAGGAAGGAAGGAAGGAATAGAGAAAGAAAGAAAGAAAGAAAGGAAGGAAGGAAGGAAGGAAGGAAGAAAGAAAGAAAGGAAGAAAGAAAGAAAGAAAGAAAGAAAGAAAGGAAGGAAGGAAGAAAGAAAGAAAGAAAGAAAGAAAGGAAGGAAGAAAGAAAGAAAGGAAGAAAGGAAGGAAGAAAGAAAGAAAGAAAGAAAGGAAGGAAGGAAGGAAGGAAGGAAGGAAGAAAGAAAGAAAGAAAGAAGAAAGAAAGAAAGGAAGGAAGGAAGGAAGGAAGAAAGGAAGAAAGAAAGGAAGAGAGAGAAAGAAAGAAAGGAAGAAAGAGAGAGAGAAAGAAAGAAAGGAAGAAAGAGAGAAAGAAAGAAAGAAAGAAAGAAAGAAAGAAAGAAAGAAAGAAAAAAAAAATGAAAGAGAAAAGAAAAAGAAAAATCTTCAACACATCTTTAAACTGCAAAACTGCTATTTCAGAATCAACTCTATTTACTTTGGGCCTGCCATAAAATGAAAACATGGGAGCCCGGAAATTTACCAACAACTAAGTTTATAAATTAAGAGAAACACTTTGCCAGTTGAACCTAATGAATAGACAAAGCAGAATCAGAAGTATGAAGAGATCAAGGAGCAATTTTCCTCTAGAGTAACAAAGATGTGGGGTGGAGGTCAGTAGATCACCAAGCAGTGAAGGCTGTCAATTGCTAGGCTCCAAAGCAGTACCCTGGAAGGTCCTGGCCTCCAAGGGGAGGCTCCTTAGCTTGCCTAGGGAGGCTGGACCCCAGAGACTGGAGTTTCTAGCCTGGGAAAGATTCCGGACCCAGAATCCCCTGGGATGTCATGGACAAGCACATCAACAGTGATCGTGAGGACTTGAAATGAGAAATTTTCCTCCCCCCACCCCTCTTTACCTTTTACATTCGTATACACATCCTAAAATCAGCCCAGGAACTCCCATACTGACCATGCTGATTATTCCTAGGGGCCAAATTCAAGCTAAAATAAGTAAAGAAATTATAAAGAAATAAAGTATTTCTGATAAAAATTAATTCATTACTAACAGCATGTTCTTTGTATTGGCAATATATGAGAATACATGCTCTTTGTGAAAACTGCCACATTTTCTAAAGTACTGTTTTCTACACATGGCATTGCTGATTAAAGAAGCTTCCATAGACTTGTCATTTATATCTATTTAATACAGTTAAATAAAACAATTTCATTTGTCAATATTAATGCCAGTGCTATTTCCCTGCATACCTTTTCTAGTCAAAGAAATTTTGTCAAGAGGACAAAAGTTGAAAACTGTAACCTCAGCAATCACTAACTTTGGGGACTTATCCCCTGGTACAAATGTTCATGCATATGCATATTTTTATCACATACTTAGACAGATGCCCTTGCATTGATTTGAATATTTGCATAAATATTAATGTGTACAAATGCTTGCATGCAGAAAGCCCATTTATGAAATATCCAATTGCATAAATTAGGAACATTAGATACTAACCGCATTAACACTTCATAAAATACATGCACAAGTTTGCATGACAAAAAAAAAAGGCACAACCCATTGGAAGAAGCCAGATTCTCTCAGTGTGTTTGCTATTCTGTAGTCACAAACTGAGAATTTCCACAAACTCTTTGAAGCCTTCGATTATTCATAATTTTTACACTTAGATATATCTCTCCTGAGCTGAAAGGAATCACATTCTTTTCTAGAGTAAATTTACGAATTGTTACATATGACCCCAAAAGGAAATGTCAATTTTTTAAATCACTCAATGGCCTCAGACACTAGCAAAGAATATGACTCAAAAATAATTTTCACAATATATCATCCTCAAAACTTACCTGTATACCATTATATTATATGTCTGATTCATGCACAGTCATGGCAGGTAAATGAAAACTTTTAAAAAATTACAAAAGAAAATACACAGAGAACAGATTGATGGTTACTAGAGGCAGCCGGTAGAGGATGAGCGAAATGGGTGAAGGGGGTAAGAAGGTACAGACTTCTAGGTCTGAGATAAATCAGTCCTGGGGAGATAATGTACAGAATAATAACTGCAGTTAACAATATCGCAGAGTATATACCAAAGTTGCTAAGAGAGTAGATCTTAAAAGTTCTTGTCACAAGAGGGGCGCCTGGGTGACTCAGTCGGCTGGCCATCTGACTTGATTTCACCTCGGGTCACGATCTCAGGGTTTGGTCATGATCTCAGGGTTGTGGGATCAAGCCCCGAGTCAGGCTCCACGCCGGGCTTGGAGTCTGCTTGAGATTCTCTCTTTCCCCTCTCCCTCTGCCCCTCCCCCACATTCTCTCTCTCTCTCTCTCAAATAAATAAATCTTTTAAAAAAAAAGTTCTTGTCGGGCGCCTGGGTGGCTCAGTTGGTTAAGCGACTGCCTTCGGCTCAGGTCATGATCCTGGAGTCCCGGGATCAAGTCCCACATCGGGCTCCCTGCTCAGCGGGGGGTCTGCTTCTCCCTCTGACCCTCTTCCCTCTGTTGCTATCTGTCTCTCATTCTCTCTGTCTCAAATAAATAAATAAATAAAATCTTTAAAAAAAAAAAAAGTTCTTGTCACAAGAAAAAAAATGTAACTATGTGTGGTGATGGATGGTAACTAGACCTACTGTGGTGATCATTTCACACTATATACAAATATCAAATCATTATGCTATACACTTGAAACTAATATGTTACATATCAACTATATCTTAGTTTTAAAAAAAAGAAAATACAATGACGCCCAATGGTTTAGTGAAGTTGGACACAACACAATTGTCCATTGGCAGTTGTCTCCTGTCCTCCAGCCAGTTCTAATTTTCAAATGGAGACAGACTAAGGTTCTTACCTGGGGGAGACGGGTATTGAGGAAATAATTTCCTAGAGACCATGTGAGTCTTCTTGGTTCAAGAAATGGCCAGCTGGGTACACTATGAGTTTCACTTTCTTTACTTTTTTACTTTTTGTAATAGTATAAATTAACTTAAAAATATTTTTTCATTAACTTTGAAAAAAAATCAAGTCTGCATTTCACACTTGAACTTTTGTCCCCTCTTCATCATATTCTGACAAGATCTCACTGCCCACCTTAGATTGGGCATCAGTCTCATCTGTGACTGAACCAGGCTTGACGGGTCTACGGTCAAAACAAAGAAAAGAGGAAAAGAGCTCTCAACTCCAAGTATTACTTTTACTATAGAGAGTGCCTACTTCTTGAAACTCAAATTCAGCTCTTGTGAGAACACGGCAAGCATTTTAAAGGCTGAATGGACACACCAAGCATTTGGCACTACATAGTACCCCCTCATCTGCAGATTCGCTTTGAACACTGTTGCTTACTCGTGGTCAGCCATGGCCCGAAAGCAGATGATCTTCCTTCTGACTTACCATCAGAAGGTCACGAGTGACCTGATACTGTGTCACAGTGCCTACACCATTCACTCACTTCACCTCCTCATGCAGGCATTCTGTCATCTCACACCATTACAAGAAGGGCGAGCACAGTCCCAAAAGGTATTTTGAGAGACACCACATTCACTTCACTTTTCTTACAGTATATTGTTATAACTTCTCTTCTATCATTCATTGTCATTGTTAATCTCTTACTGTGCCTGATTCATACATCAAACTTTATCATAGGTATGTAGGCATAGGAAAAAACATAGTATATACAGGGTTCAGTACTATTGGTGGTTTCAGGCATCCACTGGGGGTCTTGAAATGTATTCCCCACAGATAAGGGAGGACTATGGCATTTCTGCCTCGTCTAGAAGGACAGACTACTGATAAAAGGTTTGTGACAGGGACTGACGATGGCCACCAAGTCCCACTCTTTGTCTTCCTCCTTGGCCCCCTGCAGTCAGGCAAGTCCACACGACTGAACTCTCTCTTGTGGAATATGGATGGGTGTGATGTACACAACTTCCAGACCCAACCCCTGTGACCTCTCATGAGCCATCATGGTTCCTCGCTCTGTTTGCCTGCATGCTAGATGTAGCTCATCCAGTGCAACATTCTCAGACCCAAGGGGACAGCAGAGACACGAATGCACAAAGTAGGGCCCCGACACCACCCCGTCTGCTGCCAGCCCACATCGGCCCGTTTCCTGAGAGAAAAATAAACCTCTGTTGTGCTCAGACCCGAGGACTGTTTATTTCAGCAATTAACCTGTTCCAACTCACATATGTAAGTCAGACCAGACAACGTCCCTCATAATTCCTTAACAGACAAATCTTTGAGACATTGCAATGCATCTCTGCTAGGCGGCAAATGGAAAGAGAAGGGAGCCAGGAGTATGGCAAAATAGGTCAGGGCCTCATTAAGAGTTTTGAGTGGAAATGAATCTGGAAATAAACTTACATGCTGTTCAGCAGTGAGGCAAAATGCCACACAATTTTATTTATTCATTAAAACATTTATTGGATGCTAATACACGACAAGCACTATGTCTGGTACTGAGCTTAAAAATAGAACTGACCAGGGCGCCTGGGTGGCTCAGTTGGTTAAGCAACTGCCTTCGGCTCAGGTCATGATCCTGGAGTCCCGGGATCAAGTCCCGCATCGGGCTCCCTGCTCAGCAGGGGGTCTGCTTCTCCCTCTGCCCTCTTCCCTCTCGTGCTCTCTCTCTCTCATTCTCTCTGTCTCAAATAAATAAATAAAATCTTTAAAAAAATAGGACTGACCACATTGCCTGAGCTCAAGGAACCACAATCTACTTGGCTGGGGAGATAGAAAAATTCAATTAGTCCTTTGACCCAGTGTGGTAAGTGCCTTAAGAGTCGCCATGCAGAAGCATCTAGAATCCTCTCGCAGATGTGGATTTATGTGTAATACACAGCATGGTTATCCATAACAAAGGTCACAAAATAAATTCATTTCTGGATGAAAAAGAGCAGAAATTCTGGACCTGCCAAGACTGTGCTAAGCATGACGAATGGCAAGTGTGAGCACACGAGTAATCCTAATAGTAACGAACGCTGTAGATGATTATCGGCTCCTCTTTATCAAAGTCACTGAGCACTGCAAGGAAGAACACAGATAACAGAACGGGGGACACCCCCAGCGAGCAAGCCCACTGCAGTGAGGTGCCTTCAAATATCCACATCGCCTGGAAATTGCCGTGGACACTGACAGATCTCCTCCTTCAGATCAAAAACTGAATCTGGAATCTGTGCCCTTTAAGGAAGCAGTAGCTGAATTTAAATGTCAGTTTCCACCCTTTTAAGTTAAAATACAGAACTGCAACAGAAATACAGGTTCTCCTCCATCTTCCCTCTGTCTCCTTCATCCTATTTAAAAGCTGACATTTAAATAACCTTGATGTTTATCCTAATGCTTGTGAAGAAGCAAGGCATCATTAAGGATTTCCCTGAAAATCGCAGGGTCCTGAGCCTAAATTGGGAAACAATTCACTGGTGAACTTATAATAATATGTGTTGTGCCAAGCTGCATTAATGAGAATTTTTATTCACCTTGAATAAATGGGAATCATTAAGTCAGTATGCTTATTCTCGTTAAAAAGATCAACTTCTATGCTCATTAGTGAAAATTCTAAAATGGACATTAGCTCCCAGGAAAATTTTGCAACCTGTTTAATGATGATGTTTCATACAAAACTGTGAGCGACAGCAATCAAAATAATGTTACTTCGAGGAAGTCAAAATAAAATAAAATAAAATAAATTGTTAAAAATGGTGATCAGTTTGGGGCGCCTGGGTGGCTCAGTTGGTTAAGCGACTGCCTTCGGCTCAGGTCATGATCCTGGAGTCCTGGGATCGAGTCCCACATCGGGCTCCCTGCTCGGCAGGGGGTCTGCTTCTCTTTCTGACCCTCTTCCCTCTCGTGCTCTCTGTCTCTCATTCTCTCTCTCTCAAATAAATAAATAAAATCTTTAAAAAAAAAATGGTGATCAGTTTGAAGACTGGAAATACCATTCCTTTTTCTCCAAAGACAAAGCGACTCTTTAAACATTTTTGTGCCAAGATCGTGTCTCAATTTCTAATTTATTTCACAGCAATAACAAAACTATCAGTTATCGAGCACTATGCCAAGTGTTTTAATTACAAATAAGAGCTAATCTGTAATTCTTATAATAATCCTACAAGTAATGGATTTTTGTTTGTTAGTTTTTTAAAGATTTTATTTATTTATTTGTCAGAGAGAGAGAGAGTAGGACCAGGGGGAGTGGCAGGCAAAGGGAGAAGCAGGCTCCCCACTGAGCAAGGAGCCCGACGAGGGGCTCAATCCCAGGACCCTGAGATCATGACCTAAGCCGAAGGCAGACGCTTAACTGACTGAGCCACCAAGACGTCCCAAGTTATGGATTTTTTATTTCCATTTTACAACTGTGGAAATTTAGATACAGGGAAATGAATGAGGCAGAAACCCCTATTACTCTGTTTCCTAGAGTAACAGACATAATAGAAGGAGATGCCATCCTTCGAAGCCAGGCCTCGTCTGCCTCTAAAATTACCACCTAAGGCCCCAAGGTCTGAGGACAGAGCCTAAATGGCAGGTAGTGATGATGAAATTGGCAGAGGCAGAATCCAAGCTCTGGTCTACCTGTCACGGTGGCCCGTGTCTCTGCTGTCCTGAGTCACGTCGTTAACCGTGTGTATTCCCCACTTCACTGTACAGTTAGATCTGGCCTAAGAGCAAGAATTAAGTGAGGGCTTAAATCTGATTGACAACTTCTCCTCTAGTCTACAAACATTTCAAAGAGCAGAAAGCCAGCTGCCTCTCCCTTGGCAAGTTCCCACTGAATCCAAATAAATAATGCAGTGTTTTTTGTGTTTTAATTTTCTTTAGGATTACTGTTCATCGTGGTTTAATTTCTGCCTGTCCTAATTATTGCACATCCTGTCCTTCAAAATGACCTTGTAATCCAACATTGTTCAGACTTCAACATTCTCCCGCCTTATGAATAAGGTTAGGTTGACTCCTTTTCAGGGCCATACGTATCCGTTCATCTCAAATAATTCTTTTTAAAAGAACAAAACCATAAGGAAGAAGAAAACTGGATCTTTCCTAAAACATGGCGCTTTTTGCTAGGTATTAATTCCCATTTCAAAATATAATATTTAGGGAGCCTCAGGAATAATTACCACTTGGCTTTCGATGTGTGATCTGGAGGGATTTAAGAGGATCTGCCAAGGGCAGAGCAGCCAGTGATGATGCCCGCTCTCCCCTCTCCTCCCCTACATCAGGGCACACGCAATTCCCGACTCTCCCAAGCCAGACTACACTGCTTTCCCTGTGTTTCTCAATTGCATTTTCATAAAATCATAAGAGACCCAAAAGGAAAGCCAATCTCCCCTCCGTGCACCTGTCTCCATAGAGAGAGCTTGATTTCACATTTCTACATAATGGTGTCTTTCTTCTGCGTCACACAAAGGTCTTTTCCATCAGGCTTTCATTGATCCTCTCAACTTAAAATAAGCATCAACTATGATCATTCCCATTTGAGACAATAGGAGAAAAGAGGCATAATGATGGAGATACAATGCTCTGCTAAAATAGGTCATTTTAAAAGTCAAAAGAGCCTTAAGACTTTCTCATAAATCCACATATTGTAGGAAGTTATTTCTTGTTTCTTACTCACATACCTTGCGACAATTCAAAACAAATTTCCTTTGCTTTTAACTAGGATCTAGTCCTCAATTCCTTACACACATAAAACTAAGTCATTCAAAACAATTTGACTGCTAGGATTTTGTTCCTGTGGATTCTGACTTGAGGACCCAAAGGTAGTCAAAGGTCTCAAGCAGGCATCCTCATAAACTTCCAGAAATATCACTTCCAGACGGTGTCCTGAGGATAACAGGGACTCCGGAGGTCACCTTTTCGACCATCTGCCTGCCCCATATAGTGATCTGTGCTGATCAACGTCTGTCACCTCTGGCCTGTTCAGTGAGCAAAAGGCAGTTACATTTTTGAGTTAAAGTTAGCTGCACTCTGGTTTGTCAGATACTGTTGAGAAAGCAACAAAGGTTTAGGCTTCACCTTTATTAAAACACAATAATAAGTTTTCCAGAACACCCCCACCCCCCACTGCAGACAGTTTAGTTAACTGAGATTTTTCTCTCCATATTTGTATGGAACTAATGTAGCATTTGCATGCAATGCTAAAGGCATACATATTTATATGGGTTTACACTCTCAGACCTGCCAACCTGACATTGTGTCGGAGACTAGCCATCCCAGGCTTGTCTCACAGTTGGGGCGTGAACACACCACTGCCCTATTTACATACCACACAGACACCTGTGCTCAACGTTTGTCATTCAATGCTAAACCCACGCAATGAAACTGCTTAGCTTCTTTTTTTTTCATTGGCATAGCATAAAAACAGAGATACCAGAACTCATTATTTTCTTCTTTTGTTCTCCGAAAGCAGACCCCAACAAATACTAGTGCTTTAACCATCCCAGGCCCGACAGCCTGGGATGAGGGGTTTCAAGATCCCACGGAGACAATGACAGGGAAATCCCACCCAGAGAAGGAACAGGTTGACAACAAGCCTACATAAACCACTCCCAACATTTTATACAGACAGTGACCCTAACATCTGGTGTCATTCCCTTACTAAAAAAAATCTCGTGGGTACTCTCCGAAATCTTCAGGATAAAATTTGTTCTCCGTTCCTCAAACGCACCATGCAAGTCTCTTCTCAGCTCCTGATATACGCCAGTCCCCCATGCGGGACGTTTTTGCCACCTGCTGCGCACCATCACTTCTTTCTCACTTGCTTCCATCTTTATTCATTCTTAGAAACTCGTCTCATGCCACCTCCTTGTGTAAGCCATTTGTGACTCTCACCAAACCTGGCTGGGGCGAGGTTCCTGCCTCTGGGCTGCCCAGACCCCCAAACCACACCTCTCTCTCAACACGCTTATGGGAGTTGTGTTCTGTGTTCTAGGCTGGGAGAGACCTATGCTTCAATCTTGTATCCTCAGCTCCTGAAACGGTGCCAAGCACAGAGCAGGCCCCTTCAGAGGAGAGTAGGACAAGAAAGGTAACTATATCCTACAGGGGAATACGCATTAAAACCTAACATCAGGTACCACATGAATAACTCCCATGCTCACACTTCCGGGGGCCATGCAAAACTTTTCTGTATGTCAACACATAAAGAACATTTGAATGGGAGGTTCTACTCATAAAGCTCTGTTCCCAATGTTAAGAAATTGGAAACTTCTAAATTTGGTCCTAATATCACTATATGACCTCCAAAATGCCATTTAAGGATAAATCAACTTCTGCATTAGCAGCAACAAAAAAAACCTCCTATCTCTGACATTTGCCCTCTGGCACAAGGGCTCCAGATACCACACGTAAGTAATGATCCCAAAATTTTGGTGTAGAGGGAGAATCCTGCATTTTGAAGTCAGAAAAAAACCTGCACTCAAATCCCAGCTCTGGTCTTTATCGGCTGTATGTGTTTAGGCAACTTGTCCATTCTCTCTGAGCTTAGTTTCATGTGTGCCATGAGGGTAATGACAATTACTTCGGGGATTGCTGAGAAAGACAGATGAAATAAATGGGAAAGGCTGTGCCCAACACAGAGTGGCCTTCGTGAATGTTTGCTCTCATCCTTGTCCTCTATTCAGGGAGTAGGTGTCATCTGAGCACAGAGAAGGACGCACACCGACACAGAGATTATCATGCTCCTACCTGAGTCCTGAACTGCTGAATGAGCGTAAGTCCTTATAGACTATGTGTGCTTTAATGGTGCAAGAAGCCAAACAGGTTTTCTCCAAAATCCGTGAATTGCTTCCATGTATGGCAATTGGATTTTCATATCGTCTTTTCATCATTTCACTATGGAACTCTGTGTTTTTAAGATGCCTTGGCCCTTAACATTGCTGGTAGCTACTCAGGGGGATGAACTATAAACCTAAGGGAAACACAGGGGCCTTCAAAATTTTCTAAAAATTGTACATTTCTTAAGCTGGGTGGTGGGTACAAGGGTGCCCACTTTATTGCTATTCTTTAAACTCTACATAAGTTTCTGTGGACTGTTTTGTGTGTGTGATAGATTTCACAATTTAAAGGGGGGATTTAGTCTTAATATTGAAAAATCCCAGGAATGGACTTTCCACTGACATTTGCTAAGGATAATGCATTAATATTTTTGTCCACCTGAACTGATTAATTTTTTTAAGCCACTGATAATGTTTTAGAGGTCTTATGGTTTAATACTTAAGAGTTCCTTTTTATAATGCACCTTGAAAGTCAAATTCTGAAGGACTGCAAATTTCAACAATGCCACCAACATGACTCGAAGAGTCAAGTGTCCAAAAAGAAAGGCAAACCAGATTAGCAGACAGAAGACCTCCGTTCTGACCCCACTTCTTTACTGACAAAGTGAAGCTGCAAGCTAAATTCCAAAGTATCCAGAAATTAAGGTCAGGTAGTACTTTGCCTAACACCTCATATGGGATAACTGCAAAATAGAGGCTATTTTATGAAGACACACTAAAGGCTACCAAACCAATATATTTCCTTCTTCTTGTGCCTTCTCTCAGTACATTTTCCCCCCAGTGTTTGGTGCATTTACACCAACAAGTTAAAAAAAAGTAATTTAACTAATCATGTAACTTTTAGAATATTAAAAGTAATAATCATAGTAATAACCTATGGAGGGATCTGCAGAAGTAAATACAGCGCTGATAAGGTGAACAGCATTACCACTGTGTCATGCTCTGCCATCGACAAATCAGTCACAGACATTTGTACTGAGAAATCACACACACACACACACACACACACACGCATGCACATGAGGTGTCGGGAGACGAACAGGGACTATGCAGGCAGCAGATGGGAGGGCTGCCTCCTAAGCAGATGAGCACATGCTTCATACACATGCGAGGGACGGGCCCCCCAAAATAGAAAAGAGTTCGATGAACTTACCCAGAAGCCCACCACGATCAGAAAATCTAACAACTACTCATTTCCGGGTTATCTGTGTGTACTATGCGTTCGAGTTCAGCATTATTGGTGTTGATTTTTTTAGTTTATTTCATTTAAGGGGACGCATCATAATCTCTGTGGGATTCAGAACCCTCAAAGGTTATGATCTAACCCTAGAAGCAAAATAGTAATGGAATGGAGGTTGGAAACAATGTAAATCATTTTGGCCATTCTGTCCTTCCTGCCTCTTGTTAAATATTTCACAATTTTTCTACCAGTAACGTAAAGCCCATGATCAAAATGCAATATGCTGATCAGTTTCCTCCCAATAAGCCAGTGATGTGGTTCGTTTAATTATGTAAGTAACGTTAAATTCATCATATAATTTCAGAAAAAAATGGTTTTCCTCCTTAAATAAATAATGATAAACAATACTGAATCATTTTAACATGTCCAGTGCCTTATTCTGGTGAAACATAAATGTGAAATAAAGTTATGAAAATGTTTACAGTAAATGCCCAGACAGTGGGCAGGAGCAACTTTTGGGGAAAATGAGGGAAATAAGTAGTTAACTGCCAGCATACACACTCATACTAGAGGACACAAAAAGGTTCACAGCAGTTGTTAAATTCATTTAGGGAAACTCACTTTATTTTTCCAACAGAGCTCTCACCAGCTAATCTGTATTACAATCTGCAGGAGTCTTAATATTCTCAGCAGGATCAAGATTCAGGCCACACTGATTCAGCTATTTAATCTTGCAAGAGAACAATATTTGGCAGGAAAAGACCCCACAGCACTGAGGGGACGTCCCAGAGGCTCATTGTCAGCACAGATTGGGCCAAGAGCACCAAAGGTGGAAACCAAACAGCGCGAACCAATGTTTACCCCTACTTTCAGTAGCTCTCCACTCAAACATGCATGTACACTCGACAGAGGTATGTAAACATACATAGCACGTGTATATATGACTCTTTCAGATACATGTCTATTTTTAATTTTTTTTAAAGATTTTATTTATTTATTTGAGAGAGAGAGCACGAACAGGGAGGGGGCAGAGGGAGACGGGGAAGCGGACTCCCCGCTGAACAGGGAGCCCGACGCGGGGCTTTATCCCGGGACCCCAGGATCATGACCTGAGCTGAAGGCAGACGCTTAACCGATTGAGCCACCCAGGTGCCCCCATGTATATTTTTAAAATGCAAAATGTTTTCTCAATATTTGGGACCCAGTCCTGGAAAGCTTTTAATTCAAAACTATCCCTACAGAGGGTGGGAGTATGAAAGAGATGAAGAAAAATGCTCACAGTTTTACTTTCTTTTGTTTTTTTCTAAAGATTTTATTTATTTATTTGAGACAGAGAGAATGAGAGAGAGCACATGAGAGGGGGGAGGGTCAGAGGGAGAAGCAGACTCCCTGCCGAGCAGGGAGCCCGATGCGGGACTCGATCCAGGGACTCCAGGATCATGACCTGAGCCGAAGGCAGTCGCTTAACCAACTGAGCCACCCAGGCGCCCCATAGTTTTACTTTCAATACTTTTCAACTTCATGAGTACTGGAAACCGAAATGCAGAGAACATGTGTCTGAATTTTTAAATGAATGCAAATATTTATATATTGATCTTCTTAACCACCCTGAAATTAATAAGCTGATTGCCACTCTTCTATAAATGTGCATTTTTTACACTTTATATGGAATCTGTGGCTTGATTAGTTTTGAATGATATTTTCCAGACACCCATACTGACATGCAAACAGGGAATAGAGAAAACAGACGGAGGGAGACAGGCAAACTTAAAAGCAAAATTGATGGCACCTATTATAAAAAGAACAGCAGGAATCACAGTTCAAAAAAATGATTCAGTAAAATCCTTCAAAAACTATTTTAAAGTAGCGTTGGCAAGGTTTCCGTTCCTTTACTTCCCAAAGCCGGCTAGTTATCCCTCTGATAATAGCACAGTGTTTCCCTCTATCAAGCATTTATCATACCGCGCAGCAATTATCTGCATGCCCGTGAGAGGGTAAACACCAAGCTCCATGAGGTCAGGGGTCATATCTAGTTTATTTCTCATGATATCCTCCCTGCCTCCTGGCAAAGTGCCCGGTGTCTGGTAAATACTCAAAAATGTTTGTTAAGTCAGTACTTGTTTTCAAAAGTGGTTTCTTTTAGAGATTTTTTTTTGTTTTATAGATACCACAGATATGCATATTTGAACATCTAAGACCACTCTTTCACTGATCTGGCCTCAGTCTACATTTCAGTAATGGTGTCTTCCTCGACACTCTGACAAGTAGACGCTAGGTGCTCTGAACTTTATCATAGTCCTTCCTTCCTTCCTTTGTTCCTCTCAAACCATCTCCTCCCTCATCCTCACCTTTACAGCAGCCTAAGACTCCCCTGCTCCGGTGACAACCTTTCCCAGCCAATTCATGCACCCGAGCAAGAGCATAAACACCATGCAAAACGTGGTTTCTCGTTTTTTCTGCCATCAACGGGCCCGGTGCAATGTGATGTCCACAGCAAATGTTTAAAGAATAAACACATGCCCATGTAAGGTAACTGTGAAGGCAACTCCCACTTCTGTCTTATTCACTGTAGTTAAAGCACCATGTTCTGGAAGTTCAAACATGAGCAGGAAATGCTGCTCGCCCTCCACGTTCTCATCATAATTACACAAAAAAGTAAATATTTACATCACTTTGTCTTGGGGAAGTCAATCCCCACTATCAAAAATAACACGTTAAGAAGAACAGAATGATGTTTTAAGGTTTTTTTCTTTAATTCTTTTTTCTACATCTCGACTCTATTTCGTAGTTTCCTAAACCGACAAACTCTGCCGCTTTCATTGTTCTCAGAATGCCATGACACAAAAGCTGAATTCGAACAAATCAAAAGTTGACTCTGTGTAACAGGTAATACAGCCACTAGAGGAAAAATCAATCAGAAACATGAGCAAACAAACAAACAAATGAGCATCACTTCTTGCTTCTTGTCCTTGGAACAAAGCCTGGGCTCCTGCACAAAAGCAACAGGCCCTTCAAACAGAAATTCAGACATACCCTTTTATAAAGAGCATTGCCTATCACTTCGTACAGAAGACAAAAAAGACTATAGCACAGGCCTGACGATGGTGAAAGAAAAAGGAAGCTCCAGTAGAAAGAACGAGCAAAAAATAAAGGAAAGCAATTTTCATGACATAATTCTTCTAGGGAAATGGAATGCAAATTAGAGGACATATCTGCATATGCTTACAAAAAGAAAGACATTCTTGCTTCTAACTTCCAATGGTGCAATTTTCTTTAATTGTATAAACTTGGCTGGGGTTACCAGTGGGTTCTAATTAAATCTCTTTATAATGTCTCCTTTGATTCATGACCTCTTAATAAGTTAAAATGACATGCGACCATTACACTTAACTGGAAAAACAACAGGTTTTAAACCTACCTGCAAAATCCACTGAAATTATAATGATGTGGCATAATTATTAATGACAGTCACATCTGGGGACTCCACAAATATATATGTAAGATTGCCAGTTCTTCTTTAATGTTCAGTATGTGCTCACTGTAGGTATGTCCCAAAGGGTATAATAAAATCTGGAAGAAAATTCAGATACTTTATAAGTTTTTAATCTGTATAATGCACTGGAAATGGCAACATTTTTTTAAAAGCTCATCTTTATTTGGCTTTCCCAGTGGTGTAGGAATATTTCTTTTCTATTGTCACACCTCTACCCTCCTTTTCCCTTACATCTGCCCAGGCCAAAGTGCCAGCACAGGACATGTGAAACCTATATTCCGAGCTCCATAATTCCACCAAGACCTGGAAAACTTAAAAACATAATTACTACTGTATGCTATCTTTGTTTCTATAAATGACCGTGGCTCGAGACCACAAATTAAAAGAGGCTCGCAAGGGCCAATTAAGGACTGGAAATAGGACCCAGAAGGAAATTTTTTTTTTTTAGTTAAAATTGTTCAGTTTGAAAATAGAAAAAATCTAAAAACTGTATGTAGAAGTTTTCCTGGGATGGCAATAGGTGGTGTAATCTACCTCTGCTAAAGAAACTGGCTGATGATAGAAGCTTACAGTTACAAGATGTTTGTTACTTAATTATCTCAAAATGACCTATGATGTATGCAGATCATTTCTCATTTAAGCCCTGTCATGGACTAAATTGTGTCCCTCCAAAACTCCTATCTTGAAGCCCTAAGCCCTTAATGTGACTGTATTTGGAGATGGGCCCATAAGAAGGTAATTAAGGCTAAACGAGGTCAAAGGCTGGGGCCCTGTCCTTACAAGAAAAAGAAGAGACACCAGAGATCTCTTTCTCTCATGCACATTCATGGAGGACATAGCAAGAAAGTGCTCTGCAAGCCAAGAAGAGAGCTGTCACCAGAAATCAACCCTGCCGGACCTTGATCTTGGACTTCCAGCCTCCGAAACTGTGAGAAACTAAATTTCTATGGTTGAAACCCTGCAGCCTGTGGTATTTTGTTATGGTGGCCTGAGCAGACTAATGCAAGCCCCATTTTTTTCAGGTACTTAGACACCAAAAAAATTTCCCAACTATGACATTTTAAAACAGGGGCAGTCCTTGGATTTCTAATACAGGGAAGTTGTTAGATGCCACATTAGGAAGCAAATACTCCTGCTTTACTGAGAGAATACTGCTATAAACTTTTGATGAAACTATAGAAATCACTGAGTATTTAAGTAAAAATAGGAGAAAGTGAAGAATAGGTGTTTATGAAGCAACACAAATTCGAAGCAATTTTAAAAGCTAAGAACTGTCTTGCAAAGAGAAGTTTCAAGAGAAAGAATGTGCAAAATTAGTCAATATTTTAAATATTACTGCTTCATTCACATTCTCAACATACATTTTTTTTAAAGATTTATTTATTTATTTTAGAGAGAGGGAGTGTGTGCAAGCGAGTGGGGGGAGGGGCAAAGAGAGAATCTTAAGCAGGCTCCACACCCAGCGCAGAACCAGACGCGGGGATCGATCTCACAACCCTGAGATCATGACCTGAACCAATATTAAGAGTCGGACGTTCAACCGACTGAGCCACCCAGGTGCCCTTACGCAACATATGTTTACTGAGCACCTGCTATGTGTCAAGCACTATTCTAAGCATTAGCAATTTTGTGTTGAAAGGATGTGCTAGTTCCCTACCCTACTGTGGTGTGTATCCTAGGAAATACTGTATTTGCCTAGACTGAGAAGTGGATGGTAAGGCAGACTCTTCTGAAAAAGAAAAAGAAAAGAAAAACTTGAGGAAATAATACCCTCAAAAGAATTCAGTCATTTACTGAACAAGTATTTATTGGGCAACTTCGCTGTTCTACAGAATGATGGAATTAAGGAAAGAACTGGGAGTTTTAAGAAAGAAAATCAATGTGTATCTATGCAGATCCAAAAGAGATGTTTTGATTAAAATAAATCTAGAAATATTAGAACTCCTTGTAATAATCTCCATTATACGATGAAATGCACACAAGGCTAGGGGGCATCAAAATGGGTGTGTTTATTGGTACAGTCCTGGGTAAGCCATCCCAGAGCTGGCAGCCTTGGGCACAGTGAAAAGCCATGGGAAGAAGATATGTTGGCCCAAGAAGTTAATTCATCCACTTACCAGATTTTGCTCTGTGTCAGGCACTGGGGCTACAGAGAAAAAGACAGCCTGAAGCTTCATAGAGGTCAGTCTAGCAGGAAGATAACTCATAATTCAGATTCCCAGAGTGGCAAGAAGAAGAGCAAGGCCAGGGAAGAGGAGGCAGTGTCTGGGCACAGGGTGGATAGGGAAAGGGTACAAACAGCCTTCCAGGTGGAAGCGTCAAAGGCACAGGGCTCAGGGTCCAAGAGGGACACCCAGGCTGGACATCTCAGCTGGTAATCAACCAGGGACAGTCTCAGATTCCATGCTAAAGGTTTAGCATTTTATCCCAAAGGCAACAAGGAGCCATTGACAGATTCGAAGGAAGAGAGTGACGTGATCCGATGTGCATTTTAGGAACTTGCAAGAAACCACAAGAACAGCTCAGGAGGGAGAAGAGGCAGTACTGTGGCAGGCAAGAACAGTCTAGAGACTCATTCCCACAACCCAGGCAAGGGACAGGGAGGGCCTAAATTAAGGATGTGACAAGAAAGTACAAAGCACCATGATATGCATTCGTAGGGATGCAAAAAATAAATTGAAAAAGGCGTGGATGATCTTCGCCTTCATGAAGCTGAAGAGGTAAAACACATAACAAGAGAAATGCTCATTAAAACCGAACCATGGAACAGGATGTGTGAAATGAGTGGGACAGCTAAGGGCACCATCGAACAAAGAACTCTCATGGTTCGGAGATGAGAAAGATCGCTGTAGCTGGGGTCTGCGTGTGGGTCCAGGGTCATTTACAGACACTGTGAAATTGTTCCAAAAAGAGGAATGACTCATGAAAAAGCCCAGAAAAGAGTAAGCTGGTCAGGCCTAAAAGAAATGGAGGAACAGTGTTGACGGACAGCCAAAGATAAGGTGAAAAATAATTCAGGAGCAGATCGTGGAGGGTCCTTAGAGTCCGAATGAAGGAGCTTTGGAGATGAAACTTGGTCCTACGCAGAGAGACACTCCAAGGGATGTTCCTAATGACTCATAACTAGGGTCTTGATGA
Source organism: Neomonachus schauinslandi (assembly GCF_002201575.2). Lineage (NCBI taxonomy): Eukaryota > Metazoa > Chordata > Mammalia > Carnivora > Phocidae > Neomonachus > Neomonachus schauinslandi. The sequence goes on along the minus strand of NC_058407.1, from coordinate 118,234,682 downwards.
AAGAGATATTTTAGAAAGACTCATCTGGTGACAGTGTTTAAGATACAATGGAAAAACAGCAGAAGGAGCCTGGAAGGAGAGAAGGCCCATCAGGAGGTCCTACAGGAACTCAGGCAGGAGAAAGGGCCTGAACACACGGGAAGCGAAAAGAAGGGAATGGGGGAAAGGGATTTCACAAAAGAAGGATCTTCAGAAATGGGGAGCTGGATACTTAATCTCTGTTTCCAAGAAAAAAAAAGTCATGCATGTTAATTCTTTTATTAGGGGGCCCTTCCCCACCTCCCCTTGAGACAATGCCATTTTAGAGCTACAACTCTCGTACTTGCCAGGCACAACTAATTACTGGTCTGGGATGTATTTGTTTCTTTAAGTGACTGTGGCTAAAAATCGGAGGATAAAAAGAAGAGATCAACCTTTGAAGTTCTGCCCTAGGTGGAAAAATAAAGCAAAACCAGGTGTCAGGGAAACCACGGATTTGGACATGAGAAAGGACCAAGAGGTGATTTTCCGTACGTTATTCTCATGAAAGTCTAAGTATTCCTTATAGAAATATTTTCCCTGAGGAGAGATTGTTCATAGGATCTAATTAGACTGGGTATGTCAAAGTGTTTTGAAACAAATAAAGCATTCATACATGTGTTAGGTATTATAAGGAAATACGTGTTATTGCCCTATCACTTTCTTGGACATATTTGATCTTTGCTTTAAAGATAATGCTACCGACCCACGATGACTCAGGAAAACACCAGAGTTACTAGTTGAGATAAGTTGGAGATAAGGTACAGTCCATTAAAGTGACATATAAATTACACTCTGTGAAAATACTAGCCTTCAAGGGCCTAAATCTAAACCACTGACCTAATAACTAGCTGTTATTTCATCTGAGTTAATCAACCCAGTTATGAGTCATATCAAAAACACCATACTATTCTCCTTTCCAAGTACTTAGTGTACTGGACTTTACTACTCAAAATCAGAAGCTTTCATATAAATTTTGCACTGCTTATAAGTGTAAGGAACACTTCTTGTTATGCTTCTTGTGTAAGGAACAAAATTAACAAATACTCTATGTCAACACCGAATGTCTTTCTCATTTTTACCTCCTTCACCTTTTAACAAAAAATTTTATGTTCACTAAATGTAAAAAGGATGAGAAATCCTTCCGTTATCAGTTGTTTGGGTTTATATAAGACCTAATTGCCTCATACACTATAATTTTGCCACCAGTTTACAATCAGCATGCATTTCTCATGCATGAGTTGACCCAATTACATAACAAATTTTGCCTTTGGGGATTTCTCTTGACTGCTTGTATTCTGTCCACCATACAACTCAATTTCACACCATCAGCAGCCTGAACATGGCCACAGTCAGCCTCTGTCAAAATGATTTATTTAAATTACAAACAGAGACCAGATCCCTAGATAATCATCCCTACCCTCATGCTCACCCTTACACTCAGCCTAACTTTGAATCAAATCTTTTAATAGCCCATAGACACTGCTATTCAATTATTAGGCCATGTTTACCTCCTATAATCTAATATTTTGGAAGCTAACTCACAAAATCTCAGGGAACTAAATCATCAGTATCCATGTAAGCTTATTAATGGGCACATAATTTATTTTGCATTCTGAGAAGTCAATGAAAAATTAGATAGCTGTATCAAAAAAACTAAAAATAATTACATTTCAATATCAAATTACAGAGATTCTTTTCTCTATAATTTTTTTTAAAGGCTTCAATCTTAGCTTTTCTTGTGAAGCAAGTAAGCGTCTTATGAATGTATATGCTAAATAGAAAATGGTAGTAAAAAATGGTATTTGGGAAATAGGAAAGATAACCAAAATTACAGATACTACAGGGTAAGGGAAAGAATATAGAGCAAATGAAAACACTATTGTCTGTGCTGTCTGTGGGCCAGTGATCTAAGGAAAGGGGGTTCTAAAGATTCTCACTGAAGTCAACACACACAGGCCCACTGCATGCATGCACACACACACACACACACACTTCCTCTGTGAGTTACGGATAGATACAAATCTTGACAAATCACATAATGGTATACTTACTATTTCAGTTTGTCTGTAAAATACAGGATTTTGTCATCTAGGGGTTTTTTTTCCCTTCCCCTCCATATATTTCTCCATTACCTAAAATAAATTAGAAAATAAACATCTAGATTTTATCTACAGCACAGAGCTTGTAAAAGTCTCTTGGGGTTGGACTTTACCATCTTATTTCACAATTTATCTGTAGACTATCGCAGCTAATTAAAAGTGCAGCTTAAATCAGTGTGTAAACAGGCAGAAGGAAACACATCAATAATCTTCCCAAGGCTGGACTGAGTCCCTTAGATGTCAGCAGTGATTCTGCCTTGCTCTCCTGCTGCAGGTACCTTGAATGCACTGCTTATAAACTTGAAGGCGGTAACCACCTGAATTAAAAACAGCCCTTACAATTACCCACACAAGCTAGAGCTATGAGGACAACAGGAAAGAGGGTGTTTGAAAATGTCCAAAGGCACAGTTTCCTTCAATACAAGTCTGTACCTGTCCTTTAAGAACATTTCCCTAAAATATCCATAAGCAAAGAAGATGAGAAGCTATGTTAGATCATTTCTACCATTTCTGAATTTCTGCCCCAGAATTTGGCACGGTGTGGGAGGACACAATTAGACATTTTCTGGAATTGTGTGGAAATTTTTTTTTTTTTTTTAGAAACCAGTTCTGTTTCTTTCCAACCATTCAGTAAATTCTGAAACCCTGCCTCTTTTCTTATTCTTTCTGCAGCTATTCGAAGTGAGTAATATAACAGAAGAATTTTAAATTGCAACATTTAATAAATCTCCCAGATTCAATATGCTGTTCATTACAGACCCCAAAAGAAAGAAGTCAAGGCTAAACCCACGCCTCACCCCTTTCATTACGCTCAATTTCAAATTTATGTTTGTGTTCTATCCCACATCTCAGTAACAGATGAAGACTGAGTGGTTATTTCCAAATGATATCAAATCCTGCACAAATGAATATGAGAGAGAGAACATTTCATAACACTCACACACACACAAGCAATCAAAAATGCCCATTCATCCACAACACATTGCCCCAAACACCTAGGAGGTGTCATTAAACTCAGTTTTATGTCTTTCTACTTTCTTTAGTCCAAAAGGGATTAAAGACAGCTTAGAAAGATCCATACAATATTCAAAGATAACATAAGCAAAACAAGTAAGCAAAAGTCAAAACAAATAAGAAAATGAAGCAAATGGAAAAATAAAGATTGCAAAGACCCTGACTTAACTTAACCCACCTACATCAACCCATATTAACTTGTAGCTCAAATGTTGTACACCCTATCATTTTCGGAATGAGCCTGCTCATCCCAGCCTCTCTAGCAGGAAAATTCTGGTGGAGACCAGTCTGGACATTTTCTCACCCCCTTTACTCTCAAACAGACACAGTCCAGGCCACTGTCAAAAATATCTGTCTGGATTTGGCCCACATGTTTCAGTATTTGGGTTTATCTGAAAGTAATGTGGAAAATTGGACTAAACCAAAGTACCACCTTTCAGATTAATCCAAGTTTCTTATAGAAAAAGAAAAAAAGATCCTTGAGTAATATGGAAAAACTCTGTGAGGTCATGGAAAAAGTTCATGAAGTTGCAGCCTTATAAATGAACAGTAAATTCATTAGACCTCAGAATATTTAAGTTTCCTTTCTTCAAGAGTAAATCCCTAATGTAATATTATGAAATCAATATTCTTTACTGCTACCCAAACATGAATACACCTCATCATGGCTAAAAGAACCACTTGGAAGGTTGCTATGGGTGCTAACAAGACAGTTGCAAAAAAAAAAAAAAATTTAAGATATTCTCTAAATTATATTATTTTAAGAACCAGTGTTGTCTAAATTATAGGCTTAATCCACATGGTATTTTGCATTTACTGCTATGTATATGATACATACAGATTTATACATACCTGTGTTATAAGGGTTTTTTGCATAATTAAGAATGGGTCTGCAAACAGCTTCTGGTACTGAATAAAATGTATATTCCTGCTAATGATAAAGGTTGGTGAAATGATCAGTTCTTCTTATTAAATATGAATATTGACTTAATTTGAATATAAATTAAAGGGCTTACCTTTGAATTGACTGCAATCCTTATGTTAGCTGTCCCGTGGATGTCTTAAGTAGAAATGTTTAGTTCTTTTTGAAATAAATTTCTGTGATAGTTTATGATTTATGATATAACTTTTTTTGTGCAGAATTATTTTTGTTTCTTTTTAAGTTCTCCAAAAATAATCCAAAGAAAGAAATGTTACTCTATGTAACTGTGGTGGAATATTGTCTAACTCTCATTTTGAAAAGAAAAAATAGTTTTCTTAATTTAAAAAAAGAATGAATAGGAAGAAAGATGAGGGGAGTAATGCATGACTGGTGGGTTGTTGGGATAGGGGAGAAAAACAAGGGGACAAAAGACATGAACCCTTAAAATTCAACCTCCTCTCTTCAAAGGAAAAAAAAGTTCTTACTAAAATAAAATGTCCATTTAAAGAGCAAACAATGAATAAACCTTAGGGAATATGGGAAAACAAAGTGTTTACTCTGCCTCCTCCAAGTCCCTAAATAAGTTGTTTAAACATCACATCATTCTGGTTTTGAACTTTTCACAAATATAATTCTTTCTCAAATTATATACTACAATTCTATCTCCAAATTGTCATTATGTACAATGATGATGGCCAAGTATCAGTGAGTGTAAACCATCTGCTAATTAAACATTTCCTAGAAATTAAGGCTATGTCGTTTACAACATCAGGTTACACAAAGCTCAGTGACTGTACGAGGGACACACAAAATACATTTCTCATGAAAAATGGCATGAATCTTGCATATTTGCACATACGTTTATATCGTGTACACAGTGGTTGATTTTTATTCATCTGTCCTCTTGGCTACCTAACACTGAACTGGTATTTTTCTGGAAAAAAATTATAGTTTGACAAACTTCATATAAAACTTTGGAAGAAACATAATTATAGGCATGAATTACAAAAGTGAAGACGAGCTATCCACCTTTAGGTAGTATAGAATTAACACTTTTCAGTCCCTAATAGGTTTTGAACTTCTTCTACTCTTGATTTTCTTTTTCAAGATAAATATATTACTTAACAAGACACAGCTTTCCAATCCAAAGCAGCTTCGTATGTAAATGTTTATTTCCGAAGTTAGACGTAATGCATCGTTTCAACAAATATGTTTAAAGTATGAAACCTGACATACACAAAATTAGCAAATATAAGATTTCTCAAGATACTCAGCCTTATATGTATTTTTTATATGATTACTCCCAGCAAAAAAAAAAAAGAACTGTCAGGTTTTTAAATTTAACTATAAAAGCCCCATTTTGGAAAAATTCAAAATCTGAGGACCATTAAAAATGGAAGAAGATGCTAAATTACAAGACCTCTTTTAATAGCAACAACTGTATGTCTAAATACACTTTTAATTTATTTAATTAAATTGATTTACTTAGGAAATTGATTTAGTAAATCACTGTAATTAAATAAATTAAGTATATATTCAGAAATGTAGTCATTGTTATGAAAGCATTAGGCTCTAGATAACTGTGACAAAATCAAAGGGAAGGAATCTAACAATTGCACCTCGCATACTTTAGGAGCATGCTGAGCACTGTTTGCACACCGTAGCACCAAGAACACTTCCAAGTCCCAATCCATTCTCCCATCCAGACACACGAGTCACGGCGATCGCATCACCGAACAAGCAGTCACCTACGTTACTGATTTGCTCCTGAGTCCTCTTCAGCCTCTGTAGTTCAGGAGTGTCCGTAACGATGCTGAAGCCCCTCCCTTTGCTTTCTTCAAAATCTCTTTTGTACTTGACCTAACAGAAGGGAGGAGAACAAAAGAACGAAAAAGAAAAGTAAACCGAGGAGTCACAAATCCCACTCAGGAAGGGCCAGGGCCAAAGAAGCTAAAATCAGACAATGCCTCCAGTCACAACTCCATCAGCAACTGGCAGAGGGAGAGGCCACCGAGCAGAGCCCAACTGCTTAGTTGGTATCCCAGCAAGGCCACCGACTGTGTGACCTTAGGCAAGTCACTTAACCACTCTGCACTTCAGTGGTCTCATCCTTCAAACAGCGATAAGAGCAACAATATTTAAATAAGGCTATTTAGTAAGTCATAAGAATAGGATCAAATGTCCTAAGACACATACCTAACCGTGAGCAAGCAAGCAAGGGCCCAATAATGGTTATTATTACCGCCATTAATAGTTGTACTACTGCTCAAGAAAAAAGTGTGGGAAAAGACAGCTGAATCTGCTCCCGTGCCCATCTTGTCAGTGACGAAGCATCATTTTGAGCCTGCACTGCACTATGGAGGAAGAAGACCTACAAAATCATCAGCAGCTAGCCCTGTCCTTACAAAATGTTCATTCTATTTCGTAAGGCAAAGCATATGGATATGGTTATACAATGCTCTATTGCCAAATGCCAAGTATGTAAATGCGTATGGAAATATTTATAAAATAAGCCACACCTAGAGATTAAAAGACTTCCAGCACATGGTCCTGGCACACTGTGTGCTGAGGTACCTACGATTTTTTTTTTCCGGTATTTAAATACACTTCTTTTCTAATTACAACCCAGTGAAGCTGAATTTTACAGTTTCCTCGAGGGACTGGAATTGCTAATGCTTAATCTTACTAGAACCCCATCTCCCATTATTAGCATAATGACAACAACTGTCACACCGGTTAAATATGCTGCTTGTTAATGACTGACACACTACAGCACTTTGTTCTTATTTCTTTAAAATATTAAGTAATATGGAAACACATTTTTAATAACCCACATAATCCCCCAAATCCCCCATTTACATTCATAATTATTAGGCTCCAACTAGCACTTAAATTAATAGCTAACATTTCGGGCAGCTAATAAAAATACGATTCTGTAAGTGCAACTTTCTGTATAAATTTGAAAGGTTCACTTAGTTGAGCACAGAATGACTGGTTTTGTTGAGTCATGTCTGTGTTTAAACACTCGATTCCCCCAGGTATTGTTGTCCTTGGGGCTACTGAAAAATCTCCTTTTACCAGAAAAGCTTGAAAGAAAAAAAACTCCCAGATGGCTACAAATAGAAAGATCTAAATTCTCTTATCACTGGTAGCTTAAGAATATCTCACTTCCTCTCCATATTTTCATCTAAATTTATAAAAGTACTAAAATTTCCATAAATAAATGGTCAGATAACCTGCATAGTTTTTCTTCCACAGAAAGTGCTGAATGAGATTAGTCTTGTACCCCTCGATCCCCCAGCATGAGTGAAGATACTCACAACCCACACATTCTCGGCGTTTTATGCCCAACTAAGCAAGGAAGCCATTTAGCTTCACTTGACATAAGCTCAGGACACAGAGTCATAAAATAAGTAGCAAAAGATGACAAGGTTCTAACAGCGACAGGCATGAAGAAGTAAGGAGAAAAATCGGTAAGCCAGGTTCTAACACCCCGAACACCAGTTTCAGGGAAGGCACAATCATATAGTTTTTGAGGATTAGTTTAAGGGTTTGTTTGTTTGTTAAATGGCAATTCCCAAAGCACAAACTGAAAAGAAAACCCGTCACGTTCCAGAGCCACAGGTTTTGAGTTGATCACAATTTAACTGTCCGTCCCACATCCGCAAAACACACGAGAATCACCTGACTTGGGCTTGTCTCATTAAGGGACTAGTTTTGAAGAGTATACAATCTTCTCCGTAACCGGTCTGCAGAGTTTTAGAAGAGGTGTAATCCTTTTTAATGGCAGGATCCACAGCCAAGCTCAAGGGCCACCCGCCCAGGACACCTTTACCGCATACAGGGAGCTTGGAGTCAGTCACTCCCTCTCTTGTCTCCCACCCACTTACATCCTCTCTCTCTATTTAGGTCTAATTTTAAATGTTGCATCTGATGATTTGCCAGTCAAAAAGAGATCAGAGGGCAGAGGGAAGAGGATTCTTCTCTTCAATTTCGTGTGTCCAACACGACCCTATCCTGCCAATAAGAATACTGCGCCTTTGAGCCCGGAGATTGACCCATACTGGACCCATAATCCGGCATACGTGCATGAGCCCCAGATCTGGGACTTTGCTGGGAACCCTTGAGAAAGGGGTGCTCTTTCTCCAGCTCTGGCTAATTCAGTAGGCTGTAACACTGAAGCTGCTGATCGCCACCCAGCCACCCCCTAATATTGACGAAGCCAACACCGTGGCAAGCAAAGCGAGAGATCTTGAGGAAGTCTTGATCAGCCGCCAGGTTTATCAGTTAAGTGAGCTCATCTGTCTCTCCCTTTATAACCCAAAGAATTCTGATTAATACAACCTACTCTCACCATGCCCAAAATGTTTATACCCGTACAAGCTTCCCAGTAAACATGAACATGTGAATTTCTCCACTGATTCTTCCTACTGTGATACAAGATTTAATAGTTTACAAAAACAGTGGATTCTCTCTTGGAAAAAGCACAGCTTTAGTGGACAAGAACCTAGAAATCTCATTCCCTCCCTGTCACCTGCCAGCCACCTCAGCTTCTCTGAGCCAGTTTCCTCCTCTCTAGTTAGAGATTCTAGTAAATTCTTAACTAACAGATCTGTAGAGACTAGATGAGAGAAAACACCAGAAAGAACTTTAGAAAGAGTAAGGGACTGTGCAAATTCCCAGCATTGCCATCCTTATGTTGGTTTTGCTTGATGTGAAGGGACCATCTGATATTTGTCATGAGACATTAAAGAGAACAGTTCTATAATAATAAGGAAGATTACGGCTAACAAAGCAAAAAAGATTAAGAATTATCTAGTAGTTTACATTTACAAATTCTACTCCAGAACAGAAACTGATTTTTTTGTTGTTGGATTTGTGCCAATGATCAGACCCCTACATAGCACCTCGGATATGTCATCTAGTGATCACACAGGTGGAGATGAATTCTGAACCCCATCTGTGCAGGTGCTGGGCGACAATCTGTCTTTGCCAAGAGTCATACCACACGCTGTGCAAATCTGTAAGAACTGGATGAAGAGTATTCTCGTAAGACTACCGGGGGTTCCCTGTCACTGACAGAATGTTCCCTCTTGCTCCCTACACTGAGCCTATGGGAAGCATAATCCGTTTATTCATCAAAGCTCAGTGCCAGTGACACTCCTCTGTGAGCTGGACTGGCCTCCTCCCAGTCTGGACCCCCAGAGCTTTATACCCGCCTATGAGAGCAGTTATCACCCTGAACTGCACTTACAATGGTGTCACAGTCCCCCGCTCTAGAACACATGGAACTCAGGGACAGGGGCAAAGTCTTAGCAATCCTTCTAATCCCAAAACCCAGCATAGCCACGTGGCCCAAGGGAGCTGATTAACAAATGATTAAGAAAAAGAAGGGAGGGAGAAGAGAAAGACAAAGGAGAGGGGTGAAAGCAGAGAGGCCCAGTTCCAGAGGTAAGAGAGGAACCACATATGCAGGGACTGGAACATGGTTCCATCTGGCAGGAGCATCTGGTGGGGAGAGGGGTGTGCAGACAGGGGAAGACCAGGGCATTAAGCTAAGGAACACAAATCTAGATCAGATTGGGGAAAGAAATTGCTAGCCATAGTGCTTGTCCATTTGGGCTTCTGTAACAAAAATGCCATACCCTGGGGGGCTTATAAACAATAGGAATTTATTTCTCATGGTTCTGGAGGCAGGGAAGTCCAAGATGAAGGGGTAGGCAGAGTTGTGGTCTGGTGAGAGCCTGCTTCCTGGTTCACAGATGGCATCTCCTCACTGTGTCCTCACATGATGGCAGGGATGGGGAAGCTCTCTAGGGTCTCTTCTACAAGTTACCCCATGATCGAATTGCCTCCCAAAGGCCTCACCTCCAAATGCCATCACCTTGAGGATTAGGTTTCAATATATGGATTTGGGGTGACACCAACATGCAGTGCTGTCCTATATTAACTTTGTCAACATTAACTCAAGTATTCATTGAGCCTCTTATATGCTGCCCTTTGAAACTCCAGCTCTTTCCCCAGCAAAAATGCCTTTTCTTCCCTTATACTTCAGCACTGGATAGAAAATTATCATCTCTGGCCTCTTGCCTACTCTCCTGTTAAAAAGTATTTCACGACGGTCTCATGAATAACAATGGCAGTATATCTTAGGAATGTCATTCTTTGGAATCCCCCCAAATGTACACCCTTTCAATCCTTTGTTCATTCAACAGATAATTACTGAGCACCTACTATGAGCCAAGTACCGTTCCAGCTGTGGGAAGGACGCAGCAAAGACAACGGTCATGATTTCTGCCCTCTTGGCCCTCACATTATAGTGGGAGAGACGGAAAAGACACAAGACCTAAGGAAGCTGAATAAACAGTATGTGAGTGGTGAGCACTAAGAGAGCAACAAAGCGAGAAGATGAGATGAGAAGGGCCAGGGATGCTGCCCTGTGAGATAGGGCGGTCTGAGAAGGCCCCAGTGAGAAGGTGGCATCTCAATAGGACCTGAGCAGGGGAGGGCTGTAAGCAGGGCAGGGACACGCTGGACTTCCGGTTTGACAGGCACTAACCCACTGGAGGGGAGCAGGAGAGAAGCAGGAGACCAGTTAGGAAGCAGGCAATTTTGCCCCTCTTCCCCCCAACTGCCCACTATTAGAGAGCCATCCCAGGACCACAGAAGACAGAGAATTCCTGGGCCCAACCCCAGACCCTGGCCTCCCCAGAAGACTGAATCGGGGAGTTGTGTACTCCTGTCAGTACAGGGCAGGAAGGACGCAGGAGGAGGGAGGACAGAACTAAGATGCACCAGGAGTTTTAGGAAAAGAATGAACCACAGCTGGAAAGTAATGCAGTCTTAGCGTCCTCTCGGCTCATCTCTTCAAGACTGAACAAAGGCACTTTGAAAATGCATTCGTAAAGTCAAAGGTAAGAAATACACACAACAGGCAATTTGATTTGACATATTTTTCTTCAGAAGGAACTTAGAAATGTATTTCAAATGCTGTATGCGACATTATATTGACATGTTATGTACACATGCTGTGTACAGGTACATGCACACACACACACGCACACATCTGTCTTCCTGTACTACGGATTAGAGCCCTACGGTAAGAACCAAAAGACCTGAATTTAAACCTTAATTCTGTCCTGTGATCTTTATTTGTTCAATTTCTCCAACACTCCTGATCCTCAGCTATAAAACAGGAAACGAATGAAAAAAAGAGCAATTTGCTACATAGTGTTTGGGAGGTTAAAGTTACCATATGAAAGCATCAAGCAAGGACATGCCTGCAGAAGGTCACTAGCAAATATTAGCTTTGTCCTTCCCACTAAATTTCAAAAATGACCTTTGTTGCTTAATATGATCATTTCTGCCAGCCTGGACGTGCACGGTGATATTGTGTCTGGACTCATCAGCTAGTAGCACTCACAAGTGCACAGCGAGGAAGAGCCTGGACACCGGGTGGTTCTGGCCCAGCTTAAGAAAAAGGCTCACAATGACTGAAAAGGAAGACTCCTCAAAAGCAAAATGGTAAACAGAGCTGCAAATTGAATTATTTGCTCATTCTGAGATATAAATTTTCTCCCCCAAATGCGGCAAGTACCATAATTATTAATAGGCAGCAATAAATAAATAAATTTTTTAAAAAATGAAAACCACAACACAGAAAAGCCAGAGAGCCATGTCGGGTGAAAGAAACCAGGTGCAACCAGAGACTGATAATTGTCGGACAACGAACTAAGAGGAGAGTAAGTCAGAGGCGGAAGTGAAGTCAAAGATGAGCATGTCCTACAGCCCAGCAGCTCCACACCAGGTATTCTCATCTCCTAGAAACCCTTGCCCATGAGCACTGAGGGACATAGACCAGCATGTTCTTAATAACATTGTATTATCAAGAAAACTGGGGGCACCTGGGTGGCACAGTCAGTTAAGCATCTGACTCTTGATTTCGGCTCAGGTCATGATCTCAGAGTTGTGAGATGGAGCCCCCATGTCCAGCTCCATGCTGGGTGTGGAGCCTGCTTAAGACTCTCTCCCTCTCCCTCTGCCTACCCCTCACCCACCCCCTGCTCGAGCACACTCTCTCTCTAAAACAAAAGGAAAGAAAAGAAAAAGAAAATTGGAAACAACCCAAATATCCATCCACAGGAGAATGAGTGAATTATATTATATTCATATAATATATAATATTATCCAGGAGTGAAAATAAATGAACTACAGCTGCATAGATCCATATGTATAAATCTCAGAAACATTTTTTTGAAGGGGAAAGAAGCAAAGAATACATTCATAGGTGGTACATAAAGGGGGGAGAGAAACCTGATAAGGGCAACATCCAGGGTTGTTGTGAGATCTGCTCATGGAAGGATGTGAGTGGAACTTCACTGGTCCTGATGTTCACGTGCTTTAGTTGGAATGTAGATTCACATGCAATCCTTTGGTTATCATGCTGTAAAACTTACATGGATATTCCATATATTCTTTTGTATTGATCGAATATTTTGCAATAAAGCATTTTCAAAGAAAGCAGGGACAGAGCCCACATGGGGAAGCTGAGGTACCCAAACTTGAGTTTTCCATAAGTGGTGAGTGACCTGGTCAGTGGGCAACCATATGCAGAAAGTTAAGTTAGTCATTTGTTACTTCATCTTAACGAAGCTGTTTCACTATAGCGGCAAACACAGAGTTGAAGCAAAAAGGTTGGAAAAATAGAAATCGAGAGAGGGAGAAACGGTGTTGCAAAAGGGATTGCAAACATGGATTAATGAGGAATAGTAGCAGTACAAGGGGTCCCTGGCCCTATCACAATAGACCAGAGGGCTAAGAATCCAGGGGCCGAAGGGTAAGCAAAAGGAGAACACTCTTGAGCTCTAATGCAGCTTACCTTGTCAGAATATGTGTAACAGAAGCCTAAAATCTACAAGCATATTTATTACTGATTCATGTTATCCTGCTCTATATTTCACACATTTAAAAGTGTCCATCTGATACAATGAAATCAATGACCAATTTTATTATCTTTTACGACATGATGGATACTTTACATTTCTTCAGGGGGGGATTGTGAGCGTTGCATCCTTTTTAAACTACATGCAAAATTCCTAGTTCGATCTGCAAAATTTAGCACTCAATTATGCACCATCGTGTATAGCTCTGTAGATTTTAAAGTACTGGAGAATGTGGACCATATGCTTCTTTCTATCTCATCACATTTCGCTTGGTGTTAAGCATATATTAAAAGCTTAATAACTATTTCATGATTGATTACTATCTAGTTTTGTTATTTTTAACATCTAAAATGCAGTAAATTGGCTAATCTCACAATACTAGATGGGAATTAAACAACTACAAAGGAAAATTTGATTAAGGGCTTTTTTAAAGATGAAGTTAATTTTAACAAATGTTAAGTCAAATGAACTCAAAAGAGAATTTTTTTTCTTTAAATTAATCTCATAATTTGTAAATTTATGGTTAATTAAATGAAATTAAAATTTTAATTACCTTTTTAAACATGATTAAAAAGCATTAAATCTTTTTTTTTTTAAGATTTTATTTATTTGACAGAGAGACACAGCAAGAGAGGGAACACAAGCAGAGGGAGTGGGAGAGGGAGAAGGAGGCTTCCCGCCGAGCAGGGAGCCCGATGCAGGGCTCGATCCCAGGACCCCGGGATCATGACCTGAGCCGAAGGCAGACGCTTAACGACTGAGCCACCCAGGCGCCCCGAAAGCATTAAATCTTTTTAAATTCATAGATTTCTAAGCCTTAAATTAGCCTTCCATTGCATTCACAGAGGTACTTACTGATATTTACAGATTAGTCAGTATTTTATGTATATTCACAATCCACCTTCAACAGATTTGGAGTTCCTTTACTTAAAAAACATTGAAATCTAGGGACACCTGGGTGGCTCAGTCAGTTAAGCACCTTCCTTCGGCTCAGGTCATGATCCCAGGGCCCTGGGATCAAGCCCCGTATCAGGTTCCCTGCTCAGCAGAGAGTCTGTTTCTCCCTCTTCCTCTGCTCCTCCTGCTTGTGCTCTCTCTCTCTCTCTGTCAAATAAATAAATAAAATCTTTCAAAAAAACATTGAAATCTAAATTTTATTCTTAACAAGTATTCTAAATACATAAAGCACATCTTAACTGATTTCTCAATAAGCTACTATACTTAAAAATCACCCCTATGACCCTAACAGCTCAGGCTCAGGATTTTGACAAATTTGTCTTGGGCCCTGACTCTACCTCTTAATAGCTGTGTGACCTTAGGCTAGTTACTTAATCTCTCTGAGCCTCAGTTTCCTTGAGTACAAAATAAGCATAAGTATCAATAGCACCTTTGTGAGAATCAATGAGATGATGGTAATAACACTTGACATCTATGAGCTCTCTATGTCCCAGGCACTGCACTGAGCCCTTTCTGTATCATGTGAGCAGAGCCAGGATGAGAAGGCCAGCCAGCATGTGTAAGGAGCACTCAGCATTCAACTCCCACAGGTATGTGTTGACTTACTAACAGTAGCCAAATAGCTAGAGAACCCATCTCAGCACAGGGGCCCCTGCATTGGGTAGCTCCTTCAGTCTTTTGGGGATTGAAATAGAATATAAATAAATAAATGAAAAAACAACTAAAAAGTGCTTTGCCTATATCATCTTCAGATAAATCCTAGCAGGTATACATTTTAATGCCCGTTTTCATAGATGAGGAAAGGGAGTGTGAGGAGGTAACAGAGCGAATAGGAGGCTGAAGTCTCTGTCTGGACCTCCCCAGACATTATCCTTCAATTCTTCTGACAATGAAAAAATACCAAGCGAAAACCATCAAACTGAACACACATAAGATAGAGACAGTGTCCTGTAAATAAGCAGGGAGGAAAGTGGAACCAACTGAATATTTCTTAGTAGAAGATACCAGAAAGTTTGCATAACTTAAAATTTTAGCTAATTCATTATCTGCAATGGGACTTTCAGTGCCATAAAAGGGACAAAAATTATCACACTTTTCATTCAAAACGTGGTTTGGGGTATTTTTTTTTAAAGAAACAATTGTTTATGTTTTCTATTAGGAAAGATCAGGCCAGGGGCAGAGAATGCCATTCCCAAAACTGTAGTATTAATGGAAGTATTGATTCAAACCAGAAAATCATATCTACATTAATGAAGAAAATTGGAGCCTAAATTATATACACATAATGCATATTTTCACCAGGAATTTTACAGGAGGAAAATGTAACTAATCCACCAAATTCTGCCTATGAATTATAAACTACTCTGAGGAATAAACTAAGTATTTGGTGACGATTAACTTTTTCAGGAAACTAAAGTATCATCCAATTAACTGTTCGGATATTAAAGGAGCAAAAAACAATTAATATTCTAATACCTGATATACTACTGAAGAGTAATTGACTCACAGAGCCTGACTACTGCTATTTTATATTGCCAAATTTTATATTTTTAATTTATATTTTTAAATAACATTTAATAATTCAGACAATTTATGAATTTTGATTTCTGGACATGTGTTCTCTTAACTCTTAATCCTTTAGAGAGAGCCAGTCTCATCCCATTACATGATTATGATTTTTAAAATAAACAGCCTAATTCACACACAGATTAGAATATTGTTGAAATTATTTTGAACCAGAAGATATCATGCAAGGTTAAATTAAGGAGAGAATAGTAAGTTACAAGAAGGAACATTCCTGCGTGTATGTTTTGAACGATAAAGTATCAGGAAATGGGTAATTTCCGGTTAAAAAAAAACTAATTAGGAAATTCATAACTCAGAAAAGAAAGCTACATCCAAACTACAGAGAAGAAAAGAAATAAGGCTAAAATCAAGAATCAAGCAAATGCAAACAGCTGAACAAACAGAACAGTCATGAAAGTGAAAATAACCTGTCCTTAATCTTAAAGAGCCGCAGCTGATGAAAGTGACAGACGATTCTTCCCTTTTCTTACATATGCCTGTTCCCTAACAGATTGATAATGTCATTAAAATTGGTCCTAACATCCCTCCTACACCTGCAATGGCTATCCTTCAGGCAACACCGACTGTTTTCCTTTAGGAAAACACACTCCTTCCATGTCTTCAAAACTGAAAAACAAGAAAATAAAAACTGTAACACAGCAAAAACAAACAAACGAAAAGGCAGAAGAATAGACCTAAATGCATTATACTTAATGTGCACACAAATGACACTGAGAATAGCTTCCATGACAGATAGCTTTCACCAGCCAGAAAACCCCATGGATCCCAGCAAGATATTTTTTTTTTAAGATTTTTATTTATTTATTGAGAGAGAGAGAATGACAGAGAGACAGCATGAGGGGGGGAGGGTCAGAGGGAGAAACAGACTCCCCGCCGAGCAGGGAGCCCGATGCGGGACTCGATCCTGGGACTCCAGGATCATGACCTGAGCCGAAGGCAGTTGCTTAACCAACGGAGCCACCCAGGTGCCCCCAGCAAGATATTTTAATCAAAAAAATTTAAGAGATTAAATTCTTTTTTAAAGATTGATTGATTTTAGAGAGAAAGAGAGAGAGCAGGGGGAGGGGCAGAGGGAAAGAGAGAGAGAGAGAGAGAATCCTCAAGCAGATTTCCCTGCTGAGTGCAGAGCCTGACACAGGGCTTGATCGCACGACCCTGAGATCACGACCTGAGCCGAAACCAAGAGTCGGCTGCTTCACCGACTGAGTCACCCAGGTGCCCCTGAGATTAAATTCTTAATACAGAATTTTATTTAAAACATAAATTGCCTAGAAATTTTTACAGGTTATTAACATATCTATGCTACAACCAGAAACTCAGTAGTAACTCAGGTCTTCCACAAGGAAGAAATGATTAGAAATAAATATATGAGCAGTGTTGAAGAATGAAGTGAAGAATTATGGTTTCCTAGGCTTCTTAGTTAAGAGTGGGAGTTTCACATTGATTACAGGTGTCAGTTTTGAGAATGTTGGTTTGTTGCCTCCCAGCTCTGTAACAGCAGTTATGATTTATTCAAGAGCTACTTGAATAAATCGTCACCGATTTATCCGACTAACATTATACTAGGCATTTGACAGACTCTCTTGTTTAATCTTCAAAATCACCCTGCAAAAGAGATATTTATTTTACCATTTTTTACATATGAGAAATGTAATGGAAACCCACTGTGGGGTCCACCCAAGACCTCCAACCTTCTCGTAATGGTTTCATGCCTCACTCCATCTACTTATGTTTCTTCAAAAGGTGCCATTTTCCTACCTGACCCACTTCCTTAACCATCATTGAATGGACCTAACGGTAGTCAGTCATCTGGCCTAACCTAGTCCAAGTCAGCATGTTTGGGGGATTTGGGAACTAGTACCCAAAGTGTAGAGTGAGTCTCAGCCTCTGGCAACAAAATCTCTAAGATATAAAACTTTGGAACTGTCTACAGCCATGTTTACCACCACCAGAATCCAGAGAGACAGATGCAACTCATCTGCCAGAAAGAGAGTCCTGACCTGATGGCATTTGATTTCTGATTCCTACCATGCCTGAAGCCCGAACAGGTACATCCCTTGAATTTTTGTACCCTAATATTCTCAAAAGAAATTATCATTTTGCTCAATGAAGGTAGGGTTTCCTATCCCTTGCAGGCAAGAATCCTAACTAACACAGGAAACTGTGGCTTAGTGATTAAGACACAAGCTTAGCACCCACATCTTGTAAGCAGTAGAATCAGGATTCAAACCCAGATCTGCTCTCTCAAAGCTTTTGCTCCTTCTACCATATCGTGCTACAAGATAGTAATTCAAACATTTTGTAAACTTCAATCTTTCACTTAGATTGAAATGCAATTTTAATGAAAATATACCATTATTTCTTTAAAAAGACTAGATTTTAAACAGCAGTATAAACAAAATCTTAAATAATTTTTAAATTGTCTTATATGTCACATATATTAGCCACTATTGGATCTTTAATCGTTGTAGACACAACCAATTAGATGCTTGGTAAGCATTCATCAAATGAGTGGGTAAATAAGGTAACTCCAGTTCTTCAAAATGAAACTTTAAAATGCTTGCTGTCAGGGGGCGCCTGGGTGGCTCAGTTGGTTAAGCGACTGCCTTCGGCTCAGGTCATGGTCCCGGAGTCCTGGGATCGAGTCCCACATCGGGCTCCCTGCTCGGCAGGGAGTCTGCTTCTCCCTCTGACCCTCTCCCCTCTCATGCTGTTTCTCTCTCTCTCTCTCTCAAATAAATAAATAAATAAATAAAATCTTTTTAAAAAAAAATGCTTGCTGTCAGGGCATCTGGTGGCATAGCCAGTTAAGCATCCAACTCTTGGTTTCAGCTCAGGCAGTGATTTCAGGTTGTGATCTCAGGGTCATAAGATCAAGCCCTGCATCAGACTCCACACTCAGCAAGGAGTCTGCTTAACTCCCTGCTCTCTCTCTCTCAAATAAATAAATAAATCTTTTTTAAAAATGGGTGCTGTCTTTTTTTTTTAAGAGAGGAGAGAGTAGTGTGGCGATGGGAGAAGGGGAGCACGGAGGGAGAGGGAGAGAGAGAATCTTAAGCAGGCTCCATGCCCAGTTCGAGCCCCACACAGGGCTCGATCTCACCACCCAGAGATCAGGACCTGAGCTGAAATCAAGAGTGGGACCCTTAACCAACTGAGTCACCCAGGAGCCCCTAAAATGATTGCTGTCTTAAAGCCCCAACTTAGAAGATTTTGTAGATTATTCAGTATTTTTACTTTTAAATTAACTCTGATTTCCAACATGAAAAATCAAACACTAAAATAATTCAAGAAATTTCCAAAGTTTAACATTATAATGAGAAAAACTACTGCATAAGTCTGCACATCGATGAATATCTTATCTTATATTTTTATGAAGTTTCAAGTTTCACATTTCAGGTTAATTTCATGGTGCTACAGGTGCAGTTATATTGTTCCCTTGCTAACCTGACCTAAGAGACTCCCCTTGGGTCTGAAACACTAATAGGGTCTGGGTGAGTCCATTTCCCAAAAAGACAAAAGGTCTTTCTTTTCCCTCCAGAATAAACATCTCAAGGAGCAATATTATTCTTTTCTTTGCAATGTGGAAATAAATACCTGGGTTTTATAGTTATGAAAAGTAAGAAGAAAAAAAATGGAACTCTAAAGGTAATGGAAGTGGAAGAGAGGAGTGGTTTGAACTGATGTGGATAAGTGTTTTAATGTCTTAATAATTTGGATTCTGGAATGTCATTCTGCCTGAGCCCATGAATGTCTCACATACATTTCATAGTCCATGAGAGTATAGCTATTTCAGAAACAGGGATAAGTTGGCATTGCCAAAGAGCCAGGTGGTTCCACTGTTTGGAAACCATCTGGTCTGAGTTTTCTCTTTGTCAGCACCATCAATACTCCAGTAGCAAGAGCTATTATAGTGATTGTGTGTGTTTCATTTCTTTAAATAAACTCAAACAAAACTACCCTGAATATAAATTCATTATTTCTTTGAACTGTGCTTGCAGAGTATAATGAAATCCCTGTCAAGATGAGTTACACTGAATACCTACATTCATTCCATAACCTCACAAAACCCGGTGGCAAAATACTAGAAGTATGCCCACAACTCTAGCAGGACCTCTTGATCATGTTAACCTTTCCTGGGGTATCTACTGCCCAACCTCCAACTAGGAAAATGGGAAAAGTTCTGCTGAGGCAGATGTCACAGCAAAGCCATAGATGTGTGTGTGTGTGTGTGTGTGTGTGTATGTACACACATATTTTTAATGTGAGCTGTAAAGAGATGCAGATATCGTGAAAGCTCAGAGGTACATGTTATTTAATCAATCAAGGAAAAAAAAACTGAAAGGGTCTAAGAAACTTAAACCTATCATTCATTGTCTCAACTGCTTCCTCATTCAACAGACAGTATGACAAGCCAATGAGCAATACTCATGGGATCACTGGACTACAGAACACAGGACAACAACATACGCTTCAAAGCATTGGGCCTTTATTTCCCTCTAAAAGCAAGGTGCCTGGGCGCCTGGGTGGCTCAGTTGGTTAAGCGACTGCCTTCGGCTCAGGTCATGATCCTGGAGTCCCGGGATCGAGTACCACATCAGGCTCCCTGCTTGGCAGGGAATCTACTTCTCCCTCTGACCCTCCCCCCTCTCATGCGTGCTCTCTCTCTCTCTCTCAAATGAATAAATAAAATCTTTAAATAAAAAAAATAAATAAAAGCAAGGTGCCTAAGCTTACTAAAAATTCTAGGCTCCCTCAGAAATAAACTATTGGGACTATATCAAAATAAAAAGCTTTTGCACAATGTAGGAAACCACCAACAAAATGAAAAGGCATCCTACTGAATGGGAGAAGATATCTGCAAATGATATAACAGATAAGGGGTAAATATCCAAAATACATAAAGAACTTATACAACTCAGCACCAAAAAAAACCCAAAAAACCAAAAAACAAAACAAAACCTGATTAAAAAATGGGCAGAGGACCTGAATAGATATTTTTCCAAAGAAGACCTATAGATGGCCAACAGATACATGGAAAGATGCTCAACATCACTCACCATCAGGGAAATGCAAATCAAAATTACAATGAGATGGGGTAGCCTTGGTGGCTCAGTGGCTAAGTGTCTCCCTTCGGCTCAGGTCATGATCCTGGGATCCTGGGATTGAGCCCCGCATCAAACTCCCTGCTCAGCGAGGAGCCTGCTTCTCCCTCTCCCTCTACCCACCCTCCTCCCCCCACCACTCATGTTCTCTCTCACTATCTCTCTCTCTGTCAAATAAATAAATAAAATATTTTTTAAAAAATCACAATGAGATAACACCTCACACCTGTCAGAATGGCCAAAATCAAAAAGATAAGAAATAATAAGTGTTGGCAAGGATATAGAGAAAAAGGAACCCTTGTGCACTGTTGGTGGGAAAGTAAATTGGTGCAGCTGCTGTGGAAAACAGTACAGATGTTCCACAAAAAATTAAAAATACAGGTGTGCCTGGGTGGTTCAGTCCATTAAGCACCTGACTCTTGATCTCAGCTCAGGTCTTGATCTCAGGGTCGTGAGTTCAAGCCCCACATTAGGCTCCACGCTGGATGTGGAGCCTACTTAAAAAAAAAAAAAATTAAAAACAGAAATACTATATGATCTGGTACTTTCACTACTGGGTATTTACCCAAAGAAAACAAAAACACTAATTCAAAAAGATATATGCCCCGCTATGTTCACTGCAGCATAATTTACAATAACCAAAATATGGAAGCAACCTGAGTGACCATCAATCAATACATGAATGGGTAAAGAAGATGTGGCATATAATATATATAATGGAATATTATGCAGCCATGAAAATGGATGAGAGCTTGCCATGTGCAACAACATGGATGGGCCTAGAGGGTATGATGCTAAGTGAAATAAGTCAGACTGGGAAAGACAAATACCATGATTTTACTCATAAGTGGACTCCAAAATACAAAACAAATTAATAAACAAACAAAAAGCAGAATCCGGTCTCTAAATACAGAGAACAAACTGAGGGTTGCCAGAGGGAAGGGGTGGGAGGCATGGGCAAGTGGGTGGGGGATGGGCAAGTTGGGTGAAGGGGAGTAGGAGATCCAGGCTTCCAGTAATGGGATAAATCAGTCATGGGAATAAAAGGCACAGCATAGGGAATATAGTCAATGATACTGTACCAGCATTGTATGGTGACAGATGGTAGGTTAGACTCACTGTAAGTATAGCTAACAGAGGGAGAAGCTGAATCACTGTGTTTTACACTTGAAACTAATGTAACACTGTGTATCAACTATACTCCCATAGGAAAAAAAAATTTTAAATACTAGGCTCTCTGTGATATATGCATGTGACAGACACTGGCATTAATAAACCTTGTCTTCTAAGACCTTAATCTCAGCTTCAGTCAGAGATAAAAGTTCCCAGCCCCAGATGTTTTTATCAGAACATCCAAAGTCAAAGGTCTCTAAATGCCAGCATCCACCTTCCAAAGGCAGGCCTCCATTTCCCTGCCCTTTAGAGAGAAGCCAGAAGTCACCATGTCACATTCACTTAAGAAGGGACAAATTAATGAGGTTTAAGTACTGACCTAAAGTTAAAAGGGAAAGAAAGTGAGGTTGTACGAGATTTTACTTTCTTCTGCTGGCAGGTCATCCTCATCCCCCTACCCCCTCTTTGCACCAATGTTCGACTTGTCAAAATTGCTTTGCCGCATCTACACCTGACATCTAAATCATTTGACAGGCACATAACCTTATCAAATTTCTAGTTATAGTACAAATAGAAGTAACAAACCATAGCCACTGAAATTGATAACAGCTCTAACAGCTTACACAAAGAGCCAGCGGGCTGATCGCAGGAGAGCAGAGAGCCACTGCAAGCACCCTGGCCCCCCAGCCAGAAGACGAGGAGGTGGGGGAGGAGCCTGAACCAGATAAAGGCTAATTCCACCAAATCCAATCACTGTGCAATTCCTCTGCCTGAAATTGAAACAAACAAAACGCCTCGCACTGGAGGTGGATAACATTGTGATATCAGTGGTGTCTGCTCCAACTAGCATTCCAGCTTAAAAGGCACATGGAACAAAAGCATCAGAAAGCTACCTTTGAAAGTTTCCTGCCAACCGCCATTCGTTGTAACACATTGTCTATGAACCTCTCGTACGGGTGATGAAGTACCATTTCTGAATTCAGCAGTACAATGAAAGGAATAATCATTACTTCTCTGACTGTATCTGGAGCTCAAGCCAAATCTCCCTGCTTATCCCTAGTATTTGTTCAAGAAAAATAGAGAAAATGATATTTGCCCCCCAAATAATAAAATAATGTATCATATTTAAAAATTAAATTTAAATCACTGTATGACACCTAAAACCTTTAAAAATATATTTTCTAAATTTAAATAATCCAGGCTCCCAACACTTCTGGAAACAATGCAAAAAGAAATTAAGAGACTAAATAAAAATATATGCAATCAGCTAGGCAATCCAGTTAAAGGACAGATGCAGAATTAGATATCAATTCACCCAACCATAAATTTCCCAGCTTCCTAAACACTCCCCTGGTTTGAGACCTTTTAATCCCAGTCCCAGGAAAGGCTCATCCCTAATTAAATACTGCAACCAGAGGATCAACCCTGTTTACCTTCCTAAGTGAAGAATATATTTTATTAAGTATTTATTAAGTATTAAGTTTATTAAGTACACGATTACTTCTCTGTCAGTCTACCCACCTTGTGACATTGCTGGGCAAAATTAAGTGAATTTCAGGTTTCCGGTTTCCTCTCATCCTCTCACCCCTTTTCCTCCACCCTGTTCCACCCAACTCCCAGCCACAGAGGTGAATAAGTTTCTTTCCTTGATAACTCAAATCCAAGCCACTCTTGCCCAACCTCGTCCCCACTACATCACTCCCTCGGACCACTGCAATACCTTCCCACTAACCCCTCTGCCTTGCCTCTGCAACATGCATCCCAAGGGAGCTTTCAAAACTCCAAATCTGGGGTCTTCATTCATTCATTTAAAACTCATCGATGTGGGGTGCCTGGGTGGCTCAGATGGTTAAGCATCTGCCTTCGGCTCAGGTAGTGGTCTTGGGGTCCTAGGATCGAGCCCCATGTCGGACTCCCAGCTCAGCAGGGAGTCGGCTTCTCCCTCTCCCCCTGTCTCTCCCCCGTTCATGCTCTGTCTCTCTCTCTGTATCTTTCTGTCTCGAATGAATAAATAAAATCTTAAAAAAAAACAAAAACTCATCAATGTGTCCACACTGCCCTTGGGTAAAATCCGGATACCGCAGCTTTGGGAAGAGGTCCCTTGCATTCCTCTCTGGTCACATCCCTCCCTGGTCTCCATCCTATACTCACCTTCTCTCAACTCAAGAACAGTCAGTGGAGTGGAGGTGACCATCATTAAGTAGTTGTCTTTACCAGTAAATCGACAAACTGTCATCAGAGGTCACTGAAACGAGAGAGCCTCTCGTACCTCAAGGCATTACTACCGCCATCCTGAGCTCTAGAAAAGGCACTGGTTAGAAGGTTAGCAGGGTAATCACTGGCCCAGCACCCAGACCTTCTTGCTGCTTTTGTTAGTAATAGTTCGAGTTATTTTCTACATAAGTATCAATACTTTTTTAAATCTTCTTATAAACCGAGCATACTTTAAATTTAGTATTTCTATCTTCTAACAGGAAAGAATTTAATACTTTCCGAAGTCTGATCAGAACCGTGCTCAAAACATTCCAATGAAGCCTCAGAGTCATCATATATTCATTCACAGCTCCCTCACAAAAATCCTGAAGGTCTCCCCAACTCTAACGCAGAAGTGATTTCATTCACTGCCTTACCACATGGGTACAAGCTCAAACCTCATGTCAGAGGAACATGGGCTAGATAGAGAACACATAGAGTTCAAATAGAGACATGTGGTTCCAAAGTGCTTCAAATACTAACCCAGACCAAAAAAAAAAAAGGCATTTTAATGCTGGCTTCACAAACACAGGAAAATAGTCTCGCTCCTTCCCATTACTACAAAATAAAGGATTCTATTGCATTTCACAGTAAATGCAGAATTACAAAATAGTTATTTTCTGAGGTGAAAAATATAAAATATGATCCATATTGTGGTCAGCATTTGTTACCCTTTGACCACCCACTATCCATCACTCCTTCTTTTGGCACAACACCCTTGTTTTCTTTTGAAAACTCAGCTCTTTCCAAAGGTGGCTAATATGACATGGAATTGGCAGGAATACTGCATTCCTGTATCTCAGTCATTTGTTCAGCCACGGACACATATCCAATCGGGGCCATAGAGAAATGGTGACATCATTGGTGGGGGCCTCTCTTTTCCTGGACTGGCACCTTCAAAGAAGTTGGCCCAAGGTGTGGCCACCATTTTGCGGCCACATACAGTAAGCCAGCCTGAAAATGGAGTTGCCACAGAAGACATAGAATTGAGAGACAGAGAGAAACCAGGTCCCGAATGATATCCTCTGAGCGCCCACAGGCAGCCCTGCCCGAAAGCCACTTTCACCCCTGCACTCCCCTGGCACCCGAGCCAATAATCCTAATGTCAGATAGGGTTGAGTTTTCTGGCACTTGCAACAAAGAGGTCCTAACTGAAACACTCACATACATTTTGTTAGCACATAAAATATCAAAATGGATTTTAGGGCCTTCCAGATTACTTGCTTCTCAGTAACCTACATTTCGGCTGTCGGGCTAAGACTTAACACAGCTGTTTGTGATCAAAGCTCAATTACACACACTAACAGAGAAGCAGTTCAGATCATTCTAAACAGTGGACACTTGAAAATAATCTGCATATGGTTTGGGAATCTGTCATGAACTTATTAAAGAAACAAAAAAAAAATCACAAAACATTACCTACATGTTTTTTAACAACTGCCCAGATGGGGGTCCCCTTCCCCAAATCACTGTTGATACATATAGAATACGTATAAACTTGAGCAAGAATTCAGTTTTCCAGAATTTTCTGGTATGTCACTATTTGAGTTGCTGGTGACAACCACACCTAATTGAGCAAAGTAAACAATAACTAAACTAAAATGTTATTTAAAACAATTCTCAGGAAAGGAGATAATTCCACAAAATGATTGAAAACAAGATAACTGTGACTTACTTAGCTGTATATACCCAGTTTCTGTTAAAAAGTGTTTTCTCCACTATGCAAAATTCCTAAAAACCTAAGAACAAGAACTGGCTAGCATCCCATATATACCCTTTTGAATACTTTTTAATTACTTAACACATAGCATATACTCAAAAGTTCTTACTGTCCCCTCCCCCCAAAAAATCTTTCCTCACTATCTTTTTTTTCTAGTCATCTTAATATTTTCTTTTTCAATCACAGCTTTGTTTAGAAATGGCTGAATAAAGAAATAACAGGTAAATTCCCATATCCAGATAATCATGTCTTCAGTAAGAATGTCAAGTTTTTCATGGATTTGAGGATATATACTCTAAATTTAAAATGTATCACAGTATTACCTCAGAACATTTCACTAGAATGTTTACCCATAAGCTAACTTCAATGAAGAATAAAGAAAATGCTAAGGCTAGAAGCTGATATCCTGGGTGGGTAGAGGCCCTACTCTCTGGG
This sequence comes from Neomonachus schauinslandi, assembly GCF_002201575.2. NCBI lineage: Eukaryota > Metazoa > Chordata > Mammalia > Carnivora > Phocidae > Neomonachus > Neomonachus schauinslandi. The sequence continues at coordinate 118,208,514 of NC_058407.1, read as the reverse complement.
AACAGGGTTGGGGGAGTGAGTCAAGCTGGTAAAAAAAACTTGGATTCTAAACTTGGAGCTGAATCTAATAACACTGTGTGACCTTCCCAGGTTCCCTGAGAATCATTTTTCTTCACATGTAAGGTGAGAAAATTAAACTAGATGATCTTTACAGGTCTCCTAGAATGTTAAACATTTATGATTCAGTCTATGAAATCATCTAGAGAACTAACCATAAAAGATGGTGAGAAGAATTATCATGAGACCACTTATAATAAGCACCAAATGAAAACAAAATGAGTATGCTTCTATTCTAGTGCAAAAGTGTGCCCTAACCTTCAACCATGGCTTAGTTTCAATGCGTTTTGGAATTATTTTCAAAAATCATCAGGGAAGTTAAGGCAGTTTTCTGGTTAACCTTTGGCTAACCGTAACACTGAACTTGGGGAAAACCTCTTTCCATAATCATTCCTGTTTTCTATAGCAATAAACATACAAGTTGTTCTCAAATTGCAGAGTTGTGCCCAAAGTATCCGTTCCTACGTGCTCACAGACATTCAGTGAAAACTAGTCCAGCCTAATGCATAGAAGGCAGAGAGAAATTACAGTAATTGGCTTGCCCAGGGACAGAACCCAAACCTTGGCATCATTAATAAGTTATCTGCGCCAACTGGGCAGCCCAGCCACAAAGCAATGAGACATATGTACTTACCTCTGCATATGAGAGGTTCATATGCATATGTGAGTGGTTCCAGAAAAATGCTATAAATGATACGCACAGCAAGAAAAAATGCCTAAACATATCAGATACTGAGAAAAACGGGTTTCTTATGGTTGACTGTAGGTTACACTTTAGTTAATCAAGTCCTATTTTAAATGCCTTAGGGAGCTGGTATTAAAATTCTTTTATAGTAATTACTTTCTTAAGGAGAAAGTAATTTACCCTAATTTACTATTTTGGAAATCCATGTTGTTTATCAAAAGGTAAAAATATTAAACAGCTCACCCAATAATTAATCTTTAATTGAAATCCATAAAGAGGGAGAAAAATACTTTCTAATATTGAAGCATTCCAGGCAAACATTCAAAAATCCAACAAAAAGTTTAGTTTATAAAAAATAATTCCACAAACTTAAAAGCAGGCACACAAAGAACACATAGTGAAAACCTAGTATCCCACTGGTGTAAGCTACATTGATTTCCACCACCATTTTAAATCAAACCATCATGATGTTATCATGATGTTATTTCAACTTAATGAAAAAATTATTTGTTTCCAAGCTATTTGAACAATGTAGTTGTCAGTTTCTTTGACAAGGTCCAAGGGAAAAAACTGAATAATATAGTGGAATAGAAAGTCATTTATGTTTTTCATATAAAACAAAATAAAATACTAAACTATAACCTATTACTTCTAGAGGGAAAGTAAAAAGCTAAAAAATTTTTAACCTGACACAATAACAACTTTGTCTCATCAGGTTTTGATAATGAGCAGGTTTTACCCCACAAAACTTTGAATTCAACTTTTTTTAACCTAGAAAAAAGAATAATTAGGGGGCATTGTATAAATCAGGGTCACTCCTTTCATTCTAGGGTTTACAAGGAGTCTTGGAAAATCTCCTCCCATGCATTCCTGAGCATTTGTCCATTGCAGCCCTTTCTTGCCCACATATATAAGTTAGTCCTTGTTTTATGCTCTAAAGAAAATGTCCCACATTTCTATAATGCTCGAAACTCCATCTTCATGGGCAAGGGAGTCAAGGAAAGCAGATGCCTTCACTCCCAGAAGATTGTATTCAAAAAATATTTTTTTTAAATCCAGCTCTGTGACATTCTAATAAGATTATCCTCGCCTAAATACCAGAACATGAATCAACTTTATTACCATGAAATCTCAATCTAAACTGCTAATTAAGTATTAGGCTAACTTCAGCAAAATTTCTCCTTGAATCCTGCTACTCGCTTCAGTTAGGCAAAAATGTCCATAGTAGTAAACAAAACTCTTCTATTTGACACACACACCAAAAAATATCTCCCAAATACATTCTACAATTATAAACACTCATCTATGCTGTACATATAATACTCAGGAAGGGGCATGGTGCTGAATAAAAAGATATATGTTAGCTTTGACTAAAATTACGGTTTAACAAAAAGCATGCATCTAAATAGAAAAGGACTGAAAAACATAAATAAAATGGTCAATCTATTAAATTCTTAGAAAATAGGCCTCTGGGTGATTTTAGATTTTTATTTCCATTATTGCTATTACAAAATTATTTGTGCAATAAATTAAAATTGTGAATACACATCCCTTCAAGTTAAGGGTATTGGCATATTCTGGACCCAATAGCATAACAAGTGTGGAGAATGGACCCTGCTCTACAAGGGGAAATGGACTACATTACAGTAGGCAAAGTGCTAGTTGGAGGATACCCATCAGAGGCAATCATATATAGTTCAATGCCCTCCTGCAAAGTTCTAATATATATATGCAGCTGTGTATATGTGCTTTTTCCAAATAAAGAAAATATAACCACACAACATGTACCATATATCATTTATGCAAAGCAATCCATATATATAATTATGGATCATATATAATCCATATAATAATATATGTATTGGATAATATATATAATAATCCATATATAATATATATAATTAATGCAAAGCAATAAAACCATTCAAAATTTTGGTTCAGCTGTTGTAATAACCAGATTGGGCTACACAAAAACAAGTGCAAACTTTTAAATAGGGCTAACAGTAATGGAAATGTCACATATATCATTGACCTAAGCAAAATAATTAGCTGAAAGTAATTCAGTAACTATTCTCTTCCTTTTAAAAATTCCCAAGAACATTCAGGTTAGAGCCTAACAGAGGCAATTCGATATTAGTATAATCAGCCCAGGCAGTCACCATTCAAAAAGTGTGCTGGATTTCAGTGGTTTTAATTAGCCTAAATGACAGCTTAAGAAAGATTAAACTAAATGATACCTAAAATCTCCTTCAAAAATGAATTCTGTGGTTCTCTAGCTAGCTTAATATATGAACGCACAGATACAGAAGCATAGGATTTACAGGTTCTTGAAACAAAGTAGCACCAAAGCATAACAAATAAGTCAGTTTCATAATCTCATTTCCTATGTTTAGATAAATGACCTAGAACCTTTTTTTTTAGATTTTTAAAATTTATTTACTTATTTATTTGAGAGAGAGCAAGAGTGCGAGGGCACAAGCAAGGGGAGCAGCAGAGGGAGAGGGAGAAGCAGGCTCCCCACTGAGCAGGGAGCCCGATGTGGGGCTCGATCCTAGGACCCTAGGATCATGACCTGAGCCAAAGGCAGATGCTTAACTGACTGAGCCACCCAGACGCCCCAACCTTGAAACTTTTTTTATTATATAGTTATATGATATACAGTTAATGTACTGTCTTATATTAGTTTCAGGTACACAATATAGTGATTCAGCAATTCTATACATTACTCAGTGCTCATCACAACAAATGCATGCCTTAATCCCCATCACCTATTTCACCCATCCCCACCCCCACCTCCCCTCTGGTAATTTCAGTTTGTTCCCTGTCCTTAAGAGCCTGTTTTTTGGTTTGTCTCTTTTTTTCTTTGTTTGTTTGTTTTGTTTCTTAAATTTTATATGTGAGTGAAATCATATGGTATTTGACTTATTTCACTTAGCATTAGACTCTTTAAATGCATCCATGTTGTTGCAAATGGCAAGATTTCATTCTTTTTTATGACTGAGTAATATTCCAGTGTGTGTGTGTGTGTGTGTGTGTGTGTGTGTGTGTACCACATCTTCTTTATCCATTCATCTGTTGAAGGATATTTGGGCTGCTTCCATAATTTGGCTATCGTAGATAATGCTGCTGTAAACATAGGAGTGCATATATCCTTTCAAATTAGTATTTTCATATTCTTTGGGTAAATACCCAGCAGTAGAATTACCAGATCATACAGTAGTTCTATTTTTAATTTTTTGAGGAACCTCCACAGTGGCTGCAGCAGTTTGCATCCCCACCCCCAGTGCAAAAGGGTTCCTTTTTCCCCACCCTCACTAAGACTTGTTGTTTCTCGTATTTTTGATTGTAGCCATTCCAACAGGTGTGAGGTGATATCTCATTGTAGTTTTGATTTGCATTTCCCTGATAATAAATAATGTTGAGCATATTTTCATGTGTCCGTTGACCATCCGGATGTCTGCTTTGGAGAAAGGTCTATTCATGTCTCCCACCCTTTGTTAATTGGATTATTGGGATTTTTTGGTGTTGAGTTGTATAAGTTCTTTATATATTTTGGATACTAACCGTTTATCAGATATGTCATTTACAAACATCTTCTCCTATTCAGTGGGCGATCTTTTTGTCTTGTTGGTTGTTTCCTTTGTTGTGCAGAAGCTTTTTATTTTGACATAGTCCCAATAGTTTATTTTTACTTTTGTTTCCCTTGCCTCAGGAGACATATCTAGAAAAATAATGCCATGGCCGATGTCAAAGAAATTACTGCTTGTGCTCTCTTCTAGGATTTACATGGTTTCAGGTCTCAAAATTAGGTCCTTAATCTATTTCGAGTTTATTTTTGTGTATGGTCTAAGAGAGTCATCCAGTTTCATTCTTTTGCATGTAGCTGTTCAGTTTTCCCAACACCATTTGTTAAAGAAACTTTTTCCCATTGTATAATCTTGCCTCCTTTGTCAAAGATTAATTAACCATATAATTGTAAGTTTGTTTCTGAGCTTTCTATTCTGTTCTACTGATCTATATGTCTATTTTTGTGCCAGTATCTTACTGTTTTGATTACTATAGCTTTGTACTGTATCTTGAAATCGGAGATTGTGATACCTTGTATTGTTCTTCTATTTCTTTAAACATTTATTTATTTGAGAGAGAGGGAGAAAGAGAGTGAGCACATGGGGGGAGCGGCAGAGAGAGAGCGAAAGAGAGTCCTAAGCAGACTCTACACTGAACGTGGAGCCCAAGGTAGGGCTCAATCTCACGACCCTGAAATCACAACCTGAGCCGAAACCAAGAGTCAGATGCTTAACTGAATGCACCACCCAGACACCCCTTGTTTGTCTTTTTCAAGATTGCTTTGGCTATTCAAGGTCTTTTGTGGTTCCATGCAAATTTTAGATTGTTTGTTCTAGTTCTGTGAAAAATACTGTTGGTATTTTGATACGGTTTGCATTGAATCTATAGATTGCTTTGAGTAGTATGGACATTTTAACAAATGTGTTCTTCCAATCCATGAGCATGGAAAATCTTTCCGTTTGTATCATTTTCAATTGCTTTCTTCAGTGTTTTATAGTTTTCAGAATACAGGTCTTTCACCTCCTTAGTTAAGTTGATTCCTAGGTATTTTATTATTTTGGTGCAATTTTACATGGGATTTTTTTCTTAATTTCTCTTTCTCCTGCTTCATTATTAGTGTATAGAAGTGTAACAGATTTCTATATATTGATTTTGCATCCTGTGACTTTTCTGAATTCATTTATCAGTTCTAGTAGTTTTTTGGTGGTGTCTTTAGGATTTTCATAGTATCGTGTCATCTGCAAATAGTGAAAATTTTATTTTTTCATTACCAATTTGGATGCCTTTTATTTCTTTTTCTTGTCCAATTGCTGTGGCTAGGACTTCCAGTACTGTATTGAATAAAATTGGTGAGAGTGGTCTTCTTTCTGATCTTAGGGAAAAGCTCTCAATTTTTCATCACTGAGTATGACATTAGCTATGAGTATTCCATATACGGTGGGATTTCAAAGATGGTCTATATTATGTTGAGGTATGTTCCCTCTAAACCAACTTTGTTGAAGGTTTTTTTATCATGAGTGGATTACTTTGTCAAATGCTTTTTCTGCACCTACTGAAATGGTCATTTTTTTTATCTTTTCTCTTGTTGATGTGATGTATCACACTGATTGATTTATGAATATGAACCACCCTTGCCTCCCACTTGATGGTGGTGAATGATTTTTTAATATATTGCTGGATTCGATTTCTTAATATTTTGTTGAGGATTTTTGCATCTATGTTCATCAGAGATACTAAGCCTGTAGTTCTCTTTTTTGTAGCATCTTTATCTGGTTTTGATATCAGGGTAATGCTGGCCTCACAGAAATAAATTTGAAAACTTTCTTTCCTCTCCTATATATATCAGAATAGTTTGAAAAGAATAGATATTAACTCTTCTTTAAATGTTTGATACAATTCACCTGTGAAGCCATCTGGTCCAGGACTTTTGCTTTTTGGGAGTTTTTTCAATTACTGATTCAATTTCATATCTGATAACTGGTCTGTTCAAATTTTCTATTTCTTCCTGATTCAGTTTTGGGAGGTTACATGTTTCTAGAAATTCATCCATTTCTTCTAGGTTGTCCATTTTGTTTGCATATAATTTTTCATAATATTCTCTTATAATCCTTCGTATTTCTGTGGTATTGGTTGTTATTTCTCCTCTTTCATTTCTGATTTTGAGTCTCTCTCTCTCTCTTCCTCTTTTGTTTTTTTTTTCTTATGAATCTGGCTAAAGATTTACCAATTTTTTTGATCTTTCCAAAGAACCAGCTCCTGATTTCATTGATCTGTTCTATTGGTTTTTGTTTGTTTGTTTGTATTTCATTTATTTTTGCTCTAATCTTTATTATTTCCTTCCTTCTACTGGTTTGGCATTTGGGTTGTTTTTTTTTTTTTTCTCCTTTACTAGGTTGCTTACTGGAGGTTTTTCTTGCTTCTTGAGGTAGGCCTGTATTGCTATAAACTTCCCTCTTAGAACAGCTTTTGCTACATCCCAAGGATTTTGGACCATTGTGTTTTCATTTTCATTTGTCTCCATGCATTTTTTGATCTCCTCTTTAATTTCTTGGTTGGCCCATTCATTGTTTAGTAGCATATTATTTAACCTCCATGTATTTTGTGTTCTTTCCAGATTTTTTCTTATGGTTGATTTCTAGTTTCATAGCACTGTGGTCCTAAAAGATGTATGGTATGACCTCATTCTTTTTGAATCTGTTGAAACTTGTTTTATGGACCAATATGTGATCTATTCTGGAGAATGTTCCATGTGCACTTGAAAAGAATGTGTCTTCTGCTGTTTTAGGATGGAATGCTCTGACTATATCTGTTAGATCCATCAGGTCCAGGGTGTCATTGAAAGCCAGTTTCTTTATTGATTTTCTGTTTGGATGATCTATTCATTGATGTAATTGGAGTGTTAAAGTCCCCTACTATTATTGTATTCCTATCAATTATCCTTTGTGTTAGTTATTAGCTGCTTTATGTATTTGGGTGTTCCTATGTTGGGTGTATAAATATTTATAATTGTTATATCTTCTTGTTGGATTGTTCCCTTTATGATTATATAGTGTTCTTCTTTGTCTCCTGTTACAGTCTTTGTTTTAAAGTCTATTTTGTCAGGTATAAGTATTGCTAGCCTGGCCTGCTTTTTTGTATGACAAATGCTTTTCCATCCTTTCATTTTCAATCTGCATGTCTGCATGTCTTTAGGTCTGAAATGAGTCTTTTGCAGGCAGCATATAAATGGTTCTTGTTTTCTATCCATTCTGTCACCCTATGTCTTTTGACTGGAGCATTTAGTCCATTTACATTCAAAGTAATTATTGATAGGTGTGTATTTATTGCCATTTTGTTACTTGTTTTATAGTTGATTTTGTAGTTCTCTGTTTCTTTCTTCTCTTGCTCTTTTCTCTCATGGTTTGTTGGTTTTCTTTAGCGATCTAGTTGGATTCCTTTCTCCTTATTTTTTGCATATCTATTGCTGGTTTTTGATTTGTGGTTACCATTTGGTTTGTATAAAACATCTTCTGCATATAGCAGTCTATACTAAGTTGATGGTCACTTAAGTTTGAGCCTATTCTTTATTCCTCTGCCCCCCTCCCCACGTTTTAGGTATATTGTATCCTACTTCACATCCTTTTATTTTGTGAATCCCTTGACTAATTCTTATAGATGTACTTATTTTTGATGTGACCTCTTCTCTACATTCAGCTGTGGAGAATTTGTTCTGCCAGTCTTTGGGTCATTTTCTGGGTTATTTACACTAATGTGAGGGTGTTCTCTAGTTGTACCCATGGGACGAGGTGAGCTTAGGGTCCTCCTACTCTGCCATCTTCCCCAGAAGTAGCCAATTAGTGACTTTATATCTACAAGAACTGCTTTTTATTTCATCCTACTATGGGGAATTTTTAGTGCCCCCACCCTTGACTATCTTTGGAGTCCACCGACCCCACCTACTCCTTCTTGTTCTGCATCACTGTCCATGTCCTCCCTCCCTCCACATGTAACTTAGCCTCTACGCTCATCATTCTGATCACTTCCCAGCAATTGTCCTCAAATACTGTTCCCCTCCTTCCCTCTATTGGACTCTCCTAGCCCTGGTAAAAACCCAATCCTCTGCCTACTCTGCATTATATCCAAAAGGCGCAATGTGGTAGAGAAAAACACACAGCTATGCTATCTTTAGTAAGTTTATGATTACTGCAACCACACCCTCAGCTCTGTCTAGTGACCTCATGACATGTTCCAAACCCATCCTTTTCTCACCAGTCAGGAAAGCTGTGTCCATACTCTTCTGTCTCCCCAAAATTCTACACCCACTCCCCAACTGGGAACCTTCTGTGTTATTCCATTGATCAATTTATCTGTCTCTGTGCCAGTTATTTTCAGTTGATAACTTTAATGTTTATTTCCCTGTAGAAACAGAACTTTTCAGAAGAATGCTTCACTATTTTCCCACCAAAAAACTTACCAATCTTTCTGTATCTGTGCCCATGTGACCCTGCCTTTTCTCTGATTCAGCAGGACCAACTGTGCTGGCTCCTAGATAAGGCCAACCCCTCCACTTGTGCACTAGGTCCTATCACCTCTTACCCAGTCAAGGACTTTGCTCCAAAAATTAGCCCCTCTCCTCTCCATCATCAAATTTCCCCTCTCTAGTAGACTGCTGCCATTAGCATACAACCATACTGTATTATCTAGAACTGTATTTTTTCTGCTCCTTTTTATAGCAACAACTCCACAAATAGTTGTATAAACTCACAGCTCATATTTCTCTCCTCTTACTCGTCATGATCACATTCCAAGCAGACTTTTGTCCCATCACACCCTAGAAACTACTCTTGACAAAGCTATCTATAAATTCCATATTGCTAAATCTAGTGGACAATTCTCAATCATCAACCTTTCAGACACATTTTGACAGAGATGACCCAACTGCCTTGAATCACCTACTTCACTTGGCTATATCCCCAGCACCTACAGAAGTGCCTGGCACACATTAGGTACACAATTAACATGCGCTATATGAATGAATGAATTCATCCACTTAAATGTTGACTGCTCAGCTGTTTCAAGCTAAATATCCTCAGTACAAGGTTACAGTAAATATCAAGGACATAATTGTTTTAAGAATTTCAGCTGCCAGAATTATTTTATCACATATTTAAATATATGGTAAATTTTCTAAAGTGGCATCTTTAATACAAATAAACAGAAGATTTATGAGAGATACGCCCATAAGTTCAGTGCTTATCTCTTGAGACAACCAAAATCTCAAAACAACTATTTTCCCAATTTACCTAGTTTTAAAACATATATATAATCACCCTTACCTCCTTTTTTTGCAGGAAATAATTTCCAAAGATGATTATTAAAAACATGTCTTAGTGTTAATTAACAATATGTGGAAACCCAAATAAATGAGATGTACCCCCCCACCATGGACTGGAAAACTCAATAAATATGTCAGTTCTTCTTCAAATTGATATATGGATTCGATATAATTCCAATCAAAATCCAAACATTATTTTTTTAGACTTGGGCCATTTATATGGAAGAACAAAGAACCAGAAGAAGCCACACACTCCTGAAGTATAAGAAGATGGCAAGGAAGGGACTGCGTGCCTTCCCAGATAGCAGGAAAAATATAAAGCCACAGTACATTGCTAGCACAGGGACATATACATTGATCAACAGAACAAAACAGAAGGCCCAGCAATAGAACCACACTTATACAGACACTTGATTTACACCTTTATGTGTCAGGGATTCGAAGGGACACCAGCTCAATGAACATTCAGTCAATCCTGTGGGGCAAGGGGTCTTTACCCTGAGGTCTGCAAGGGGTGGGTGATGGGCTGTAGATAAAATTCAGGGAGTCCGCAAACTTAGATGAGGGGGAAAGCCATCTTTATTTTCATCCTCTTCCAACAGAAATTTAACATTCACATGAATGATCAATGAAGTATTAGAAGAACCTGTGTCTTTAACATTAATAAACATCAGAGATATTTTCATATCACATTAGAGTTGCTACAGAAATCCAGAAGGGTTATTTATACTCATCATTACTTTGAAAATATGCTACTTAATACCTCAATAAAGAAGTCATATATTATTCTATTATAAATTCATTTTTGTGTATTTCAATAACTCCATTTTCATTTAATTTATTTCTCTGTAATCCACTGTATTTTATGCAATTAAAAATACGTTCTCTAAAAAGGAACCAATAAGCTTCACCAAGCTGCCAAAGGGGTCCATGGCACACAAAAAGTTAAAAATCCTTGCTTTGGAATGCAACAATACTGCTATGGGCTGAATGTTTGTGTCTCCCCTCCCCCCACCCCGCACCAACCAAAATTCATATTCTGAAGCTTAATCCCCAATATGACGGTATTCAGAGGTGGGACATTTTGGGAGGACACCAGGGTAGAACCCTCATAATTGGGATTCATGTTCTTTGCAGAAGAGACTAGAACATTAGTTCTCACTCCACCGTGTGAGGACACATCAAGAAACAGCCCTCTGTAAACCTGGAAGCAGGCGCTCACCAGGAACCTGATCCAAGAGCACCTTGATCTTGGACTTCCCAGCCTCCAGAATTGTGAGAAACAAATTTTGTTGTTTAAGCTTCCCAGTTTATGGTATCATGATAGCAGCCCAAACAGACTAAGATATTGATCTTTAGGTCAAATAAATCTTACAGTACTGACACGATGTAGATAGAGAACTTATGCAAGTTAAAATTACTCACCGAATCCAGCTTAGCCAGCCTCGCAAAATAAGAGTTTTCTTTCTGTCTCACCCCTAATGTGACTTGCTTCCTTATCTCTGGCCAGAGATACCACTTGCCACTTTTTATTGCCTCAGTCATAATCCTCCTGTTCCAGATTACTCAGCTCCTCTCTGGTTTTCTGATGACCAATCCGACTCCTCCATCTTTTCCAGATTCTGCTGGACCTAATAGCTCTCTCTTCTTCCTCCACCCTGCTCCCTGCCTCATGCCTGGGCCTTCCAGGGGGCACATCCCAACCAGGCTGTTCCCCAGCCATGCTCTGCGCCATACAACAAATTAGTGTCCCTGACACAAGACTCTTACATCTGACAGCTTTTCTGTACTGGGACACGGGGATGACCCATCTGCCTTGTTACCACCACCCCCCCGGGGGCTGTAATTTAACATCCAAGACATATCAAGGGGTGTGGGATACTTCTTCACAGGCTCATTTAACAATTTTCTCTGCAGCAAATGAAATGTTCTAGATGCCATTCCTTTTACTAAATGGGGAATGGGGTCTCTGACTTAATAAAGAGTTAATACAGGAGATTTTTAAAGGTGGATTTATGACTGCTAAGCCCTAAAGGAAACTGAACAATGCTACCGGCTTGATGAAAAAGAAGAATGTTGAATAAGTAGAATTGTAAATAAATAGATGGTTCTAAGTTTTGAGAGGTTTTTTTTAACTTAGTGTTATAAACACTGCCTTCCCGCAAAACTGATAAACCAATTTAGTCAAATTTATTATCATACATTTTGAGAAAATGAAATCTAAATCAATGAGATCTTGATGTCAAAGAAAAATTTTAGTTGGCATTTGCCTTTTTGGGTATTGCGATGAAAGTACACATTTGAAAAATATTAGTCTATAAGATCAGAGGTTCTGTTGGGTTTTTTATTCATTTTATACTAACGTTCATTTTTTTTCCTTCCATCCCCCCACCCCCCTCCCCTCTAGAACCCTCAGTTTGTTTCTCAGAGTCCCTAGTCTGTCATGGTTCATCTCCCCCTCTGATCTCCCCCCCTTCATTTTTCCCTTCCTGCTATCTTCTTTTTTTTTTAACATATAATGTATTATTCGTTTCAGAGGTACAGGTCTGTGATTCAACAGTCTTACACAATTCACAGCGCTCATTTTTTGAAAAAAAGTAATTGGATAAATTACCTTCATCTTCACTTCTTAAAAATTATGATACTAATTAGTAGTAATGAAAGTTGGTTTTAAAATAGATACTATGGATTTATATGGACATTTTTCATGTTTTATGACTATTAAGAATCTTTTAAACAACCTTCCTAAGTTTTGGCGACTTGTCACATTTTAAGGCTTGCTTCCCCAAGGAAGGAGCTGTAAACACGTTCTCAGCCTCGCTCACAGCTACACTACAGGCATGTGACCTCAGCACTACCAATTGGATGTACCCATAAGAGCCTTTAATTCAGAAGAGAACCTGGGGAAGCAGAATCTTCTTTCTGCTCAGGGTGATGACAGAGGTTCCCGGGCTTGGGGTGGCAGGGACACTAGCAGCAGAGGGCTACGGTCCACGAGCCCATGAGGGCCGCAGGAGCCATGAGCTCCCACCAGCAGATCTAAGAGGGTCCTTGTTGATACAGTCGTAGTGCAATCTGAGAACACCATCCTTGGCGGCCCAGCTCCAGCCCTATCTCTCCTGCCCTCACTCTGAACTGCCCTCCCTGAGCCACCTAATATCCTCTACTAAACATACTTTCTCCCTAAACTACAACTAAATTAGCTATAAACTTTTTTTAATTTTTTTATTGTTATGTTAATCCCCATACATTACATCATTAGTTTTAGATGTAGTGTTCCATGATTCATTGTTTGTGCATAACACCCAGTGCTCCATGCAGAACGTGCCCTCTTTAATACCCATCACCAGGCTAACCCATCCTCCCACCCCCCTCCCCTCTAGAACCCTGTTTGTTTTTCAGAGTCCATCGTCTCTCATGGTTCGTCTACCCCTCCGATTTCCCCCGCTTCATTCTTCCCCTCCCGCTACCTTCTTCTTCTTCTTTTTTTTTTTTCTTAACATATATTGCATTATTTGTTTCAGAGGTACAGATCTGAGATTCAACAGTCTTGCACAATTCACAGCGCTTACCAGAGCACATACCCTCCCCAGTGTCCATCACCCAGTCACCCCATCCCTCCCCCCCCACCCCCTACTCCAGCAACCCTCAGTTTGTTTCCTGAGATCAAGAATTCCTCATATCAGTGAGATCATATGATACACGTCTTTCTCTGTTTGACTTATTTCACTCAACATAACACCCTCCAGTTCCATCCACGTCGTTGCAAATGGCAAGATCTCATTCCTTTTGATGGCTGCATAATATTCCATTGTGTATATACGCCACCTCTTCTTTATCCATTCATCGGAAGACCTAAAGTGTGCCTGGATACTTTAAAACTGGAGGTTTGGTTGGATGAGTAGGCTTGAAACCTCTGATACATTTTGGCATCAAAGGCTCCCAAGTACTCCCACCACAGAACACTGGGTTGCCGCCATTAACATAGAAGCCTGGGAGGCATTCAAATAGAACCACTGCTTGGTAGGAATATTTGTCTCTGATTCCTGATACCAGTCTTCCATGTTCAATTACAGGATAATCACATTTGACCACTTTACACTGAGGAGGGTCACTACTCCATACACCATCACCAGAACAAATAAGCCTCCTCTCTACAATAAGTGAATATTCGTCTGGTCCACTTGAAGGATCGCAACTGTAAGTTACCCCTTCATTATATTCAAATTCATCCTTCTCACTATCGGTATGTTTTCCATTTGGTATTTTTCCAGGTGACTGACACATTATCTTTGTACATAGTGGGGGATCATCACTCCAAACCACTGTATTTTCATCATTACCAGGAAGTTCACAATATAGAATTCTTTTTCAAATTAACCGAAAACCCTCATTACAAGAATAGTGAGCTTGTGAACCAAAGATAAAAGGTCCATTTACACCGACTACCTGGCCATTTACAGGTTCTCAGGGACGTTGACATAATTTTTCTGTACAAGCCTCGTTGAGAGGTGTCCATGTGTTATCAGGCTGACAAACGGAAGATACGGAACGAAAAGGTGGCATAGCTTGTATCCTGGTCAACACTTGAAGTATACTCTGTCCCCAGGATTATAATTGGGTTTAGTAACATTTGGCCTCATAGAGCTGTATCTCGGAGGAGCATCACAGGCATCAGAGGGCATGGGTATCAGGAGCACTGAGGCCATCAAAGGGATCCCAAAACAACACAAAAAAGAAAAGCGCTTCTCGAGGCGGCAGGGATGGGCTGTGTGTGGCACGTAGGACGCCGTCATCTTGCAGGAGACCAGCAGGAACCTAAGAGACCGCCAAGCCCACACTGTCCCAGGTCCGGGAAACAGACACAGCAATCCCCAGCTATAAACTTTTTTACATGATTTTTCAAAGCTATTTAAATGTCATTTAAATGTTCTTTATAAACAATCAAAAAAGCCTACATAACGTTTTAAAATATGTAAAATCCCCCAAATATGTGCTTAAGTAGGGGTGTCTAATTATATTAATATTTAAAAGGATATAGTCATGCAATTTCTGGTCATGAAATCTTGCCAGCAAAGGACATCACTGCATTGCAGCCAAAGAATACCACTAAGTTATGAGCGATTTAACACTGATGTCTTGATAGGGTAAAAACAAGGATCTGAATGTAAAAGGTGCCTATTAAGTGAAATGAAATTCTTACAAAAGCAGAGATTTTTTTTTTTTTAGTATGCACATCTATTAGCTATTTCCACAATGATGCTGCATAACAAACCCCAAAAGTCAGTGACTTACAATTATAAGCATTTATTTTTCTTGCTCACAGGTCTGCAAGTCAGTTGTCACAGTCTGCTTGGCTCTAGATTTCAAACTGGATTCACTTCTGTTCCCTGTGTCTCTATATTTTCCTTAGACCAGTAGCTACCCAGAACATGTTCTTCCTAGAGTGGATGGCGGGAGCACCAGAGGCCAAGCCAACGTACAGAAGCACACCTAAGATCTCTGGGGACATCATTTTTGCGAAAGTCCACTGACAGGCATGAATCACACAGCCACACCCAACATCCATGGGGCATTAGTACCTCCTCTAATGGAAGGTCCTACAAAGTCATGAGGCAAAGGCGTGGGCATACAATTCTAAAAGGGGGAGGTAAAGATTGAGGGGAAACACTGCAATTAACCACAGAAGGTGCCCACTCCCTACTCTAGGGCACTGCCACCCTAATTAACTCTCTAAAGAGCAAAATACATGGTCTTATCATGGTTTAACAGGTTTCAGCCCCATATCACCCTCCCTCACCTTAGCCAATGCCACTGTATATTACGCATGAAGATTGGACCCGCACATTGTCCCATTGAACAATACCCACATAAACAACAGCAACCATCTCACACACAATCATCTCCCGGCAAACACAGTACATATTACATATCTTCAGTTACCGAACCTCAGAATGCGAAGTGATTCTTTCCATCCAGTAATTTCAACTGTCTTTCAGTCCAGCCAGCTAACTCATGTTTTCTCACGTTTTGAACTGCACTGACTGAAATAGAATATACCTTGCCACTGAGTCATTTATTTGATGTCATACATAATTGCTCTCTTTAGTTCGTCCATGTGTAGTCAATTTATCAGACAAAATGTATTTGAACTTGAAACTGACTCCCTAGAAGAGAAGCCAGAGGCAAAGTACAGCTAATGCATCTCTAGAGGGATCTTTCAATGAATTTAATCTATGGGATCCAAAAAGAGTAATTGTATCTACAATATACATTACTCCAAGCCCCCAGAATCACTGCAGTAATTGACAGAAACAAAGATGAGTCACATGTAGTTAATTCCATGTCTTTTTGCCTTCGACATTCACACTGAAAGATAAAAACAGTTTCACTGGCCACAATCTAAGAAGCCAACAGTTACAACCTGTTAAACACCGAGTTCCCTCCTAAAAGTAATTAGGAGGTGTCACTGCACTTACAAACACCTCCCCTGGCAACCAAGCACCGATGCCCATCTTGGGCTGCAGAAAATGTTGAGGGCACTGGGAACCCCTCACCTTGGAAGCAAAGGGAGAGGCAAGAGGAAAGTGTTCTTGATGAGAAACAATCATTCCCCTCTGAAAAAGGCACAGCACCCCCTGTGACTGAGAATAGGAGCACAGGGCTGACAGAGCCTGAAGCTCAGACATCAGGAAAAAATGACGTTTATAGGCCCCGGGGGGTGGAGACAGCAAGCACTGCCTTCTTGGGAAGGAAACGTATTAGTAATTACACCAGGTTTCGTGAAGGTAGCTGCTTGACCGTCCCACTAGTGAGACAAAAGGAACAGGACGGTGGCTGTCATTCTTGTGCAAAATTAAAGCTGCCACGCAAAAGAAAAAAGGGGCCCTGAGCTTGAGCAAGGCCGAAAAAGTAAAAATTCTCTAGTTCAGTGCAATTATGAAGGGATTCACAGCAAACCCGCGCGCCGAGGAATACCAATGAGCAGCGCTATGGTAACCGAGGGGACAAATATATCAGGAAGATAAATAGGAAGACGCCGCAGGAACGAAATGAACTCCCAACTTGACTGTTCTGTATTTTTGTAAACTGTTGCTAATAACCCCTCCACATCAAAATATCCTTGAATTTCTTTTTTTTTTTTTTTTTTAATTTCCAAACCCTACTTTACGGTTTATTCTCAAGCAGTTTTCACACATTCCAAAGCTGACACAGCTGTTTGGGAGCTATTACTGCAAATGCTGCTCAGTTTGAAAATAATTATTTCTGAGTGGATAAGGCTGGCTACGAGCTAGATGCTGTGAGCAGCAATTCTTACCGCTGTCTCAACCCACTTACTCTTTGTGGTACGAATTCTTTCTCCTTTACAGGGTATCCAAAAAAAAAAAATCCACACCTCCATTTTTAAAAAGGGAGCTCTCCCCCTTCCGTGGCCAGCTTCCTCTACATAACTAATCTCTGCCAGCAGGTTGGAGAAGAGCTCGCTCCGGCTCATAATTCAGCCTCTACCTGGCCATTCACACTCATCATGAGCCTTGAGAGGTTGGAGACTTTTAGATGCCTCTTACGCGGAGCAACGCAACATCAGTTGATGGACCTTGGCCACGTGGTGCATCATCATGGCCCGGAGTTTTAGGACTATTAGGAAATGCCCAAGCTTTCTGAGATACTCCCTTCCCGAGGTAGTCTACTTTACATGAAGTATACTAAAATTGCTATGTCATCTCACAAAACTGAGATCTGCCCTCCAGAATGCCCTTTAGCATGAGTATAATTTTTTATTTGATTCGTTCATCAAAATAATATGATTTTAAAACTCCGTTCTTGGCTTAAGCCATTGAATATGCAGAAGAAGCTTGTGTATCTAACCATACTCATAAAGCCTTATGATTTGTTAAAGGTTTCTATAGACTTAAAAAAAAATAGCTTTACTTGTTTTTATTTTATTTCTCTTACTACCTCCTTAAAGCTCCATTCATTCAACAACTACCCAAAAAGTAGGCAGACAGCCCTTCATTGAAAGGGACTGTGAAGGTCATGAGAAGTAACGGATTGGTTTGCCTCTACTCTATTAATGTCTCCCGAGACTCCATTATGAGTCTCTAAACTCTCAAATTATCACTGTGCCTTGGGTATTTCCCCTAACAAGTTAATGGATTATTTAAGCAAGTCATTTTAATAAATCATTTTGCTATTTTCATAAATCGGAATTTCATTACGCTTTAAAAAGATCAACCAGTAATATCTTTTTTCCCCTTGTTTTCTCTTTGAACTTTGGAAGTAACAGGCCCAAGAACACCTGAATATGCCTGGTGAGGTCCCCATAATCTGGCCCTCACCTCTCACTTTCCCTTCAAGCCTATCCCCGGGCTCTGTTGTATGTCTTTAGACACGCATCATCCCTTGTGATCCTCACAACATCCGTGTATGCTGGCATCTCAATCACATTTTGCAGAAATAGACTCAAAAGTTCAGTTCCCAAAGCCACATAACCAGTAAGGGACAGCGGGGGGTTTTACCCTGCTCTGAATCCATGCTCTTTTGCTCGATCTTACAGGTTCTCCCTACCAAGTTCCAGGACCATGCTTTTCCGTAGGCGGTGAGGCCAGCTAGCAAAGATCAGGGATGTTATTCCCAGAATGCTTTCTTGGTCACAATCCCCGAACCACTTCCAAAGATAAGAACAACAGCCACCACTTACAAAACTGATCCATATCACTCTAAGGACAGTGAAGTGAAAACATAGAAGATCCTGGGAAAAAGTGAGTGAACTAATAACATTTTCCGGGTGTCTGCCAGGGGGTAAGATGTGTGGAGGGCTGCTGGTTCGATACATTATCGCCAACCTCACAGCGACCATGGAAGAGGGAGAGAAAAATCACCGTCTTAAGATGAAGAACATGAGAGCTGAAGAAACTTGTCCAAGATCACATAGCATTAGGTGGTGGAGACAAATTGAAACCCATGTTTACCCTCCCTCTCCTCCACGTTCCACTGGCTCTCAGGGGGTTGGATAACATGAAGGCCAGTTTCACCAGCAAAGCTATTAACTGTATAAGATACCTTCTTAAAGTGTCATATGGATAGCCTAAAAACAGAAAGTTTTACAGGGGTATTTTTGACATCCCTTAAGATGAATGGCAAAGCTAAACAAATTTCAAGAATAGCCCAACCCCTAACATGATTTTTGTGCTAAGACTTTGCTCTGCTCTCTTTCTTTCTCTGTAAACCCCAGAACAAATTTTGAAATGTGTATACAATCAACACCTGCCTTGGCCATTTTGAAAAACAAATGTTCAAATGAGATAACAATGCAGTACGTATAATCTATAATATTTGTGTAAGTTAACTATGCATCGTAAAGGTTTTATTTTCAAAACTCAATATTTCTATATTGCAATTGAACATGGTTTTAGAAAGCTTTTGCCGCTAATAACTGGCTTTTTCCCCTGTCACTGTTCATCCATCCATAAGGAAGTTACTTCCCTTCCTAAATAATCATCAAACTCTTCAAATCAATGCTAATCCTGAACTTACTCCCTCACTCTCAATCCTTCATTCAAACATTTGAGTGGTGGAATGACAGAGATACTGGACCCCTGACCTATCTCTGACCACACGCATGACAACAATGCCATCTTCTCAGGCCTACAGCCTCATGGGCCTCGGCCACCTTGGACTCCATTTCACCCCAGTGGCACTGCCAGAGGGGTCTGGGATAGAGACAGAAACAGCCACAGTCTTCATTAGGCAGAGCCCCGCCACCACAGACCACACAAATCAACACACAATCTCAGTAAAAACTGTCAGCTTATTACATCAGTACAACATCAAAACACACTGCCTACGGGCCCCTTTCTCCTTCCAGTTGGTTTGCCAACTGGAAGCTCCTTCAACAGAAATTCTAGAGCACCCACCCCCTTTCCCCTCACATACACTCACTCTTCATAATGTGCCTCCTTCATAGTTCTCTCTCCCTTCCTTTCCATTCCCTTGATTATCTGCTTAATTATCAGGCACTTTCGTTACAGCAAACATTTCCCAACTTGACTCTCTATTCCATCTCTCTCTCCATCCAATCCATTTTGCTGCCTGATTAATCTCACTATAACATCATTTTCCACAAATCACCCTCCTGCCCAGTACATATAGATCCCCATGCCTAGTGATAAAGCCCAGCCTCCTTAGCATGCCATTCAGCTCTTCCACAACCAGCCTTATCTCTTCTGGATTTTCTGTGGGGTCACCGGTCCACTGATGGTCATTCAACATGTCTACCTCATTTCCAGCACCGCCCACAAATATCCTGGGCCCTGCCATCCCTCCTCCCACCTGTCAAAGCCCCGGCTCTTCCATTAAAGCACGTCCTCCTCTAAAAGGCCTTGCTTTCTTTCTCTTTATACTCATAAATATCCCTTAAGTGTTTTCCATTGAGAGTGCTCTTAAATCCTCTTTGGTAGCAGCAGAGCACAGGAGAAAGATCACATAAGCATGCAGGCATGCACCCCCAGCGAGCCCTGCCCAACCCACGGCAGTGAACTTGCCCTTCTCAGAGCAGAGCTACTGCTCCCTTCAGGCACCAGCGGGGTTCATGTCTCTCCTGCAAAACTCTGTGCTGAGCAAAGTCAGAAACCAAGCTGGCATGGCTTTGATGCTTCGGAGCACCCAAGAGGAGCACTGTCAAGTCGTGGAGTAAATGAGTGCTCTGCTTTGCGGAGTCGTCTCAGGACAGAAAGACAAAATATGTGAGATGGAAAACATCTCTGGCAATAGAAGTTAACTCCTGAAGAATTTAGGATGAGCAACCCATTCTCCAACACACTATGGATTAAAGTGTTTGACCAGTTCCTCGACAAATAAAATAGAGCTCCACTAAAAATCAAATTTCTAATATAACAAGATTTTCGATGATCAGACCGACTTTAAAAATGTTTTTAAAATGTGAAAAATTTATCCTTCTTTCACTGGTTTTATAATAAGTTAAATGGCAATACTCTGGTCGGTGACAGTTATATAGAAATAAAAAGTTTAAAAATTAGATGCATGAGATATAAGGCTATACAGAATTAGAATACAAAATCAGTAAGCTCGGAAATCATGAGAACATTTAGTCAATACAAATTTAAATGGATGGAGCAAACAAAACAACAGAGCTGTTAAAATAATAGCTGAACTGGCTAAAATGACTGACACGCAAACAAAAAGTTACTGTGCAAACAAAACCTCCAGGAACAAAAAAAATCCAAACTGAGGGCCAAAATAAATAAACTAAAATAATGAGAATTTACCAGAAATTACAATTGTTAAAAATGCAAATCCAAAAATTTCACCTCCTGAAGAGAACTTGGAGAAGTTTAAACCTGAAATGTCACAACACTGCTATGACATGGTATTGAAATCACAAAAATGTCATTTGTAGTAATGGTTACACTGAGATAGTCAGGCCTGCTAAGGAACATCTCCCGACTTTGGGGTCAGAAAGAGGTGAGGAAGGGCCCTGACTAGCTGTGTGACCCCCAAGTAGTTTACACAACCTCTCTGAGCTGCAGCTTCTTCATCCACAAAATGAGACCATGCTTACCTAAGAAAGTTATTGTGAAGATTTAAGGAGGTACTATACCAAAAGCCATCAGTACAGTGACTGGTTCATGGTAACCCCACCCTAAATAATGTCCATTATAGATTATGATCATTCACTCATCCGTTCTTCTAGAATCTGTGGGCAAAACAAATCTATGGGGAAAGGTCTCCATCCTCCCTGGAGCTCCACAACACAAGCATCTGGAAACCATGGGCCCTGACCGCTTGGAGAACTTGCGGATAAAAGAGGGTAGTAGAAGTGATAGAACAACAAAAATGCTCTATCTAGGTCTCATACTTGACATCAGCATAAACAAATGTATAACCCAGCAGATGGCTGTGAGGAAAAACAGAAAGTATAATAAAGCCCACGGCAATCATCCTAACCTATCTGCATATTTGAGGGCTTTGAGTGTCCCAAAAGATGTCTCGGATACCCTATAAAAGCCAAAATCAGAGTTCACAGCCAGTCACAATTAAGTCACTGAATTCCATCACTTCACTTCCCATCGAGTGACTCCTACCTGTCTGGTATACAGATCAGCAGGACCGTAGCATGGGTGAGATTGCAGGCCAACCAGGATAGGTCCGGCAGCAGGTCACACCCCCACCAGGGCTTGGAGCCACCACACTGCATATCCCAGTCAGGGGACACCTGCGGTCAGAGCCAAGTCAATAAGCCCAAGCAAGCAATCAGTCTCTTTCCCAAGCTTATATTTTCCTCGTTTATTCCCATCAGCAGTGCCAAAACTTTCCCAATCCTAGGACTGGCTTTTCCCATGTGGACACTACGGAGAAGCCCAAGTGTGTGGACAAGAAAGAAGGGGGTGGGGGGTCCCTCTGAGCAAAGACTTTTCCAGTGTATTTCAACAACCATTTACTGATTGCCTCATGTGAGCCTGGAGATGAAAATAAGAACTCTCAGGAATGCTGAATTTTCCTAGCCCCACAAGAAGTACACACCAAACTGACTCTACGTCAGGATTCGAAAAGTGTTTTACCTCCACTCATCCGGAGACACATCTCAAGCAATGAGGAGCGATGGTCCCATGTTCCCTTGCAAGCTCTCCTTTAACTGCCTCTGAGGCCATTAAGCTTTTCACATTTATTCAAACATAAACATGAACATTTCCCCTGTAATGTCTTTTTTCTCCCATAATAATCTGTACTCTAATTCAAAGAAATTCAAAGAAATGCAATTTCATCGTTGGTTCACCAGGCTGATGTTTGAGAAAAGACCATGTGATGCAAACCATAATGACTAAGGAATATAATGAAGACTACACGGCAGATGATTTCAAGCAATGCAGTCATTTACTATAAAGAGCTTCCTTCCCTGATGAAAGGTTTTTAAAAATTAAGCTCTAACTACAGCCATGAACTGTTCTATGTAGAATGCTTGCCTGGGACGGTATCACCATCCTCACCATCGGTGAACCTCGGACTCAGAAAGGACTTTGGCCACTAGGCAGAGGGAAAGGGAAAGGTCAGGCAGATGGGGCCGAAGGGGACTGTGGCCACCACGACATATGTATTACTTCCACTGTGAAGGGTTGGTTTGGCCCTAGCATGACCCAAGTGAACGATCACGCAGGGGGCCCTAAGCTACAGTTGAAGTGGGTGGTTTAGCTTAGTGCCCAATGCCGCACTATGGGACAATGCTGGTTTTACTTATGTTCTCAGTCAAAAGAGACTTTTCCTGGCCTAAACAAAGCCTATCACCTTCCCCATCTACACAGGCTCACAGGATGCTGGACCTCCCACAAACAACAGAAGTCTCTGCAGAAAGAGAAGCCATTCCCACATAAAGGACTGAACGGGAAGCCAGCACTAGCAAAAGAGAGTGAAATATCTATATAAAAAAATCAAGTGGGCTTAGAATCTGTTTAAATCTAAACTCTGAGGGCTCCTGGGTGGCTCAGTCGGTTAAGCGTCTGACTCTTGCTTTCGGCTCAGGTCTTGATCTCAGGGTGGTGGGATCGAGCCCTGCGTCGGGCTCTGTGCTCAGCAGGGAGTCTGCTTGTAGATTCTCCCTCTGGCCTCTCCCCCCATGCGTGCTCGCTCTCTCTCTCTCTTTCTCTCTGAAATAAATCTCTTTTTTTAAAAGATTTTATTTATTTATTTGACAGAGAGATAGTGAGAGAGGGAACACAAGCAGGGGGAGTGGGAGAGGGAGAAGCAGGCTTCCTGCTGAGCAGGGAGCCCGATGCAGGGCTCGATCCCAGGACCCTGGATCATGACCTGAGCCAAAGGCAGACGCTTAACGACTGAGCCACCCAGGCGCCCCTCTTTTTTTTTTTTAATCCACACTCTGAACACATTTGGCGGTGGAAGAGTTAAATACTTATTGCAAACAGAAAGAAAGCCTCTGGAACAAGAAAGTCATGTCCTGAAATGGATGTAAGTCAGCCAAAGTTTTGCATGGAGCAGAGGACAACCCGATAATGTATCTCTAGTCTTTCTGGGTGCTGTGTCATGGAGACTGACAAAGATCAGGAATAAAGCTGATGTGCTTAAGGGAAACCAAGTAGTACAATGAAAGCAGAGAAGGAAGGCAGTGGTCAGATGGTCATGAATGTCCACGATGGGAGCCAAGGGCTGAGGATGAGGACGGGAAACACAGCAGAGAGGTGGAGAGCCAGCAAAGCGTCCCCTTCTTAGCTTCTAGAGAGCCCACTTTCTCCCCAGAAAGTAGCAGGCAAGATGTCAGAGACATGAAGGTTGTCAGGAAAAAGCTCATCTACTGTCAGACCTGACTTCCCACTCCACGTGTGAGCAGATAGTAGAAGCTCAATGTTCCTTGGCAAGTCAACACTCCCCTTCAAAACTAAGTCTTTTTGTTTCTTTTTAATAGTCATATGTTTTGTTTACCAATCGAAAATACAAACTGGCTTCCTTGCTCTGTTAGATAGCAATTTAATGTACCCTTTCTCTACACCCACTACACCAAAGATCCAAATGGGTTCTCTAGTTTTCTAATTACAACTATTTCTCATCTAAGGATTGATCTAAAAAAACACATGAAAAAAACAAAGCCAGCCTTTTTTTTCTGTAGATAGTTATCAGGGAGTTTGTTTGGTTAGTGGGGTTTTCCGTGTTTCTTTTTTTCCTTTCCAGAGGAAAAAAAAGTACTAGGCTCAGTATAAATGCCAACCTCTAAAACAAAGTAGCTACTTCTTAGACAAGAGGAAAATATCTCTGAGGTAGGAAAGAAGGAGGTTTTTTAATGTGGATGAAGCATTGTACTTTTAAATGTTAATTTACAAGAGTCTCACTAATGTGAGTCATAAAAAAATTATTCACAAATAATTGTAGCAGTTTTGTGTTCCATGCAGGGAAAAAAAAAATGTCTTCTAGAATTGCAGATAAACACCAGAAATTAGTCATCTAGCACTTAGTTCCCACCTACTGTGTGAAAGCCTAACTGTAGAACATTTACCTTGTCAAAGATCTATTCAACAATCTTTATATTTTATGATACAAATGAATTTCTAAAATCATAAATCCACAGAAAATTAAAGATTTAAAAGTCAATTAATCAGGTTTGTTTCCCACCCAACTCTCCTGACTGACCTCCCACACAGTCCTGCTGGCACTTTTTGGATGGGACCAGCTCTAGGGTTATTATGCTCATGCCTACCTCATGTCTTACTCCTGTTCAATTGTCTCTCTGCCAACTCATGTCTCCACTGTTCAGCACCTCCCCTGTCCCACGATCATTCCTCTCGTGTTGGTTTCCCTAGTATTCCTTGAAAGGGTCTTTTGTTACAGTACCATGTGATAACATGCACATTTGAACCACTCTCTGAACTAGATTGTTCTTCAAAGACAGAAATTATGACTCTTCCTTCTGTATCCCTCGGGGTATCTAATACACAGCTCTGAAACCAACTCTACTCAATCGATGATTATTGATTGAGGGATGATGTCATGGGTTTCCTGCATCGACTTGGGGTGTACATACCCTGCTGTGGAGATAAAAGGTTCTCAGACAGGGCCTTTCTAATCCGAATAGTTGTTGTCTACACAGGTACAATCACATGGCAATGTAGAAAAATGGTCATGTAGTTCTTACCATGTGAACTACTAACCTTCCCTTCAATTATTTTGACATTTCAGATAAAAGGGTTGGGGAAGAAATGTGGGAAAGGGGATAAATCTCAGATATCTTAAAGAAATTTTCAGTTTTTGTCTCTATTAGGAATGTTTAGAAATAAAACAAAAATTATCCAAAGAATCAAGAATTCTCAAAAAAACTTTGCATCATGTGTGCATTCCAATTTTACTTCTATAGCTACAAACAACAAAATACATCATAACCTGAAATTTTCTCTTCTATGCATGTATATACCTACTCTGTTACATTAAAAACGTTTGAATTTGACCATCAGATTGTTGATTCTTCAAACCATTTTTGTCCCTTTCGGACCTACACTGATTTCCTTACAGTCCAAAAGAAATTGTGCGTGTTTGGTAGTAACAAGTTTTCTCTTAATAAAATCTCTTCTAAAATGCAGGCATTGCTAATGAACAGAAAGATGAAAATAAGGGGCACCTGGGTGGCTCAGTCAGTTAGGCGGCCGACTCTTTGATTTTGGCTCAGGTCATGATCTCAGGGTCCTGGGTTCCAGCCCCGAGTCAGCTCGGTGCTCAGCAGGGAGTCTGCTTGAGGATTCTCTCTGACCCTCTCCCGCTGCCCCTCCCCTTGCTTTTGTGCTCATTCTCTCTCTCTCTTCCTCTCTCTCTCTCTAAAAATAAATAAAAAGATGAAAATAAATAAAAAGCTATTTTTATTTATTAGTAAATAAGTATTAGAAAATTAGTAAATTAGTAAATAAGTATTAGAAAAATTTTTATAAGAGCACCTGCTGAGTCAAATACCTAAATGTCTTAAAATTGAATTAAAGAATCCCTCCTCTTATCTCTATTCCCTTGACCTGGAACTGGAGCGATGCCATACACTTTCAGAAGCCTAGTACAGCAGCACAGAACTCCAAGGATCCTGCCTTACACATTCAGGTCAATCCTACAAAGCAGCAGGATGAGAAACCAGTGAATGTGGGCCAACTTCCACATGGCAAGATAGCCAAAACCATACAGAAAAGGAGTTCAAAGATATGGAAAAGTCTTGGTAAAATTCTGGGGGTAAAAACGCCAGAAGGCCTCATTATTTGAAACCAAATTTGATGGAAGCAGCTCTCAAAATTCACCTGTATAAGAATGACAAGGGGCACTTGGTAACAGTGAGGATTTCTGAACTCCCTCTGGGTGGGTCTGGGGCCAGGCCCACAAACGAGCATCTTCAACATGCTCACCAGTTAACTGTGACAAAGGAAACCCCAATTTTGAGAGATACTGATATATAGGAAGCACCTCACACACTTCTTTTTCCTCTAAAATCTTCTCTGTGCTGTCCTCTCTCAAGGTCTTTGGGCATTTCTGAAGAAAAGCTGGGACAATTAGACAATAAGATATTTAATCAAGCAAAAGCAGGAAAATCAAGATGTCACTCCAAACAAATTCTTAGGTTCTTATCAACATGAGAGCAGCACCTACGCTCTCCATTTTACACATCCACAACCAAGTAAACAGAAATGTAACAGACGAAAGGGAGGAAGCTCAAATGCAGCTGCAAACAGTCCCTGTTTTATACACACACACACACACACACATACACATGCACACATACATACACACCTACACACATGCATATGCACACACACGTACATACACACCTAGACACAAACATATACATGCACACACCTACACACTTAGAAACATATGCATATGCACATACACACACATACCTACACACATGTACATACACACATATACACACCTACACAAACGTGCACACACATCCACACACATATACACACCTACACACATGTACACAGACGTACATACTCATGCATACATATACACACACACCTGCAGACATATGCACATGCAAGTTACACACACCTAAACACATGCACATGCACACACATACACAAACATACACATACACGCGTGTACACATACGTGTGAGTGCATGGACATACATGTACACACACGTACACATAGACACACACACACATGGTTCAGTTCTCTACTCCCCGGCACAAAACCTAGTCCACACATAAAATAGACATCCAATAAGAATTTGTTAAAAACCAAATAACTTTAGAGCACTAAGTCACCGGAAATTCATCTAATAAGTTAGCAGGGAGATCCCCGGCTGGACAAATGGGCCAAGTAAGTCCCACCAAACTGAACTGAAAAGCTCTAGTGTCACTGACTATGAAAGAAGTCAAAGAATGTACTGTCAAATGCATATCAGCAAATATGCTTCTAAATCATTACTTTATTTCTTTTTACATCTACCCACATGTATGTATATCACATATATACAGTTATATTTATATACATTTTTTCCTCTTGGTTTGGCTCAACCAGTGTTAACAGCTAGTATATAGTAGTCCATATTTTTCTCCCTACACATATCATCTCCATCAGACATATGCAAATACAGACATAGATATGCATACACATGCACACAGGGAAAGTTTTAGAATTTATACACTTTTCTCTATCTGTATTTCTTATTGAACAATACCACATGGGCATTCCTACAAGGCATCTGGTCTACCTCTATTTCATTCATTCTAATGGCTGCATGATATTCTAGGGTATGGATTATCATAATTTATTCTACTATTACCTTGTTGATGGACTTTCACTATGTTTCCTTGTTTTTGCTACTATCAACAATGCTGTCCCAGAGATCCTTGTACATATGTCTTATATGCTGATGATTTTGTTCATACAACAGAAATTCCCAGGAGTAGAACTACTGGATTAACGAACATATGTATTTTTAAGTTTTAGCACTTATTGCTAGATAGCTTTTTTTAAGGCAGCAACATTTCACATTTCCAAAAAGGCTACTATTTTAATCAAGATAAAATAAAATTGTGCTTAGAAGGCAGGGAATCCATTATCTTTCTGGGACAATCCTCTAGTCTCTGTTAACCTCTAAACTCATCCAGTCCTCTTCCTCCCATTGGCCAATTTGGCCCCTCCCCCTAAAGCCTGGGACTCCAATGGCCTTCACTCTCCCATGAACGGCCTGCAATTATGTTCTAAAATTGACATATTTTTGCTTTTGTATTTTTTTCAAAAGAGAAATTCAATGGCTTTCATCAAATTTCCAAAAGGGCACCTGACCCAAAAAGGGTTAGGAGTCTCTCCTTTGGAGTCTGGAGGATAATAAGAGGGTTGGGTATTGTAGATGACAAGATTTAATTCTCTCAATGACAACCAAAAAAAAGTGGATTTTATTAGAGAGGTTTTCCGGTGTCCATAAAATAATCAAAAACATTTTTCATCCACATTATTTTAAGAAGAAGCAAGCTCTACAAATAGTTTATAAAAGGACATGGGTGCTTAAAAATGGGGGTGGGGGGACATGGGTGTTGGGAAACAAAAAACAGAGAGAACTATTTCCAAAACCGGATAAAAGGTCATTTCTTCTCCGATATATTGTTTCTCAGAGCAGTTGATATTTGATTCGTGTAAGAGTCATTCTGGGCTTCCTTTCAAAGAAGGAATAAACATTTCACTACAGTGAGAAGAGAAAGCTAAATGGGGTACAGAAAAAATAAGAGTTCACAGAATTTGGGAGAAGATCTTTTGAGGAGACTCAATAAACCCCTCTAAGCCAGGAGTTGTATCTTTCCTCGGTCGCTTCTCTGCCCCCAACTGGGGCTGGCTTCTCTCCATACACCCTCACCTTGAAGGCAGGCAGTATCTGACCAAAGGAGGTATTCAGTAAGCATAGATTAAGCCAGTAAGTAACTGAAGCAGCTTTATATGAAATTAAATTACAGGAGGGTGCCTGGGTGGCTCAGATGGTTAAGCGTCTGCCTTCAGCTCAGGTCATGATCCCAGGGTCCTGGGATCGAGTCCTGCATCGGGCTCCCTGCTCCTTGGGAGCCTGCTTCTCCCTCTGCCTCTCTCTCTCTCTCTCATGAATAAATAAATAAAATCTTTAAAAAAAAAAGAAATTAAATTACAGGAAATATGGATAAGTCCTTAAATGAGATTTCTTTGCTAGTAAAAGTTTGAAATCAAGAATACCATGATTTTTCTGGTTAATGGCAAGAAAATTAAAAAGGCATCTGTCGGGACACCTGGGTGGCTCAGTCGTTAAGCGTCTGCCTTTGGCTCAGGTCATGATCCCAGGGTCCTGGGATCGAGCCCCACATCGGGCTCCCTGCTTGGTGGGAAGCCTGCTTCTCCCTCTCCCGCTCCCCCTGCTTGTGTTCCTGCTCTTGCTATCTCTGTCTCTGTCAAATAAATAAATAAAATCTTTTTTTTTAAAGGCATCTATCTGTCCACCTCTCAAGAAAGTGTCTAATTCTTCATTTTTTTTAAAGATTTATTTATTTATTTGAGGGAGGAGGGACAGAGAGAGAGAGAGAATCTTAAGCAGACTCCGAGCTGAGCATGGAGCCCGATTTGGGGTTCAATCTCACAACCCAGAGATCAAGACCCGAGCCGAAAGCAAGAGTCAGACACTCAACCAACTGCACCACCCAGGGCCCCTAATTCTTCATTCTCATTAACTCCTGATTTTCATGAGATTACTTTGTATTGTTCCTACTTCATTCATGCATTAGCACTCTCATCATCAAATGGTATAATATAATCCTGACGGGTGCTTAGCATGGTTATTAAATAATAACCACTAAATTAATAAATCCCTGGCCTCTAGTTTAAAATCTAAAACAAGGGACAAAGATGAAACAGGTATTTAAAAAAATTAAGTTAATTAACAAACTACTGATAGAATAATTAACAAATTACCAACAAAATGGATAAAGCTTGGGCACCTGTGTGGCTCAGTCGTTAAGCGTCTGCCTTCAGCTCAGATCATTATTCCCAGGGTCTTGGGATCGAGCCCCACAGCAGGCTCCCTGCTCTGCGGGAGGCCTGCTTCTTCCTCTCCCACTCCCCCTGCTTGTGTTCACTCTCTCGCTGTGTCTCCCTCTGTCAAATAAATAAAATCTTTAAAAAAAAAAAAAAACGGATGAAGCTGTAACTGTGTTTCTGCTTGTTATGTTGTGGAATGAGTGGTTTGTCCTCTGAATGGGCATATTTTGAAAAAGATCTCATTACCTCACTTCCAGAAATAATACTATCTCCGTTAGACTTTTTCACTTTTGCTCTTTCTGAAAACATATGGAATGACTAAAAGACACAGGAATCTCAAAGCCAATCTACATGATGGGAACACAGATTGCGATGGTGCATCTGTTTCAGTGTCCGGCAGTGAATTAAATCATACTTAGCCACTGATAACAAATAAAGAAAAAACACTCCATGATTTCTCAGCCTTTCAGGATTTCAAAGAGACTATTTGCTGAACATTGTCTTTCCAAGTTAGCTTTATTATATATGTGTATATATGTATGAATATATATGCATATTACATACATATGTATATACATGTATATAAATACATGCATATTTTATATGTGTGTTATGTGCATGTATACCTATACATATATGCAATATACATATACATTTTGTATGTACTATATATAGTAATATATAGTACATATATATAAGAGTTTAAATGGTATCTCTCTAGAGAGTAAAAATATTCTCGAATGAAAAGTTTCAGAGCCTTGGCAATTACCCAATCCCAAGGAAATCTTGTTAAGTATATGTTCTCTGTGCAATAGCAGAAACACAGTGAAGAATTATTTTAGTGTTAATTTTAATGATTTATAAGCATTATAGCGATTCTAGAGATAAAGAAAAAAGACTGTATAATGGCTCTAAGATTGGCTATTTAAAAATAGGTTAGGATCCTTGGCTTCACTCTCCTTCACTTCTTTAGCTTAAGTAAGAATGTGAAATTTGGTATATTTGGTTGTTTGATGTCTAAAAGTACTGTGTGCCTGGGAAGCTAAATCTATAGCTGGAGATGCTTGTTAGATTTCCCTTAGTAGATATTTGCAGATTATAGATCCCCTTGAAGTATAAGTAATTCCACATAAATGGAAACTCAGTGTGTCAGTCAAAGGGAGGCCAAAACTTCCCTTCTAGTTAGGAGCAAATTCGTGTTCATTTAATTTCTGACTTACCATCATCTTGACCCTTGACTTCAAAAATCAAAAGAGAGGCAGGGAGGGGCGCAGGAAGGGAGGGAAATTCGAATTGTTCTCTTCAGACATTTGGGGATGAGAAACACTCCATTAAAAGAACACAATCAATGTTCTCAGAAGCCCAAGTAGAGATCTCATTTGAGAATACAACACAATGATTGTTCCAAATAGGAGCTTTTTAAAAGAATGAAGCCAACAGAGTCCTCCCTCTGCACAGCATTCAGCAGGCCAAATTTCCATGTTTACAAGGCCCCTGCAGAATCCCAGTGGGCAGCCCTTCTGAAGTCAGTGGAAGCTAGAAGCAAAGTTCTGAGATAAAGTGAAATGATAACTAAGCCAAATAATTTTTGATAAAAGAAAACACAAGTACTTTATGAGAGTCAAAACACTAGGTGCACAAAGAAAGTCTACTGTGTGCTGCTGGCTGCCATCAAGAGGTTTTGGTTTTTTTTTTTTAGATTTTATTTATTTATTTGAGATAGAGAGAGCGTGTGCATGAGCAGGGGCAGAGGGAGAGGGAGAAGCAGACTCCCCACGGAGCAAGGATCCCAATGTGGGGCTCGATCCCGGGACCCCAGGATCATGACCTGAGCCAAAGGCAGACTCCCAACCGACTGAGCCACCCAGGCGTCAAGAAACCTCTTCTGAATCCAATACCGGACTACAGATTTGGTTCTGTTGCATGGTTCCATGACTAAGCAGTGATTTTACAGCAGCATCCTCCATTCAAAAATACATGATTAGGGAAAAAACATATTAATAATTAAGAGTATTGAGAAATATTCAATCTCATGAAGCTACTAATTGAATGAAAATGGGACTGCTTTAGATGAGCCTCTCTGTCCTGAGCAGCACCATCTTTAACCCTGGAGCGACTGCTTGAACAACTCAAGATGGTAAGGCTCAGTGGAACAAATGGCTTCTAGAAAGGACAAGGAGGTGGTAAAAAACAAATAACACTGTAGGGAAAAAACACTAATGGTTAAAGTCCAAAAGCTACCACATAATCAATCAAAGCCATTCAAGAAAACAATTTAAAATAAGAAAGCATAAAGGAAGTGAGCTAAAATAACTAAGACACTTCCTAAAAGTATACTAATATGTACAGTTATTCTAGTTACTTCTATATAGAAAATGTGAGAAATAGAACTAAAGATGAGACTAGTTGCTATCAGTGGATGGATATTATGACTGTAGCTATTTTTGTCTTCTTTTGTCCTCTGCTATCTTTAAACATGTTTGGTGCAAAATTAGACATATCTTCCAACATGAAACTGATTTGCACATCAACTTTCTCAGACCTATGACCTTCAACGAGTATCTGAGATTAGTCTGGAGAACAAGCTTTTAGAGGAATAGTCAAATGAAAGGGAAGGTCTGACAATTATTATTTTGTCAGACAAAAAAAGAATGGCAATTCCTTTTCTTTAAGTTCTTTTAATCTTTGCTAACCTGAGATGTTACTGCAGAACATTTTTGTACTACAGTCAAGATCATTATAACTGGAGGGAATTCTAAAAATGATCTAGTACAACCCATTACGTTATGTCCTGAAAAGAGCAAAGGTCAAGGGTACCTAAGTCACACTTGGTGGCAGAGGCAGGACTCGAACCAAGATCTTTTAATGGCAGGCCTAGTGCTCTATTTTACCAAATAAAACCAAAGGTTAGCAATTTACTTACAATGTATTCAGATGCAAAATAAATGTCTATTTCCCACAGCTGCTCTGCTATTCCTCACAAGTACCCATCACACTAAAGTGGAAGGAACTAACTTTAGTCACAGCCATTAAAGCAAATCCATTCGATGATTTAAATAACTTAGGTATATTGAGATTTTCTCCTGCTTCCTGTCTCCGCTCCAATATGGCATTCAAGCGTGTGTGAGCAAGGAGTGAAGGAAGAGGGAAGTCTTGAATCCACTTTCACATTCGCTCTTTCTCTCTTCTCGCTTTCGCCTCAGGGGTAAGTCCTTTTCCGCTTGATCACTAGCGCCCTCAGCTGAAGGCTGTGGCTGGTGACATCATGGTGTACTCTCCCCCTGGCTCAGAAAAAGCCTGGCAGTACCGCCTGTCAAATCCGTCCTTCCTCCCTGAGATCTATGACTTCTCCCCACCTGCATAAGCTACCCTTGGCTACAGGGACACGTTGTTCTGACAGTGGCAGCTTCCCAGCAAGTACCCTCGGCATTCCTCTGCAAGATGAGCTGGGACTTCCATCACCTTCCATGCCACATGAGACACTGAGATCTAGGAAACACAATTCAGGTTCTCTCCATGCCTACCATGCTGTGGAGGCTCACTGCTCAGGTGGGAAGAAGTCTGGACTATGTCTTGTGGGGTGGTTTTCTCTGCGTCTGGCTCTCCATCCACCTACCATGCCTCCCCACCTCTCCTCTTGGGGACTTCAGTCAGAAGAGAAAGGGGGCTCATGTTTCCAACTGATTTTTCTGCCTTCTTCCTCCAATCTACCGCGGCCAAAAAGGGATGGACTGTCCTCTTTACATGGGGACCATATTTTATCCTTCTCAAAGTGGAGTTTACTCATCACCTTCCTCTAGAGCCATAAATGTGAGGTGGTATGGCAGAACATGATTTATAGAAGAGAAAGATGAAAGACACATTCATTGAAGAGTGTTAAAATAGTCTCCTCATCATAGCTGTTATGGTCATGATCCCAGAGCCACAACTTTGATAGCCTACATATTCAAATGCCTCATTGAAGGACCAGTCATCTGATTCAGGCCCACAGAATAATAACAAATAACCTGTAGGCTGGCCACCCAAAGTACAGGACTCACATCCTCCACCATGAGCTGTGGGAATGATGGAAAGGGAGACAAGATGAGCCAGGAAGGCACCAAAGAACCAGTATGCTGGGAGCCCGGGACCAGATGGAAAGAATATGGGTCCTTTCCGGAGGCTGAGGAGTAGAAGGCCAGGCCCCTGTGAAGAAAAGCTCTAAAACCCGCTCATGACACAGCAAATCAAAACATCTTGGTTATTTTGCTGTCTGTCACAACTGACGTTTTTGTCTCTTACATCATTTTATCCAAAAGCAAGATAAAAAACCATCTGACTTGTGGGAAATCATGAGGGTTAGAGTTGACATCTGCACAGCATGCTATGTTCCCTGGAAGAAATGTGCCACATCAAGTGAATTAATATTTCTCCTTTGAAGTTCTTACTCCCATTCATCCCTCCCTATATGGGAAACATATCTCTCATCATTTTCGCAGCCTCGAAGCCCTGCTAAGAAACATGTCGAAGCTTCTCTCCATGAACTTTCACCCTCACATACATGAGAAAGTGCTTATCGCAGGAAGTAAAAAGCATCGCCATAGGATCAGAATGGTGCAAAATCAGAAGATGGGAACTATAAAGCTGCCAAAATTGGGTTCAAAGAAAAGAGAAAATAAAAATGCACATGTGGAAGGCTTCTCGCCCAAGAATACAAGAATTCCCAACAAAAACTACCTGGAGATAGTTTTAGAAGGTTGAGGTTATCGGATGAGATAAGGAGTGGGAAGAGGACCCAGGGAAGAGCAAAGGAGAGTCAGCTAAGTTCAGGAAGTGGAAACCAAGAAATTGGTGGACATTTAGAAATGGAATCCACAGCCGGGCGGGAGGCAGCCAACCCGACTGAGACCTAGTTACTCATTTGTCTGCAGAAAAGTACTCAGGCCTCCAACTCCCTGAAAATGTTTTATAACATAATTAAAACCCATACCGCTCTCTCTGCAGATCTTGTCACAACTGCAATGTTACCTATTTTTTATTAATTTTTTATTACCATCCCCTCCCCAACTAAACCACAAATCCCCAGAGAGTGAGGACTTTACCTGGGTTTTGCTCACTACGGTGTCCCCAGTGTGGCCTGAGATTGGTGCTCTGTGGCAGGTGACATGTAGGTCAGATTTACGGCTGGGTGGGGGCCCTCGGGATGGGATCTGAAGCACCCAGAGGATGCTATCCACGTATCTCCCCAACTGTCTTTCCAACAGTTCCTGAGTCAGAGTTTCATTGCTTTGAAGGAAGTCAGTCTTCCTTCAAAGTCTACCTAACGCAACATGCTTTAGGTAGGTAGCTAATACCTTACTGGATGGCTAGATGGCAGATAACTGAGAGAAGTACCCTCCAGAAATGCACCCATAGAATGAGGAGGTGCAGAAAAGTGCCAAGGGCAAGCTGGAGAACGAGAGAGCATGCCACAGCCTGACCTCCTTGAGCTTCCAGAGGTTTATATTAAACACGTGTCTTCATATGCCCCACAAAGACGTCTAACGATTATGTTCCCTATAAAAAACCACGTTCCTTCCTCACACTTCCTGCTATCCTAGATTGTATTCCCTGTGAACCATGTGTTTTATGCCTCCACAGAGACACGGAAGATTAAAAAGGAATCAGCGCAGATTACAAAATGAAGACTCAAAGGTTGCAGGATGATTTGTATTCTCTCCATAATCATTTTCCATCTTTCATCTTATCAGCACTCATAAATTACACACACTCCATTTAAGAACACAGTGAGCCCAAAATCTCTATTATTTTCAGCATGATTGCAAACAGCTAAGCCAATCACATAAACAACTAAGTGCGGATGCAGTTAACATTGCGTCCTCGCCATGAGCAGTATTTCACAGAACTCTGCCCTACAGAGGGCCAGGGTTTCCGAAGACAGTCACCCCCTGGCCCTGGGAGCAGGGAGACGAGAAGCACACGGACGGGGAGCAAACAGGGGTATGGCCGCCCCTCGTGTTGGCCTCAACGACCCCACCTAGTTCTCCTTTTACAGAGGCCTTCCCCTCATCATGCCACCGCTTTAAGAAGTCTGCACACCCCTGATCCAGGCACTCAAAACAACTGTGCCTTTACTTCCAGAAAGAGTATGCTACACAGCCTGAAAAAGGAAACGTTTGCAACAGCATGGTATTAAAATAATACATCAAGAAAATGTTTCTCCTAAGGGGCTTTTCATGTCACTCAAATGTTTAAACTTTAGGGATTCCCCAGCCTACAAAGAGTTCGTGTTCCAGTTTAGTTTGTAAGGCAGGGCTTTGGAACTCCCGGCTCACTTTTCTACAAAAAGAGGATATTACACCGGTCCCCAGGCTTGCAGCAGTGACAGCCTGATGCCCCACAGGTGAACTCTAATGTTACTAAATGCCACTAGGAGTCGAGTTTTACTTTTGCTCCTTGTAGAGTGGGCTACTGTGGGCCAGTGGGGGCGCCCAACCACTATTTACACTGTTTCTGTGAAGCAGTCCATCCGTGATCGTGATGAAGAGAGAGTTAGTGACAACGGGGTGCTTCCCCCCTAATCCCACCCCCCCCCCAGCTCAACTGCCCGGTGCCAGGGCAGTCCCTGTCCCACCGCAGCTGGTGGCTGGCCAAGCAGGCGTGCACCTGTTGTTTGTAGGCGGGAGAATGCCTGGAAACCACTGCCTACCACCAACTCGAAAAAACTAACTCATGGTTTGCTTGTTTATTTTCCAATATTTCTCAGCATTTTATTATGACAATCTGGCACCTAATATAAATCCCCAAAAAAAGCTTGAGAGGGTTTAACACTTAGGGAAAAAAAATTCTGGCAGTGTTTACAACCCTCTCTAAAAGACGGGGGGGGGGGGGGGAAGATAAAGGAAGAAAAAGGAGAACATAACAATGCGTATCTATAAATAACTTTTTAGGTTGAACCACAATTTGGTTTTTGTTTTTCCTTCATTTTGGCTCATTTGACAAGCTAATGAACTGAAAGAAAAGAACTAGCTTTAACCAAACAATGCTAAAAGAGGATTTCAGAATCTCCAAACTTAGGAGCAGATTTGACTCATTTAGTATCACGAATTATTACAAATAAGTAGATAAAATGTTAATAGTTGATTTTCCCCCAAAACTTTTGGGCTGTTCAGATTTCTTGATGTCAAAACACTAAGGTACTGCTCTGCCACAGAACCAAGTTATTTAAAACGCTAAAATTAAATCAATTGCAATTAATGAATATGACCATTTGGGCAGATACGTTTCTATGCCTTTGCAAAAGCAGAAATGCTCTTATAGAAGTGTTTTCATCTGTCACCCAGAAAAATACCACTGCTAATAATAATGAGGAAGAGGAGGAGAAGGACTTCTTCGTAGGAGTGACTTTCATACTTTGTGCAAAATTCTACCTTTGCATACACTGCACTATAACCTTGCACTACAACTATTTGCTTATGGATCTCCTTTTCCAGGTGCCTTCTGAATCAAGGGACCAGAGTACTGGTCAAGAGTGTGGGTAATGAGGGTTCACAGATGTCGGTTCTATTCCAAGTTCAACTCCTTACTAAGTTTGCAAGGACAAGTCATCTAAAGTCTCTAAAGGTTGAGTGCTTCATTTAAATAAGGATAACTGGGGCGCCTGGGTGGCTCAGTCGGTTAAGCGTCTGCCTTCAGCTCAGGTTGTGATCTCAGGATCATGGGATGGAGCCTGTGTTGGGCATGCTGCTCAGTGGGGAGTCTGCTTCTCCCTCTCCCCCTCCTTCCCCACTCATGCTCTCTCCCTCTCTCTCTAATAAATAAAATCTCTTAAAAATAAAATAAATAGGGATAATAATCATAAATACGTGTCTCACAGGGCTGTTTGAGATTAAATGGAACAATACGTGTAAAATTCTCTGCCCAGAATATAGCAAGATTGATGATGATGATGACGCCTTGATATCCTCAGTTCCCTGCACATTTCATTGAAAGGGTACATAGTCAATACGTGTTTCTTGAATTGAGTTGAATTTCCCCATACTATCTGTCTGAAGAAGCCCTACATTTCTTTCTAGAGATGACACTGGAACAAAATCTGGAGGAGGATCCGATGCCTTCACCTGACCACTGCTTGGAGACCCCATAGCACTTTGTGCCGTCCTGCATCAGCTCTGTCCCACCAGCCGATCAGCACCTTCTGAAGCTTGCAAGCTGCTCCGTGACAGAGAATAAAATCAGCCTTTTGTAAAACAGTGAGTTCCCTTTCTCTTTGCATTTCCACAGCCAGGCCCACACGCGGGAGGAAAACAGTAAATGCCTGTTCCTGGTCCCAGCTCAAGGCACCTGTCACCACTAATTGAACCCAAAGGGAGCGGTATGCCTTCCAAGGAAGGAGACAAGTGTTTAAATCCAATCCGTTCTCAACCTTCAAGACTCCACTCAAATCCACCTCTAGGAGGAACCACCAACCAGTCCAACCCACACTCATCCCTCCCTTTTGGGATCCCTATTGTAAATGAAAGAGCGCCGTCCGGGGGTGTGGGGGGAGGTAAGGTTATGTTAGTCTTGTTTCCTCACACACCCTATGAGCTCAGTGAAGGGAAGCTCAACTAATTATGAATTCTTTTGCACAGAACAAGGACATGTAATAGGCAGGAAACAAATATTTGATCGCTTGATTTAGGTCTGTTTTCCAATGTGCTCAAAGTACTTCTCCAGAATTATCTAATTAATCCTAACTTGATGAGAAGAAAGGCATATTGGATCTGCACAGGCTGGAGCCAAGTCCTGGCACCCTCCACGGTGTGAATGAGCAGGGGTGTTCTTGTCGGCTCTGCAACACTGCCTCTCCTTGGCCAGCACTCAATTTTTTGAACTAATGGCTTAGCACACAAGAATTAGCATTTTACAAAACCAAAAGCTAACTGCCAACCAAGTCTTCATGGTGTTGTTAACCGACAGCAAACTCTACTTTGAGTTCTACTTCCTTCAACTAAATGGATTGGGAAATGGTCCCAAGAACCCCAGAAAGAGGGTGGAGGGAACCACAATGTCCCCTGTGAACACATCAGCTTGCACAGAAATAATGAGATCCGCTACAACTAGCATTTGCAAAGCCTATAAGCCAGGTTCCTCTTTCCTTTGCAGATTCTGCAATTCTCTTTTTTTCATATCAAGGATTTTCAGGGACCCTAGTAAAACTAAAAAGCCTTCAGAGTCATACAATCTGTTAGCTTTCAAAATGCTTTCACACCTCCCCACCCAAGATAGGTAGACCAGATAACATAGACGGTCTCATTTTCCAGAAGCATAAAGAATCAGAGGGGCTGGCCCCAGGTCCCAACCCATGAGCAGCAGAAGGGGGACCCCGAATCAGCCTTCCCTCGCCCCTCCTTGGTGGGGTTTTACTCCACGGTTGACCAAAGTGCTGCAATGTAGTCGTTCGTCGTATTCCCACAGTGTGGCAGGCAAGATAACTTCTCTGAAAGAGAGAGCCCTGTGTCTCTTAAGAGATGGGGTGTCCCTGCAGAAAATATTGCCATTTAAATCCCTAGTCTTCACCAGTGTGTTTCACCATATTGAAGGCAAGTTCTCATCCAAAATGGTTGAGTGGGAGCCAACTGTGGTGTTCTAATCTTTGTTCATGCTGTCAGTGTGACATATGAAAGAAATATGAATAAAGTGACAGGATGAAAACAAAGCTCGTGGCTGGTGTGAGATACACAGACAGGGTGTCAGCGCCACACGCGCTACAACTGGGTCAAGTTAACACCTCTTCTTTCCCCTACATATGCGGTGTGGAAAAGCTATTTATAAAATGTTTTTAAATATTTAGGACCAAATAAATCAATATTGTTGGGAAACACTTACTCTGACCAGAACTCATTTAGTTGCCCTAGTCCCATGTGAATAACAGAACCGGGAATGTCAGGATGATCCGAGCCCAGGAATAAAACAGATGTGCTGTGCTTTCATAGAGAACGCCCTCCCGCGGCTGCCTTCAGGCTCCACCCCCGCCGGGGACTGGGCAGAAACCGGACAAGGATGAAATCTCAGAGGACTGGCCTCGTGACTTCTAGTTAGTACCGACGTAACGAAAATAGGCTTTCGAGAAGTTACCTGACTCTGCAATTCACTTTGCTGTTTCAGGCGAAGGTTTTCAGGCGTATCTGCCACGGTAGTGAAGGACTGCTTTGGGTAGTGTCTGTGGAGAAATTTTTTAAAAGAACGTAATTAAAACATTATGTTGCAAAGCCATGTTTTATCCTTCCCTCCCATCACAGTGGAAAGAGGTGTCTCTCCGCATGGCTAGGGCCATCTCTGGATCATTATTCTGGGTCCTCTCCCCTCCTCCATTCTCATGACCCTCTATCACCAGTTACCCCACTACCTCCCAAAATTTCAACCTCAGCTTCTCTATTCACTGCTTGCCAACAGCATCCAAGCATGCTCAGGGCTCTCCTAACTTTTACTACCTCTCCCTCCAACCCCACACTATTCTAGCCTGTGGAGCTAGACTCTCTTCTCTCCTTCAAAGAGGCCTAAACTCACTGCCCCTGCTCATCTCCTCTCCAGCTCTCTCTTCAACACCATGCATTCTGGCTTCTAGCTCCTGCTTCCAGAAGTTTCTCTGGTCAAAGCCGTAATAACTTCCTGTGGACACATGCAACATCTTTTTGTGTTCCTCTCGCTGGACTGCTTTTCCATCTAGAAACGTCCTTTCTCTTGGTTTCTACGTCACCACACACTCTCAGCCTGGCTTCTCCCCTTCTGGCTGTCCCTTCTCTGTCCCCTGTGGGTTCCTCTCTGTCTGCCCATCCCCCTTTGGGGTTCTAACACAGCTCCTTCTCTTCTCAGTCTACATCGGGGTGATCACCTGGGTGAATTCATTGATTCTCAGAGCTGTGGGTGATCTCTGCATATATGCTGATTACTCCCAAATCTAGCCCAGCATGTTCTCCTGGACCTCAGATTCACTGGCATTTCCACTCGGGTATGTTCCACACCCACCATAAACTCAACCAGTCTGAAACTCAACTGTCCAATATCCCACCCCATCCCCAAGACAAGTTCCTCCCTCTTATTCACTGTTGCATTTATTAGTGCCCAGTTGCCCAAGCCAGAAACCAGGGGACAATCTTGCCTCCTCACACATTGAATCAATCAATTGCCAAGTCTATTGATTTTATCTAAACACGCCTCGGGTATATTTACATTTCCCTCTCCACTGCATTTTTCATGATAAGCCACATTTTCCTTTCAGGTAGCTATAACACTTGCCAGTTTTGCCCTTCCAAGCCAAATTGCCAAAGCAGGCATTTTAAAATGCCAATCTGATTACATTACTCCTCTGAGTACCACTGTTCAATGTCTTCCCAGTGATCTGAGAATAAAGTCCAGCCTCCTTGTAGAGGCCCCACAATCACCCTCTATAGTCATCCTGCTCACTCGCCATGCTCCACCCATGGAGCTCACCCTTGTCTTTCCCCCCTCTTCCCCCACACACTGCTCTCCTGGCCCAGAACACTCACCCCTCTTCACACCCCGCTTCTCTGGCTGACTCCTCTTCATTGCCTAGGTCTTGCCCTAGACGTCACTTTCTCCAGGAAGCCCTCCTGGCCTCCCCAGTGTGCCCTGGAATGTACTTTCCTTCCCATTGTAATTCTTATATTCATCTGCATGCTCCTATTGACACGTCCCTGTCTCACAGTACAAGGAAAGTTCTGTGTCAGCAAGAACAGGCTGTCTTGTCTCTCGTCAGAGCACATTCAGCACCTACCAGTGTCTGGCTCATAATATGACTTCAGTAGTATGTGTGGAAGGAAGAAAAGAAGGAAGAAAGGTAGGAGAGAGGGGGAGAGAAGAATGAGCCATATGACCATAGCACACGGTCAAGCCATAGTAAAGCTTCACCATGCTGTGTGATAGAGGGTCACACACAGGCCCTCCTAATGATGAAGTGAGAGTATCCGCTCCCTCTGTGTGGGGAAAGGTACAAACACTGGTTCATGACTGCCCCCTCCCCACGCTCAGCCGGCGCAGAAAGTGTATGTCTAGCTGCCGAGACTCTATCATCGCGCTGACAGCCATCCCTCAAAGAGCCGCCTCCCTCCCTAGCCCCTCTCGTTGGTGATGTCCACACTGTGCCTCTTCCTGTGGTTTCTCCCAAGTGTTCTCCACCTCACTCTCCTTATAGAGGCTTCTTTCCAGCATCCTATTCCTGGCTTCCCGTGAGAAGGCTGATGGAGTCAGCTCTTGTCAGTGCAAACAAACTCTGTACGTCCTTGCAACAGTTACCCTAGCACTTCTGAAATCAGGATTAAAGACATTTTGTAGCACTGTGGAGTGAGACTCACAATAGGGAATGTACATCATTGCCTCATTTTCCCAGCATCCTTCAGGAATTAAACGTCCCATATAAGTAAAGTCTTCATTTAACTGAAGTTAAAACCCCACCACTGCTGGATGCATTTGAACTATTTTAACCGACATCCTTCGAAAATTTTACATAATTTTCCTACCTTCCTAGAGCATCTACAAACCTAATTTAAATGTTGTCATCATACCTGAGGGTCAGCTTCATAGATATTAACAGATCACGATGTAAAGCAGTAGTGCTTTCAAAGTCTACCACGGTTGGGATGGCCTAGATCATAGGAAATCATGGTGCGTGCCCGATTTCTGGGGTGTCGAGAGATCACTTCTCCCACAACACTCGGCCTTGCATGGTCTTCATCCCCTCTGGCTCCCACCTTCTAATCCAGACTCAGAAACTAGACAGTCAAGTTTGTTAAAAACGTTGGTCAAAACTAGTGTTGATTCAAGGGAGGAGGCCATAGCCCTCAAGGTTTCTCCCTCTCCGCACCCTGGAGTCACAGCCTTGGTGGCAGCCGCACCCTTTGGGGGCTACCTCTGAGCTCTGCTCCACCCAGGGAAGCTGGGCAGACAACTTCGGTGTGTTCTGGAATATTTGCACGTCAGTCTTGGACAGCTGAATTTCACCAGACTTCCAAAGGTAGAAACTATGCATTGCTATACTTTAAAGCTAAAATAAGAACGGGACACATGGGTTTTTTCCTAAATACATTCTGTGGAATAAAGTTTCACAGAGATTTTCAGGAGTTCTGCAATGTTTAATTCAAAAATGTTACATATC
Source organism: Neomonachus schauinslandi (assembly GCF_002201575.2). Classification (NCBI taxonomy): domain Eukaryota; kingdom Metazoa; phylum Chordata; class Mammalia; order Carnivora; family Phocidae; genus Neomonachus; species Neomonachus schauinslandi. Next base: position 118,165,260 of record NC_058407.1, on the reverse strand, counting down.
TATTTTAACTACGTTAAAGCAGTAATTAAAATCTACTCTCAAATGTGTTACAGGAAGTTTGGCCCATTGAGACCCTGCTGTGCTACAGACTAACTCCATTTGGGGGCAGACATTGGGGGATAACCTGCTCCTGCCTATTTCTGGTTAATTAAAAAGTAAACAGAATTTTTTAAGTAAACATAATTTTAAAACTAAGCAGAATTTTAAATTAAACAGCATCCTGAGATGGCCAAGTGAACTGTGGCGGGCGCAGGGGGCGGGGGAGGGGGGGTGGTTTGTAACTCCTTCTCTATGGACATGTGAAGTTCGTCCACGCCAGGCAAAAATCATTTCTATTTGGATACTAACGAAACTTCACTTGCCACCCATACCTCCCATTCTGAAGTATCATTTCCTGAAAAATAATCTAAGTATTCTCACCATTTGATTTGACAGTGAGAAGAGGTGACAGCTCTGAACTTATAAAGTACATGCATATAAATAAAACACCACCTTTATAAGTCTGATTCTGGCATGCCATACTGAATTCTCTGTGGTCAAGGGCTACACTTGAAGACAAGCAAACAAACAAATTGAAAAGCTTTTGCTGTTTTGGTTTTTTTAGAAGATGTATTCTGTTGAGCTGGTGACCAAAGCAGCAAACCTAACAGACCATACAATTACACAGAGGACTATAAACAGATGGCTGGCAATACTTGGCACTTTTTTCCAATCCTAAAATGTAATGATTCTGTAATGGTGGGTTCATTTGTACATCCTGTAACTTTGTCTAAAGATGAATAACCGGGGGCACCTGGGTTGCTCAGTCGGTTAGGTGGCCAACTCTTGATTTTGGCTCAGGTCATGAACTCAGGGTTGTGAGATCAAGCTTAAGATTCTCTCTCTCCCTCTGCCCCTCCCCCACTCCCTCTCTAAAATAAATAAATAAATACGAATTTTTTAAAAATAAGATAAAGATGCATAACAAGAAGAAATTATCCAAAATTTTGACCTAGGAGAAAAGGTTCAATTTAGTATTAATAACCAAAATAATAAATGCTGGGAGAAAGAAGGAATTTGTATCTGAAACTACTAGGGATCATGAGTAATATGATGGATTTCTCAACACCGTGTCTATGTAGTAACATCCATCTACACTAATCCAACAATATCCTCCCCTGAAGTCATAGTCTCAACTCTTCCCCACCCACCACACACCTACAGAAGAAGAAAAAAAGAAAACCAGATACAGGAATAAACTGAGGGCCCAATGGTCCCTCATGGGATCATAGGACAGAGAAGCAAAGCATTTGCAAATTAACTGATGGTACCATACAGTTAATCCTAGCTTTTTCCAAATACTGTATTTAACTGGTAGTAGAAAGTCTTTGGAAAATAAATGTCTTGAATAGAAATCTTAATGAAGGTAGATTTCTTCACCAGGCCTACAGGAGGTATATTTTCTCCTTGTCCATATTAGGGGTCAGAATTTAAGACAGAAGGCATTAAGTACCACGAAATGGGTGTTCAAAGGGAACCAGGAAAAAAGTAAAAAAAAAATATATATATATACATATATATATATATATATATATATAAAAGAAGAGGTGGATGAATTGGTACATTAATACATTTCCTGGAAATACGGCATATCATACATTGGGAGCTGGTGGAAAGATCTGGGAAATACTGTGGAATGTTTAAGCATCATAAATAGAAGTCTCTTAGCTGAAGTACACATGAATTGGATGAAGTGTATGTATCAAACTAGGCTGCCAGCCGCAACAAACCCAGATTTCCGTGAAATGCTATAATCAAAATAAAAAGAGGAAGAATCAAGATAATAACAGAAGACAACATCTGAAACAGCAAAGTTAGGTTACAGAAAGAAGACTTCTAATTTTTTTATCTCTATGAAATCGATTTCGCTGATTCGAATAGAGGAAAAGTGATATGCAAACCACTGAGCTGGTCAGAGTGGGAAAAGCAGTGTAAGCAAATTGCAACCTCCACGGACATAGTTAGAAGAAAGAACACGCTGGAGAATGTGAGCATCCAGGACCTGACTTTTTATCCAGAGCCCAGTGGCCATGAGAGCACTGAAGCTAAATTTCCCAGGTTTGGACCTGGATCTTCCGCCTACTAGCTCTGTGCCTTTGGGCATCTTTCTTAAGCTCTCTGGCCTCAATGTCCTCATCTGCAAAATCAACATAATGGTAGCACCTCTTAGGCTTATTCCAAAAATAACACCGGTAAAGCATTTCAAACAATGTTTGGCTCATAGTAAGCATTTAATAAAATATCTATTATTAATAGCAATAATATCATTATTACTATTACTACTAGTAGTAGTACTTTCTCTTTGCTCTGCGCTGCAAACAGACTTAACCTCGGTGCCTCCTTACATCATCTATCTAAGGAGGATAATGGACTCCTGGTTCTCTCATGAGGTTGTTGCCAGAACCACGTAAAAGACCTTTATAAATGGAAAAATACTGTAAATGTGAGATATTAATAAGCCACTTAGACATATGAAGGTAAGGTCTTTATGAATCTGTTTATTGTATATCATGTGTTAGCACAGTGGTTCTTGCACAGGACATCTGGTGATAGGCAAGGTCTGGAGACATTTTTGACCATCTGTGGTTTAGGGCAAGTGGTGGGTGGCGGGTACTCTTGGCAGCTAGTGGGCAGAGGTGAGGGATGCTGCTAAACATCCCACAATGCATAGAACAGCCCCCGCACCCACCCCAATGGAGACTTACCCTATCCAAAATTGCCAAGTCTGCTAAGGTTGAGAAACCTTAAGTAATAGATCTAAATCTCTAATGTTATAGAAGTCTACTAATATTAAAACTTCCAGCTCTTTCTAACCAGTCTCCAATCTCTGTTTTCATTCTCGCCTGCCTGGCAAAGTCAAACAACCCCCCCACCTCCCCTGAATCCTTTGCCACACTACCAGTCAATCACATCTGTCTGAGCCTTCTCCCTCGTGAGCACTTAATTCTTCCCCCTGTAGCTTTTTGTTTACTTGACCATGTTAAAGTTCCACTCAAACTAGAAAATGTGAGAGCAGGGGCGCCTGGGTGGCTCAGTCGTTAAGCGTCTGCCTTCGGCTCAGGTCATGATCCCAGCGTCCTGGGATCGAGCCCCACATCGGGCTCTCTGCTCTGCGGGAAGCCTGCTTCTCCCTCTCCCATTCCCCCTGCTTGTGTTCCCTCTCTCACTGTGTCTCTCTCTGTCAAATAAATAAATAAAATCTTTAAAAAAAAAAAAAGAAAATGTGAGAGCAGAACTCAGGTGTCAGAAGACTTTGTTACTACATCATCATTTCCTTACAGGCCCTGTGCAGAAGGGAGTTAACATAGCAGACCTGAGTGCTGTATTTGAAAGGCCAGTTTAGGGGTGGCCTGGGTGGCTCAGTCATTCAGCGTCTGCCTTCGGCTCAGGTCACGATCCCAGGGTGCTGGGATTGAGCCCCGCATCAGGCTCCCTGCTCCGCAGGAAGCCTGCTTCTCCCTCTCCCACTCCCCCTGCTTGTGTTCCCTCTCTCGCTGTCTCTCTCTCTCTGTCCAATAAATAAATAAAATCTTTAAAAAAAATTTAAAAATTAAAAAAAAAAAGAAAGGCCAGCTTACATGGGGGGCCCTTGGCCGGTTTCTAAGAACTTGGACTTGGGGAGGGTTCCCACCACCATTAACTGATAAGACTGGGCCCAAGCTGTTTGTACAAACAATAGAGTTTATGCCGAACACTTGCTTTCTTTCTGGGAGTCTGGAATTTGGGTACCTGCCAGGCAAAAGGTGCCTCTATGAAAAACCCCCAGTGAAAACACTAGGAACTGAGTCTCTAACGAGCTTTGTTGGTTGGCAACATTTGACACATGTTGTCATGACTCTTTGCTGGGAGAATTAAGTGCATCCCATGTGACTCTTCTGGGAGAGGACACTGGAAGCTTGTGCCTGCTGTCCTCTGGACCTGGCACCATGTGCCTTTCCCTTTGCTGATTTTGCTTTGTGTATTTTTGATGTAATAAATCACAGCCATGAATACAACTCTATGCTGAGACCTAAGAGATGTTCTAGAGAATCATCAAACCTGAGGGTCTTGGGGATTGCCAACATAGGACCCTTTGTTCCTAACAACACATTCATCCAGAAAAAGGATAGCAACATTTTTAATATAGTATCTACTTCAAGAAAAAGCAATTTCAACTCTTAAGAACATTTATAAGGTAAAAGTTCTGACCTCACATTATTAAACTGGCTTTTCAGCCCTGCCTTTCTGAGTTAGGTCAGGGCCCAGTGACTTTGCTTTGGACCATCTTTTCATGCTCTGATCTTAACCAAAGAAGTAATTTTATCCAAGGGCCAGGATCATAACTCTAGTAGATGGTGGGGAAAAGATAGAAGGTTTCAACATAACTTTGAGTATTTCTCCCAGGTCTGAACAACTCCATTGTTTCACATCATTCAAAATTATCTTTAAAGAACAGGAAAAAAAATTCAAAAATAAATCTGAGAGAAATTACCACCAGCAGATCATCTATGAATTTACTTATAAAGGATGTACCTCAGCAAGAGAGAAAATAGAACAAGCTAAAATGCAAAGAGGAATGGTAAGCAAATCAAACGGTAAGTGCACGTGCACATGCACACACACACACACATTGTGTGGAATGATAACAATATTATCTGAGTTTCTTTTTTTTAAAGGAAAAGGTAATGTACTGGATAATCAGATTGAGAAGGTAGTAGGAGAATTTGTATTCTAAGGTCCTTCTATTCTTCATGAGAAAGGTTAGGTTAAGGTTAAAGGAGAAAGTTAAATTCTTACTGAATTTTAGACTGTGCTTCAGCAAATATGATAATATTTTAAGGGTAACCACAAAGAATGGAAAATAGTACATGAAGTCAAGTCCTATAGAAGGGGAAAATCAAATTTTAAAAAAAATACCAAAATACTAACTCAATAAAATAAAAGAGAAAGAAGACAAAAAGAAAAAGAAGCAGAGAATAAACAAGACAAATAGAAATTTAACCACTGGGAGAAACAATTCAACAATCACAAAAATATAAATGGGTTAAAATTGCCAGCTAAAATACCAATAGAGTCATATTTTTTAATTCTACTATAAAATAGCTATGTTTTTGTGAGACAAAATACACTTTAAAAATAAAGGCATTGGGGTGCTTGGCTAACTCAGTTGGTTGGGCTTCTGGCTCTTGACTTCGGCTCAGGTCATGATCTCAGGTCGTGAGATCAAGCCCCACGCCAGGCTCCACACTCAGTGCAGAGTCTGGTTGGGATCCTCTCCCTCTCCCCCAGCCCCCACTTGCAAGCTCTCCCCCTCTCTCTCTCAAATAAATAAAATCTTTTTTAAAAATAAATTAAATAAAGACATTATTAAGAATAGAATACACAGTGATGAAAGTTCAATGCACCAAAAAAAATATCATCCTAAATATAAATGTACCTGATATTAGTCTCAACCAATTGTTTAAAATATGCGTGTGTGTATGTATATTTATAGAGAAAGGGGGAAAGGAGCATACATGTACATGCCTACAAAATTAATAGGGGAAAAACTGGCATATCCACCAACATGGTGAAAGATTTCAACACTCCTCTCCCAATTATTTCTAATCAGTAAATATATCAAATATGTGGAATTTGGAATTCATGACAATAATACTGGTAATGTCTCGGGGTGCCTGGGTGGCTCAGTCAGTTAAGCCTCTGACTCTTGATTTTGGCTGAGGTCATGATCTCATGGTCATGGGATCAAGCTCCACATCAGGCTCCAAGCTCAGCAGGGATTCTGCTTGAAATTCTGTCTTCTCTCCCTCCCACTTTGCCCTCCCCCTCCACAACCCCCCACACCCCACCCCCACTCACATACATGTGCTCTGTCTCTAAAATAAATAAATAAATCTTTAAAAAATATATTGGTAATGTCTCCATACAGGGGTGGTATTCAACCCACTTAACAACCAATACATGATAGGCACTCATCAATCAGAAAGGTCTCAGAGCATGCTTGACCATGAGTTACTGGCAGGACTCACCAGTGTATACTGCCTCCAAGCACTCCCCCGTGCAGGAAAAGCAGGATGCCAACCTGTGCCATGTGGAATGAGCAGAATAATAAAAGGAAAGGAAAACTCTCTCTGTTGAGATACTGACTCTTGATACATGGATTCTTACTCCCTCTGATAGAGCTTCCCTGAGGATGCTTGCATTTGAGCCCAAATGCAATGAGAAAAGGTAACAGCATGAAACGGGGAGCAGAGAGGCAAGATGAAGAGGAGGAGAGGGAGAGAAGGAGAGAAAGACTGTAACTCCCACCTGGGATCAACCGTCACACGCTAAACAAGAGAAACAACTGCTAACCACCTTCAGGAAGAAAAAGCATTGAGCACAAGGAGCCCAAAGAGCCTCGTGTTCTGCCCAGAGAGGCTTCTAATGGCAAAGAATCAACAGGAAGAACCACATGAGGATACACAAGCCAGGCCCAGCTATGAAGATGGGACCAAACCATCCGACTCTTGAAGGAAGTGGGGACCCCAAAAATGGATGAGATGGAACAGCTTCAGACTGAAATATGAACTGGTGCATTTACATCTGAGTTGCACTGTGTGCTCCCAAAAACTAAAATGTTAACAGATTTGTTTAAGGAAGACCTCCTCCAATGCCTAGAATATCTGAAATGAAGCCAGCACCAGGCTTCCACAGCAAGAGTCAAAAATAGCAGCGTACTTTCCTTTGTAAAGGCTTTTGCTGCCTGAGCACACTTTGCCAGACACACCGGAGAGTTTCCCAGGCCATTTTCTTTCCCACCTGGGGCCCAAATCTCAGAAGGCCTGAACAGCCAAAGGCCAAGAGCTGGGCTTCTTCACTCTCTTCTCCGAAGCAAGCTATGTGTGTGCTCCCGTTCCTAGTCTTTGGTTAGATTTCATTCCCTGAGAGAATATCTTAAAACTCACAATCATCAAATTAGAAAGAATTTGTTGTTAGTGTAAGAGCCATAAATGAAAATGGCATATTATACGAGAGAAGGAGAAAACCTGGAAGTTTTTCCCTTGAATAAAGAGTTCCTATGAAATTTCATAACTATTAATAATGCTCAAAAATAATCCTACTTAGGTTATCTTTTCAGGTGTGTAAAATGGCATAAACAAAAAAATTCTCAGGGTGTCTTGGTGGCTCAGTCATTAAGCGTCCAACTCTTGGTTTCAGCTCAGGTCGTGATCTCATGGTTCGTGAGATCGAGCCCCACTTTAGGCTCCACGCTCTGCAGGACTCTGCTTGGATATTCTCTCCCTCTGCTCCTTCCCCCACATGCTCTCTCTCTCTTTCTAATAAATAAATAAATCTTTAAAAAAAAATACAAAACTTCTGTACAGCAAAGGAAACAGTCAACAAAACAAAGAGGCAACCCATGGAATGGGACAAGATATTTGCAAATGACACTACAGATAAAGGGCTGGTATCCAAGATCTATAAAGAACTTCTCAAACTCAACACCCAAAAAACAAATAATCAAGTCAAAAACTGGGCAGAAGACATGAACAGACACTTCTCCAAAGAAGACATACAAATGGCTAACAGACACATGAAAAAATGTTCAACTTCATTAGCCATCAGGGAAATTCAAATCAAAACTACATTGAGATACCACCTTAAACTAGTTAGGATGGCAAAAATTGACAAGGCAAAGAAACAACAAATGTTGGAGAGGTTGTGGAGAAAGGGGAACCCTCTTCACTGTTGGTGGGAATGCAAGTTGGTACAGCCACTTTGGAAAACAGTGTGGAGGTTCCTCAAAAAGTTAAAAATAGAGCTACGCTATGACCCAGCAATTGCACTACTGGGTATTTACCCCAAAGATACAGATGTGGTGAAAAGAAGGGCCACATGTACCCCAACGTTCATAGCAGCAATGTCTGCAATAGCCGAACTGTGGAAAGAGCCAAGATGCCCTTCAACAGACGAATGGATAAAGAAGATATGGTCCATATATACAATGGAATATTACTCAGCCATCAGAAAGGATGAATACCCAACATTTGCATCAGCATGGATGGAACTGGAGGAGATTATGCTAAGCGAAGTAAGTCAAGCAGAGAAAGACAATTATCATATGGCTTCACTTACTTGTGGAAGGAATAGCATGGAGGACATTAGGAGAAGGAAGGGAATAATGAAGGGGGGGAAATCGGAGGGGGAGATGAACCATGAGAGACTATGGACTCTGAGAAACAAACTGGGAGTTCTGGAGGGGAGGGAGGTGGGGGGATGGGTTAGCCCGGTGATGGGTATTAAGGACGGCAGGTTCTGCATGGAGCACTGGGTGTTATACGCAAACAGTGAATCATGGAACACTGCATCAAAAGCTAATGATGTACTGTATGGTGACTAACAACATAATAAAAAAATTTTTAAAAAAAAGGAACGGTATCTCAGAGAGAAAAAATTAAGTAATAAAATCATAAAAAAAATCTATCAAATGTTTTAAGATTCAGATGATAACATGAATAAATGAACAATTCTGTATTATTTCTACTGATATTCCAGATTGAGTGCTGCTGGGGGGAATCACCAGGTAATGGGTAGAGGCATTTTAAAGTACCTTTTTTACATGTTGGGTTCCATCTGGGCATTTTCTACCTACTGGAACCGTTGCGTAAAAATTTGTTAGTTTACCATTAGCACTCTTCAACATCAGCCAAAGACATGTTATAATTCTACTCCTGACATTTTTCAGGATCTTTGGGTTTAAATGCCTCTTTCACTATCTTGCTGTGTCATTGATGTGATGTCTATTCATGAATTTCCTTCCACAGCCATCATCTCGTTCTTAATTCTACCACTAATCTTCTTCCCTGTAGCACCTCCATAAACAACTCACACATAATGCCGCTGGTAGCAAAACATCAATTTTATGATAAAAAAAAAAAAGACAGTGAATTAGAGCAAGTAAATGGGGAATGCTCTTCAGAAAGGAGGCTTATGGGCGCTGCTGGTAGATCACATAAAAGCGAAAAATGGATTATGATAATGCAGGCCTGTCACACATGAAATACAAGCCCCAGCTGAAAGGTACAGAATACAAACCCCCGGCTCTCCAAAGGGCAGTCGATAACCTGTCTAACAATTTACCAAATTCTCTTTCTGGCCAGAAGGGTCAAAGAACTTGCCACCTTTTGATTTACTTCCCCGGCAGGACTCCATTGTAACTTCTACTGCGTATTTACAAAAGAAGGCATTATCAAAGGGATTACATGGTAAACCTGACCTACCACACTGTGAAATGCTTATCAGCTATTGGAACATGTCACCTAGATTTTGAAAAAGAGTATAAAAGGTGAGAAATTAATACACACGCGTGCGCACACACACAGAGCTGCTGTTTAAGAAAAATATGAGCTGTTGGAGGACAGTCTATACCCTAGGCTGTTGCTGATACTGGCCATGGGAATATACAAACAGGGAAGTGCGTGTGGCTGAGCAGCTCTGTGGTTTGTGCCCACGAACACAAAACACCACAGGTGATCATGGCCAAGAGGAACACATGCAGATTTGGGACTCAAGTATCTAAGATAGTCCTATAGTCTGAAAAATATTAAAAACAGAGTTTATAGGAAAACAACATTAGAAACACAAAACAGATCGCATTATATTCCTTTGCTAAAGATAATAATAAATATAGCACCTATTTAAATGCTCACTACTGGGCAAATGGGTGGCTCAGTTGGTTGAGCGTCTGCCTGCAGCTCAGGTCATGATCTCAGGATCCTGGGATCGAGCCCCGAATCAGGCTCCCTGTTCAGCAGGGAGTCTGCTTCTCTCTGTCCCTCTGTGCTCGCTCGCTCTCTCTCGCTCTCTCTCAAGTAAAAAAATAAAATCTTAAAAATTAAAAATAAAAAAAATAAATGCTCAGTATCAATAAAATAATTACTTAAGGCCTGAAGAAGGGGGAAAAGAATAAAATAATTGTATTTTTCAGGAAAGGCCTGCATAAAACTAGAAATTGAATATCACATCCAGTTGCATATTTTCCATAAAAAAATGTTATAGACTCACAGATAAATGTATGGCCCAAAAGCAAGTCAAATAAATTATGGGAAACTAATAATGAATTGTGAGAAGAAGAACCAACACCATTGGTGTAATGGGAAACTAATAATGAATTGTAAGAAGAAGAACCAAAACCATATGCTACCTCCCATACTCAAGGCAGACATCACTAATCACACCACTCTGTCTGAATGATCCAGAAAAGACCCAACTATCTTCTCAACACAACACTCAGGCAGCCACTGCCAAACACCCTGGGCCTCAGGCTAAATCTCCTTGCCACCAGTAGACTCTACTTCTTTGACAATTGGCAGATCAGTTGTTTCCTAATTTTTCAGGCTATAAAAGTAACATCAAGAAACTAAAATCTATTTAACCATTGGTCTCCACTATGCAGAGAGAAATATTCTTAGAGAGCAGGGGAACTCTTCAACACACTTCCAAATTGTGTACACTAAATTCATTTAATGTGGTTTAGAATAGACAGACTGAGGAGAACAAAGGAAATTATACCAAAATTGGCATCTTTCACACCAGTATGTGTTAAAGAAAATGAACTCAATGCCAGATACAACATCGTCAACAACTGTGTTACTGCCTGTCCCCTCTGCTTCAACCAAACAACTCGCTGACCAAGCCACATTCTTTTCCCAGGTACCTCAAGGCACAACCTAACCACAAAATAGATAACTCTTCTTTAAGTGTACTTCTTTCTGAAAAATAAATAAATAAATATAAATATATATAAATAAATAAATAAATGTACTTCTTTCTTGCTATTCGATTATATAATTGAACTAACACCCAACAGGTCATTATACTTCTACTGTATTCAGTGCCAAGGACGAAGAGAAAGACGTGCAGCTTTAAATGTTTTCATCACAGCTGAATGGCATGGGAAGAAAAGAAGGACTTTGTGAGAGGTCTGAAGTAAGTTTGCCATTTTAAAAGAAACATAATTATTACCTTCAAAGTTGTACATATTAGCTTCAATAGGTTTGATTCATATAACTTCAATAGAGTTGACAGAAATGGCAAACCAAGCACTTCCCACCCAAAGCCCAATGACAATAGTTTTAAATACACACACACACACACTCAGAGAGAAAGAATGGTTCGTGGTTTGTGCCCACGAACCATAGTTGTTTAAAAGAATAAAAGCATTAACAGAGGAAAGATTAAAGACACCTTAGTTGTTAGTCAACAGACAGTGTCAGATTAATAGGAAAGGGGGGCTCTGAAATGTCCCCAGGGTCACCAGACTGTTGAGAACTGCATTCAGACCAGCTCCTCAGGCCCCTTCCCTTCTCCATTTACTCCCTGTACAGAGCATATTCTAGTGGTTCCAACAGAGAAGTATTTACCCATGCAGACACCTAGGCCTGTCTCTGAAGAAAGTGAGAGATCAGCCTCAGGACAAATCCTGTGATGAGGACAGGCCATGAGATGACCTGTGACATCTGCATCAGACATGGGGTCAGGGTAAGAAGGGATATTCTAAAGCACCCAACCCGCAGAGTACAGCCCTCTTTGCTTATATTTTTGTTTTGTCTGTTTGTTCCAGGACCTTAAGTCTCCACTTTAACCGGCCCCATCTGTGTACCTGGCAAGCTGGCCTACTGATAGCCCTGGACATTCATAGCACCTGCAGAAGGTCATGTCAGTATTCCCACTCCAGGGTAAGCCCTGCTGGGGACTCAGACCTTCCTAACTGCAATGGAGACCCACTCCAGCTTCCTATACAACTCAGCCTCCTCTTCGATCATAAAAATGAACAGACAGCTAACGACCCCTAATTTGTAAGAAAACCCAATAGCAAGAAAGAAATGGACAAAAATGGACAAAAAATAGCAAGAAAGAAAATGCACACAAGAGAACACAGGTAATCCTGGAGGAAATGTAATTCATGCATAAGAGCTTGGAAAATCATTCAAGAGGATATCACATCATATTACATAGAATATTACAACATAATCAAGTCATATCAACATCAACATCAAATTGCTACAGAAAAAAAAAAGGAAATTAAAAACACCAACAAGGGGCACCTAGGTGGCTCAGTTGGGTGTCTGTCTTCGGCTCGGGTCATGATCCCAGGGTCCTGAGATTGAGTCCCACATCGGGTTCCCTGCTCAGTGGGGAGCTTGCTTCTCCCTCTCCCTCTAATACTTACCCTGCTTGGGCTCCCACTCTCTCTCTCAAATAAATAAACAAAATCTTTTAAAAAAAACACCAATGAGTTACTAGAAGATTTAAAAATAAAACAATACTTGAAATTAATGACTCACATGGACTGGGGAAGTGGTAGGTGGAAGGGGTGAGTTGACCTCAAAGGAACAGCAGGAGATAAATCTTTGGAGTGAGGAAGTGTTCTCTATTTTGATCATGGTGGTGCTCAGTCAACTCTATGCCTACGTCAAAACTCATAGAACCATACTCCAAAAAGAGTAAATTATACTCTGTCTAAACTTTTAAAAGTGAATTTAATAATATATGGATATTGAAATAAAATAGCCAATGGAGAGATGCAGTAATGGGATAAACAAGCAACTAGTTATCTTCAAGATGGAGAGAAGAAAACCTTACATAATGAAGAGCCAAATAGTAAAGAGATGGGCAATATGAGAGAAGAGTTAAGAAATCTGTAAACAGGGGATCCTAGGTAGCTCAGTCAGTTAAGCATCTGATTCTTGATTTCAGCTCAGGTCATGATCTCAGGGTCATGAGACAGAGCCTGGAGTCAGGCTCCATGCTCAGTGCAGAGTCTGCTTGAGATTCTCTCTCCCCTTCTCTCCCTCTACCCCTCCCCCTGCTCATGTGCTCGCTCTCTCTCTCTCTCTCTCTCAAAATAAATAAAATCTTAAAAAAAAAAAAAAAAGAAAAGAAAGAAATCTATAGGGCACCTGGGTGGCTCAGGAGGTTAAGAGTCTGACTTCTGCTCAGGTCATGATCCCAGAGTACAGGGATCAAGCCCCGCATCAGGCTCCCTGCTCATCGGGGAGCCTACTTCTCCCTCTCCCTCTGCAGCTCTCCCTGTTTATGCTCTCTCATTCTCTATCAGATAAATAAATAAAATCTTTAAAAAAAAATAAATCTGTAAACAAATCCGTTTAATAGTTTCAGAAACAAAGAAGAGAGTAAATGAAGAACCACTTACACCTTCAGCTCTAAAGGACAAACCTTAAGTGTCCAGCACAAAAGAAAAAAATCCCTATAAAATGTACCATAGTGAGATTTCAGAATTCTAAAAATAATGAAAATCAGCAGAAGCTTCCAGAAAGAGAAAAAAAGTTACCCATGAAATTATGATACCAATAGTCTTCCCTTCAGCAAAACCATGCCTTTGAAATTTTGAGGGAAATTAGTTTTAGAACCCATCAAACTGTGAGGACCAAAACCTGACATTTGCAGTCAAACAGATACTCAAGTTTGCAACCTATGTTTTTAAAATATAATACAGGACATTTCCATGATAACAAGAAGATTCAAAATATGCCAAATTCAGTGGCAGCTGAGAATGACCTAACACCATGTTTTTGAAACTCTGACTAGGGCCCACAGTATGAAACGCATCTTACCTAACAGTCCACTACCAGAACAAAGTAGAAAATGTTAGAGGGCATTTTCTTTCTTTTTTTTTAAGATTTTATTTATTTGACAGAGAGAGAGAAAGACAGCTAGAGAGGGAACACAAGCAGGGAGAGGGGGAGAGGGAGAAGCAGGCCTCCCATGGAAGCAGGGAGCCCGATGTGGGACTCGATCCCAGGGCCCTGGGATCATGACCTGAGCCGAAGGCAGACACTTAACGACTGAGCCACCCAGGCGCCCCTGTAGATACAATTCTTTTTTTTTTTTTTTTTAAGATTTTTTATTTATTTATTTGACAGAGACAGAGACAGCGAGAGCAGGAACACAAGCAGGGGGAGTGGGAGAGGGAGAAGCAGGCTCTCCGCCAAGCGGGGAGCCTGATGCGGGGCTCGATCCCAGGACCCTGGGATCATGACCTGAGCCGAAGGCAGACGCTTAACGACTGAGCCACCCAGGCGCCCAGAGGGCATTTTCTTTTAATGCTGGTCTTGACCCACTTAATCAATGTCCTGACCCAGTAATGGGTCTAATCCACAGTTTGAGCCTACGCGGTGCCCAAGGGTGCACTCAGAGGTAGGACACAGAACTACTAGAACCAGAAGGTCATGGACATAGGAATGAGATTCTCAGAAGTGACCTGTGTGGGCCTGGGAGTGAGAACCAGAAAAGAAGACCAAGATGGGGCCTCCTCCAAGGTCCTGATGGTTCGCAAAGCCTCATAATTTAACCACAACTCCACGGAAAAAGGGATGGAGCCCATATTTACTTATACTGAGTTTTCATTGCCCCACCAGAACAAGAGCTTGAGTAGAAATTAAGTCGTTATAGGAAAATAAAGGTACATTTTCGGTACACTTTAGTTCAAGACTGATATAACACTTAACATTTCCTTCTTATTGGGCCAAACCACATACACAATTCTCCAGTGAAGACTATTTGCATGATCTATACCTTCAGTGCTGCTTTTATAAGATTTAATTTTGTAGGATCAATCTATAAACAAAGCACAGAAAACTATGATTACTGTGTATATGTAAATATTACAAATATAAACCTTTTTATTTGCTTCAATGGTAAATATCAATAGATAAAAACAAAGCTTTTCCTCAATGATTTCTAAGAGTTTAAAGGAATCCTGGAACCGAAAATATTGAGAACCACTGGTCCAAACCACTGTGAATAAAATTTTCTTTTACTTTAAATCATCAACATTCCTAATCAACAGAATCATGTACTAGACTGAAGTAAAAGTACACATTAAAGAATTCTGGGTTTAGACTAGATTCTGCTTATTTGTGAGATCAGAAAATTCAGACAAGGAAAATGATATGAATGTTTTGCTCAATTAAAAAAAAAACCTAATGAATAAAGAAAGAAAGAAAAATAAAACTTTAATGACTTTTTGTCTGAATTTCCAGATTCTAAATTGTGAGATTCAATTTAATGAGGTGGTATTTATTAATTATTTGAAAAGATTGCAATGGTTAATATTAAATAATTTAGATTTTAATTACCATACTGATTATTTAATTTTCAAGTAACTGATTTTCCCTCTTATCCTAAACCCCAAAATAGTTACTGCAGCTTTCATAGTCAGAGGTCTTTTCTGGACTCTGAATAACCCGCCAGCTTCATTCTAGAGCTACAGATGCTCCCTGCATCAAAAGCTTACAAAGACTCAATACTATAATAGCTCTGTGAAGACTGAATAAAGATGATGCCATCCTTGCCAATAAAACTGAGGGGAGAGTCAGACTACATGGAAAAAGCCATGTAGATAAAAAAGGAGAGTTTTGTATTTAAAAGAAAAATTGCTTTTACTAAAAACAAAAAATAAAATGTAAAAGGTTATGCTAATTTAGTTTATGGCCCCTTATTGCCAACCTTCAGCCCATTCTGAAGTCCATTTAACTTAAAATAACTTGAATGATACTTATGTAGTGAGCCATACTACATTCCTTTTACTGTGAAAGATCCAACACTAATAATAACTTACATCTACTGAGAGCATTTACTATGATGTGAGGCACTACTCCAAGGACTTCAATATTTCAATTAATTCTCCCAAAGACCTTATGAGATAGGTATTCTTCTCATACAGCTAGTAAGTGTTGGGTCCAGAAATGGAACACAAGTCTGCCCCCCCCGCCCCGCCCCCCGCAGTGGTGTGTGCACGGAGCCAGCTCAGGCTGGCTTATGAGAGCAGATGGTTAAATTCTGGGGAATTTTGTGGGCTAATTGCTAAATAGGCCATTTTAAAAACTTAAGGATGTAAACTTACGAGTTAAATAAATTATAAGACAAGCAAAGTTAATAAACACTCCAATCTCATCACTTCCTAATTATTTTGACTATATCTTTTATTCTCATGCCCTTGGTGCTACTTACACCTACTCTATCTATAAAGGAAAACACTCTATAATGTATGCCGTTGTGTATCTCTTCCCAACCCTGTGTTCTGTAATGTCAGGTTGGTGCCTTAAAATTAACCATGATGGTTGTATTTTCACCACACAAAAAAATGGCACACATTGCCAGTCAGACCTTCTGTTCTTCCCCAGAGCCGGTTGTTAAACATTTTCCAGCGCACCCCTGGATTCCTCCTGCGGACCGCAAGCTCTTCACGCAACAGTGTTCTCTGTCACCTGATAAACATTATACATTAATTTTGATTAACAAAAACAAATGGCTTTCACAGGGAGGCTTTGCTTTCACTCAGAAAATTAAACTACATGAAAGTAAAAGTAATTCCCTCCGTTGAACCATTTAATTGGGTTCTCAGAGGAAGACTTTGCTTTCTGGTTCAAAAATAACATTTCCCAAGAATTAAAGGAGGGGTGGGAAAAGTCTACTCTGTAAACAAACAAACAAACAAACAAAAGGAATACATTTCCACCTGTATCTTCCTGTAACCTACTTAACCACTTCTACTGAAGACTCACATCGGACAGAAGTAGTTATCTTTCCCAAATATAGAAGATTTTGTATGTATCTTAAAAAGGGTCTGAGATTATAACTTCGCAATACCCTTTCCTCACTCCATACTATCACCCTTCCGTCCAATGCTTCACATCCAACAGATGGTAGAGCCATTTTTGATGCTTTTCTTCTTTCAATAAAATGGAGCAACACCAACCAGTTGTCAATCTACAAAAAGACAGCACTAGACATTGACTAATTTAGAAGCAGCCTTGTCAGAATTTTGAAAGCCTGCAATCATAAAAATCCAAGATCTTCAAGTGTGCTTTCTATGCACAATGAAAGAGATAATTAGCTCCTTTCCTTGAATACTTAACTTTCCCGTATAAGAGGGACAGCTGCTAGATACCATTCTTCAAAATTTAATTTTCTCTAACAAAATAACATGCATGTGACTCATATCTGTGCGTACAGACACACATATATGATTAAAAGAATTATCTTATTAATTTATTTATAAACTAGATTTTCTTTTTACTCAAAAAAATTGTAAATGGGAATATTGTAAATGGAAATATTTTACTATCATCACCTTTCCTACTGAGAGGGTTGCAAATGTTGTAACTGTCACTCCTCAGTAAAATATCTGGGAAGCCAGAACACTGAGGTCTCTCAAACCTTCATTCTTTCAACAAGTAATTATTAGGTATCTAATAACAATATTGTTACATTTATTCAACACAGACGTATCAGACTATGTAACCACATATATATGATTATGTATTTGTTTTCTATTATCACCAATCAAATATCATAAATAAAAATAGTTGCCCAAGCTCAGGCTGGGCGGAGAGAATTGTCAAGTGACAATTCTGAGCCACTAGTCTGCATCACAATGTGCATACCACCGACTGAAGCTGCCTCCTACAGAACGGTTTTGAAACAAGGTAAGATATTCCTGTAAACAGGAAGCTGATGTTGGATAATATGATTACAGGTCTATGTTTCCCTAAACAGTGCTCCATGGAACACAAATTCCATGGAATGTGGGGGGAAAAAAAAAAGGGTGGGGGGGATGCCTGGGTGGCTCAGTCGGTTAAGCGTCAGAGTTCAGCTCAGGTCATGACCCCAGGGTCCTGGGATCGAGTCTTGCATCGGGCTCCTTGTTCAGCGGGGAGCCTGCTTCTCCCTCTGCCTGCCACTCCCCCTGCTTGTGCTTTCATTCTCTCTCTCTCTCTCTCTGTCTCTGACAAATAAATAAAATCTTTAAAAAAAAAAAGATGTTTAAAAAAAAAGGTAGGGAGTGCTCTGTCATCAAATAGACTTGGGCAACCGTGGATGAACAAATTTAAACAGGATCTATACTGCAGGACTTCTCAGGTTTGGCCCTCTTCTGCCAGGAACATCTTACACAATTACTGTTCCTCGGAACACATCCTGAGAAATGCTCATTTATCAGCACATTAGCCTAAGTCAGACTTAGATTGGAAAGGAATGTGTAGAAGAATAGAAAAGGAGTTCACACGCCTGTCCACAGATTCCTCCCTCGGCACTGAGATGTCCAGCCCAGTGCCTCTGCCTTTGTTTTCCCTTGAACCTGCTCTGCCTGATCGCTGAATAGCCAACACCTGTTCCCCCTCTGGGTCCCGTTCAAATCCCCACGTTCCCAAACTCCTCCCTGCTCTCCCCCAGCCACCATCTCAAAGCAGCACTTGTGTAACTCACATTAGACAACCCCACCGTATCTGCACTGGTGTCCCTAACTGCCCGAAGCTTCCAGCCGGGAGGAGGGGAACTTGCAACAAGTATCGAATAAAGAGGTGAGTGAAGAGCCCCCTGGAAACTAGTGAAAATTAAAAGGTGTCACAGGCTCAAAATACAGACATTCTCAGAAGTTCATATTTTCATATGAAAATAAAGCTTTTCTCTACTAGTACATCCGGATTATCATCAGCATCCATGCATTGTTAAAATTAAAACTGGACCTTTAAAATTCCTTAAAATTATTCCTTTGACTCTGGACCACGTGTTTAAAGTCAGGAACCTTGTTATGGTTTCTAAATTGTAGGAAATACTACAGTACATTAAGAGAATCCAAAAATTAAACCTGACCACTCAAGTATTGAACAAATCATAATTCATTGAAAATTTTAATTTACGCGTTGGCAGAAACATGTTCCTTTTCTTTTGTAGGTGTCACAATCCCAGTCCTGCAGCACCAATTGCTGAAAATTGAAAACCCACCCAAAAATGCTACTGACCTCAGTACTCACAAACTCAGAAGACACCAAAAAACACAGTGAATGTCCAGCTTCTTAAAACATAAATCCTCTTTGGCCAAGAAATAAAGGCAGACATGTGACTTGTCATTTGCTTCCTACTTTTAAAAAATTGGGTTCTGCAGTGCCACATTACAAGCCGAATTTTAATATTTTTATTATTTGCTGCTTCTTTTTAATAATTGAAGTGGGAAATGTCCGTTTTGGATGGAGAAAAAAGAAGAAGCATACATACAGTTTTAGTCTACCTCTTATAGCTTTATATTTTCCAGGAAGCATGATTTACAGCATAAAAATTTTATGAATGTGTCTGCCAACCAGCCTTTTCAGATGCACCAGCTATTGGTCACTAATGACATCCCAATAATAAAAAAGCCACAAATTTAAATCATGGAAAAAAGGCAAATTATTTTTGAGTCACTTTTACTCAATACTTTTGTTGGTTTTTTTATGTCTTGCTGATTTACTCAGGAATAAATAAAAGATTGTTGCAAGTTATATACATTGATTATGGTCATGAAACCAAGTGATGATTGAGACATTCCTTGTCAAAATCTCTATCAATATTTGAACGAATCACCTCCTCTCTGGGAGTCCTATTCCCAAGGACAGTATCCAGGCAAGCACTTGATAAGGGGAATGGGACAGAATAAAAATATTTTACAGGACTCTGCAATGCTTTAGTTATTTCAAAAGAAGAATCTATCGATAATATAACTCACATTTCTCCTAAGCTCATTCAATAACAGATCTTTTTGTACTTAATACCTTTCCAAATGAAGCCACAAAAAGAACTGTTTTTTAATATATTCTACCTTGTCCCACAGATAAATAAAAACAGAGATGAAGTAAACATTGGCTAAGTGCATAGTAGGAACCAAACAATGTGCTGGAGTTTTATGGAAATCTAGTACCAAAGTAGCCAAACAACTATTGTATGAGTCAGAAGAGATGATTTCTCTGTGACCTTGACCAAGTCACTTCATCTCAAGGGGCTCCCTTTCCTCATATTGTAAAGAGAGATTGTAATACCTTGAGTGATGTTGTCAAAGGCCATCCACTGAAGGAAATCATGAAAGGGTATATAATAAATTTCAAGTATTACTCACTTTGCCAAGAGGGCCACTTCTGGCCCACAATGATATAGCCATATAGCTTTTAAGCTTCCCTCCTGTGTGGGGCACACGAGTGCCACAGAATATTTATACAACTGATAAATTCAGAATCTACTCAACAAAGGATTTCTGTATGTCACAATATCAGCATATCTCCATGCAAAATGAGCAGCTTTCCAAGACAAAAATTTCCACTGTGGCAGCTTCAGCAAGAGGAACATCCTGCACTGAATTCTTACAGGATCCCTTGTCATTTGCCTGGGCACTTTCGATGTTGTTTTCCCCTCACACACTGGGCTGAAGGAGTTGGTATCCCATCAGTCACTGTGACAGCCCCACATTACAGATCAATGTAATTTGTTTATTGACTTCTGAATACCAAATTCCTCCAAGGAGAGTCACAGATCCACAACATGCTGGGAAACCAGGGCTGGAAAACATGTAAATACAAACGCGCCCTGACAGCTCTTGATGCCTGCCATTCAGAAAATATCCCAGGGTGCACTTCTTCCTTCAAGGGCCATTCTACTCTTAAACATGATAAATTTCTTTAAAAACAAAAAAAAAACTAGGTAACAGAAGGCAAACAATAGGTTTAGTGCCACATGAGTTTTAAAAGCACAAAAGTGATAAAGATGTAAATTAGCCAGGGTCCTCCAGATAAACAAAACCAAGAAAAGATTGGTTATATGTAAGAGATTGATAAATCATAGAGAAAGATTTATTTTAAGGAACTGGCTAAGTCTGAAATTTGCAGACTAGTCCAGCAGGCTGGAGACCCAGGGAAGAGTTAAACATTGCATCTGAAGTCTGGAGGCACAATTCCTCCTTCTCTAGGAGACCTCAGTCTTTCTTTCAAGGCCTTCAACTGATTGGATGAGGCCCACCCACATTATGGAAGGTAATCTGCTTTACGCAAAGTCCACTGATCTAAATGTTGATCTCATCTAAAAAATACCTTCACAGCAACATCTAGGCTGCTGTTTGGTCAAAAACTGGGTACTATGGTCTGGCCACAGTGACTCACAAAATTAAACATCACAGTTGCTTTTCATATTGGGGGTATATTTTTCACTACAGAGGTAGCTACTATCTGGCAGGCTCACCCCACTCAGCATCTAGGAACCCCTACTTTGTACTTTCAGAGAAGATAGGTTACCAGTTTATTATGTATCTGAGTGAGAACCTAGTAAATTTAGTTATCCTAACCAAGCTCCTAAGAAGATGGATACCAAATCAGAAACAAATCTAATGACATAGTGTGAGATACCACACTCCTCCAGTGCCTAGGATAGTATCTGTGCAATCTTCATAGCTGTGCTTCGAAGATCCCTCTCCCTGCCATCTACCTATTGAATTCTTTTTATTCTTTTAAGCATCTAATTAAATACCACAATCTCCAAAAAGCCCTTCCTAGTCCACACCATCAAATTAAGCCACTTGTCCACTCTGCCCTGTTCCTCCCTCACTTCCTCCTCCTCTGCTGCTTGGTGACTGTTCTCATGCTTCCCTCACCCCCTTCCCTACTGCAGTGACATCATCTGGTTCTTTGCTGGCCAAGGCTATGCTTCCACATCTCTATCCTCTAAAGTGGGAAGAAGGAGGCCGCTTCAAGGCAAAGTGAATTATGTATTACAGAAATCTTTCCCTCCCCATATTCTTCTTTTTTTCAATTTTTAAGCATTAGTTCTTATTGGTATAAAACCTCAACTGGCTAGAAAATATTGCCTCTCCAAAATGCTTCACCCTGGAGAGTGAGGGTGTCAGATTCCCAAGAAACGAAAATAAAAATCAAAGCTTACTGATGAGCAAGCATAAGAATTGGATGACCTTGGGTGATCGAATAAAGGGGAAAGGGGAGCTAATTAATATCTAAGGTCCTTTGCAGCTCTAAGCTCTAGATAATTCAACCTGATAAACTTCTCCTATCTGCACACTGTTCTTTCCCATTAATATTTGGGTTTATCAGGGGCTCCTGCGAGGCTCAGTCAGTTGGGCCTCTGCCTTCAGCTTAGGTCATGATCCCAGGGTCTTGGGATGGAGCCCTGCATCGGGCTCCCTGCTCAGAGAGGAGGCTGCTTGTCCCTCTCTCTCTGCCCCTCCTCTTCTTTGTGTGCTCTCTCTCACGCATGCATGTGGTCTCTCTCTCTCTTTCCCTCTCTCTCAAATAAATAAATAAAATCTTAAAGAAAAAAATTGGGTTTACCAGATAGCCTCTCTTTTCACTGGACATGACTAGATAAATAATGATAAATTCTCACTTTCCAATTTTACTTTTTCTACATTTCCACTGGGACTGCCTGACTTCTGGGGGGTTTTTTTACTTTTTTTTTTTTTTACCTTTTTTTACCTTTTACACCATCATCATAACAACTGCATTTTATATATATTAACATCAATCTTCACAACCAACATGCAAAAGGTCTGTATCATTTCCCCCCTTTAATAGATGAGAAAACTCACAGGCATGAAATACTCTACCCAAAGTCATAAAGCCATCTGGCTTCAGGGCCTGTGCTTTCTCCAGGACATAACACTACTTTTCATGTTTATGCTTTAGAATTCCCCAATCAACACACCAGTTTTCATTGGCTTCCTCTGATGTTGGCTGCTTCCTGATGACATGAGGAAAGCATCCTAATTCTCTCTCCTTTTTCTCACCTCAGATAACATGAGGAAACTGGTTACTCAGAACAGTTTTGCTTCTAGGGTGACCAACCATCCTGCTTTGCCAGGGACTGAGTGGTTTCCTAATAAGCAAGAATTTCAACACGAAAACCCAGTAGTCCCAAGGAAACCATGATGGTTGGTCACCTGTTTCCTGCAGATGTCCAAGTACAGCCACCACCATGTGGGTTCTTGTCAGCTTTGGTCACATGGCATTTCAGGTCCCTTGTTCCTTTGCCTACTGACTCTGCTCCTGGATTTGGCCTCCTTCTACTGTGGAGTCTTTAACGAACCGTGTATGAAATACAATGAGCATCCTTCTTCTTTAACCCCTAAAGCTGAGCCAGCATTAAAAGGAAAAAGAAATACCAACCTTAGTGTCTGGAGATAGGAAAATACCACAGGAACCTCAACCTCAACCCGACTGCAATCCTCATACACGCAAGC
Source organism: Neomonachus schauinslandi (assembly GCF_002201575.2). Lineage (NCBI taxonomy): Eukaryota > Metazoa > Chordata > Mammalia > Carnivora > Phocidae > Neomonachus > Neomonachus schauinslandi. The sequence goes on along the minus strand of NC_058407.1, from coordinate 118,142,186 downwards.
CCTTCAAAGCTAGATTTGTGAAAATAGTCGGGGGGAAATGAAACACCCAGAAAAACTCAACTGACCATTGGTGTACAAAAATCACACCCATGTGACCTAAAAAGTAAGTCTGAACAAATTTGAATAAACAAGATAGGAATACCTAAAGTACTAGAAAACTGCATATAATAACTAAAGGCAGAGATACTAAGAAGCTATAGCAATGACATGGGTTTGTTTTCTTTTTAAGTTTAAAAAACACTATGGAAACACTGTCTCATTTAAGGAAGAAGAGGGGGAGGAGGAAAAAGAGAAGAAAAGAAGGAAAAACTCATTTAAAGATTTATTTAAAGAATGATTCTATAACCCTTCAGGACTTGTATACAGAGATAGTATTCGTTTTTAAATATTTATTCAACTGAAAACTTCACATATCAGGTAAAGGCAAAAACGGGACCACCAATGCAATCAGAAAAGTGGTGTTTGATTATTTGTTTTCTTGAGAAGGAAGTGTCAACCTGCAATGAGCCATCACTAGCTGTGTGGAGTGGTTCCGAAGATGTGCGGCTGCATGCTGCTGTTAACAGGTGCCACTCTGTGAACCGACACTGAAGAAGAAAGAGCAAATGAATGTAAAAGGCTCACAGAAAATGATGAGACAGGCCAAGTCTGCATTTCACTAAGAGAAACTTTAAGCTTCCCACCTCAATTCAACTACTTCCCAATCTGTCCATAGGAAGAATAATGGCGGCTAAAAATAAAGTAAGACCCAAGAAAATCTGGCAGCCACCAAAAATACACCCGGACACCAATCCAGTCTTGCTCAGGATCCACAAAGTAAGTGAAGAAGGAAACTCACCCCTTCCCTACATGGAGAAACTCAGTCACCAACTGACTGTCATCAATTGGTCATCCGCATAGAAGCTCTTTGTACGTAAGGTAAAGTCCATAGAAATGCCAGAACCAAGATTAAATGGCATTTTCTTAAAAGCATATGGATAATCTAGGAACATCACCAGCCATCAGGAACAACATTTTTATCCCAGGCCTCAGTCTGGGATTTTACAAAATGGGTCCTCTCAGTCCATTGTTGTGGAAATGCCACCTCTTCGAGTTCTGTGAGAGCTAGAGCCATAACAAATATAGCAGCACCAACATTAAATGCAGACAAGAAATGCTCAGGACACGTCCCTCCTGGCCTAGTCTTCCCGGTGACCCCAGAGGAGGATCTGGGGGTCACGACAGAGAATTCACAATGTTCTTCACCTCAGCCATCTTGACCATCTATGACACAAGATTTGTAATTTGGAGAATGTTGAGGCAAAAAGAAGAGGATGGGATGTTAACCTGACTTCATGGTTATAATCTCATTTCCCACTTTTTTTTTTAAACACGGCTGTCCTTCTAGGTGTTTTCTGTGTGTCCAGGAGCCCTCATACACTCACGAAAGTCCAGAAGGAAAGAAACAAAAATATTAACAATGATTACTTCTGCATCATAGGAATCTCAGGGTTTTTTTCTTTATTCCTTTATATTGTTTAAAACATTTGTAATGAGCATGAATATGGGGAAGACGGTAGAGCTGTTTTCATTTTTCAAATATAAACTAATCCCCTGGCTTTTTTATAAACCTCATCCAATAGCCCCTCATTATGATAACTCCCAAGGAGGTATGCAAATGCATGTTTGGCATTTTATCTTTAAGGTTGTCCCTGAGACTTGGGCTGAACTAGTATGAAGCGCTGTGTGTGCACATGACAGAGTGGGACTTAACAAAGATGTCGAGAAACACTCAGGGGGTCAGGGCAAAACAGAAAAAAAAAAAAAAAGGAAAGTTTCGTGAAAATTACTTTTCCGAAAGAGCTTCTAACCAACTTGTGCTAATATAGTGCTGTGACTAATTAGCTGGAAAGAGTATCAAGGTGGTTTCAGATCCACTGACATATTCTCTTTCTTAAAAAAGGCTGTTTTTTGTTTTCTGTCTGTTTTTATCACTGTTACTATTAAGGAGAAAAACCAAAAAATGCTGGTTAGGCAGAGCCAGGTCAGATATGCTTAACGATGGTTTATCCAGGTTGGTTTCATAACGTGTGGGCGACTCATTGGCATTGTCCTGGATACTCCAAGTCAACCATTTGCCTCGAGCGACGGCGTGTCATACCACCAGCCCTGTGATGCAGTCAGCCAGGCCCACTCCTTCTCTGACAGTGCTCAGTGGTCAGGCCATTGTTTTCTCCCTGGCTCCAGAACAAGCTTGTTCTGTTTTCTTTGAAATGTGAGAGATTCAAAGAATCTCTGTTATCTTCCTTCTTGTAAGTCCTTTTCGATTCACGTTTTACATTTAAATTCTCTTGGATGTAGATGAAGGAAAGGACCACAGCACAAATGTATTTTTCCAAAATGTTCTAAGACTTTTGAAAAATTATGAAAATGCCAGGCTCTGTCTTAGATCCCTATTAATGCCATTCAAATTAATTGTATTTTATTGAAACTCAGGATTTAAAAAAAAAAAAGTATGACTTGGCATTTACTCCAAGTCATATAGTACAATTACAGTACCCAAAAATGCCCAAACATTTCAATGTCGGGACACTTGAGAGTTAACTACCCAGGCACTGCAAGATAAGTGCTATATAAACACCAAGACAGATTTAGATGTCTTAATGTTAACCTCATAAAACAGAGTTGCTTTTAAAGAGTTCTTACTTCTGGCTGAAAATACAAACTAATAAAGTTTCTTTTTTTTGAGAAGGACATGAATTTCTACACTGAAAGCAGAAAATGTATCTGGTTAATTTCCAAATAGACATACTTCATTCTATCTGGAGGAGTCACTGGTATTGAGAATATTTTTTAAGCTTCTGCTATTAGAAGGTTTTACAACTATACGCTTTCTTAATTTTATCAGAAGCACCGTAACAAGTTACAATCATGAGCTAAGACTAAGAAACTGGAAAAGAGCCCAAGCAAATCTTTTTAAATCCATAATTTTAGAAAAATATTTACAATTCTGAGTACTAGTTTCTCTTAGACCTCAAGAGACATTGTAAAGAAGGGGATGTTCAGCTAGCAAGAATTTTGTAAATCTGTTCATTCGTGCACCTATAAGAAGCAGAACTAGGGTGGGGACACTCTGGTGTCAAAGCTACAGCTCTTTTAACTTTGGTATTGATGTTGTATTGACACACGAAGGTTAGGGCATGAAAGGACCATGGGAAATACATGGACATCCACTCACCTGCTTCGCTAGCTTAAGGTGACCGTTATACAAGTAACTGCCTCCTGGCTCTGCCAGCCATCAGCTCTGTCACTTGGGCATGTTATTGAACCCCTCTGTGTCTCAGTTCCCTGGTCTCTGAAGTGGCAACAATAGCAATATGTTTTTGTTATAAGGACGATGGTGGGACGATGCTAGGAATGCACATCTGTGAAGGGCTTTGAACAGACTGGGCACACAGTAAGTAGTTTGGGTTTAAATAAACTCCTCTTCACCCAACTGTTCCTGTCACCCAACGCTGTGACAAGCCTGTAGTCCAGATGATCCAACTAAATTAGCATCAGAAGTCGCCACAATTCCTACGAGAGGGTTCACGAAGCCCCAGTGTGAGAACGAAGAGAAACTATCCAGAACAACTCGAAGGAGATGCGCCAGAGGGACACGCACGTTAAAATCAGCCAGAGTAGCTTGGCTCTGGGCAGCCCTGCGGCTACACAGATGGATGCTTTGTTTGTTCTGAGGCTTAGTTGTCTCTGGGTGATTCTTCACAATGAGGACCAATGAACCATGTTCAAAACATCCTGCATTAACACTGGAGCTGGGTTAGATGGGAAGCATAGAGCATCTAGTATTAACTGAACTCTGACATGCGCTGGCCACCACGTAAGATGTAGGGAAGATCCCCATGACGTAGGGAAGATTATCTGTCCTGCACAGTAGAGAACATTTTGCCATCATGACATGTTCAGTTGTGGGACCACAGCTCCTACTCAGATTCCTGATTCCAGCTTGGACTTTCTCCTACACAGTGCTCCCTGTTGTTTATAAAAATGAATAAAGAATATTTCAGAGAAGAAGAAGAAACTGACTCAACTCTTGAATCCATTATTTCCCAAATTGGTGCAAAGTCTGAGGTTAAACACTACAAATGCAAAGAGAGCTATGGTCCATCCAGGCACTTTAAAAGCAATAGGGAAAGGTTTTGGAGCAACAGGAACAAGGATACGCTTCTGGTGGTAGAATAAATCAGCACAAGCACTCTGGAAAACAAATGGCATCACACCCAGAAATGTTGAAAATGCACATAGACCTGCCTGGTCATTTCCCTCCTTGGTACTTCTAGACTTGGATCTCTTGCATATTTACACTCACATTGTCATATCCAAAAAAAAAAAAAAAAAAGTGGATATAGTCCACACTGGAATACTACACCACAGTGAAAATCACAGCAGTGACACAGAGAGACCTACAGCAGGAAGAATGAACCCCAAAAGTATGATGTTGAGGAAAGCAAGTCACAGGAGAATACACACAATTTCATTCCACTAATATCAAGTTCAAGAAGACCTAAAGTCAAGAAATATATTGTCTCTGGAATTGTCCACATACAGATTAACTGTAAAAGGAAATTCTAAACACAGAATTCAGGATGGCAGTTACTCCGGGAGGGAGAGGATGGGGTCAGGGAGGGTGTTATGTTCTGAATGTTTCAGTCCTCCCCAAATTCACATGTTGAAATCCTACCCATCAAGGTGATGGCATTAGGAGGTGGGGCCTGTGGGAGGTAATTAGGTCATGAGGGTAAAGGTCTCACAAAGTGGATTAGAGCCCTTACAAAAGAGGCCCCACAGAACTCCCTCGCCCCTTCTACCAAGTGAGGACACATGAAGAGGATGACCGTCTACAAACCTGGAAATGGCCCTCACAAGACACTGAATCTGCCAGCATCTTGATCTTAGACTTTCCAGCCTCCAGAACTCTGAGAAAGAAATGTGTGTTGTTGAAGCCACCCAAGCCGTATATGATATTTTGTACTAGCAGCCCCAGTGGACTAAGACAGAGGGCTCCACGCAGTCTTGGCTGTCTCCCTTAAGCTCAGTGGCAGGTACGTGAGTGTGATTTTCTGATTCTTTAAACTATGTGCTTAATTTATAGTCATTTGCATATACAATATATTTGATTAAATAAAGTATTTTAAAACAAGTAGAAACAGTTACATTGACTCTATTAATTGCTTAAAAGTAAAAAAGACATAGACACAAATAAGCCACAAAATAAGACAGAATAAAAAGATGGAAAGCTGACATTCCCTGAGCATCTATGTGCCAGGTCAACACTGGGAACTTTCACAGAAGTCACTGCATAAAAAGAAAGCACAGAGGTTATATGGGGTTTCCCAAGGAAAGAGAGATGATGCCTGCTTGGGAACAGGATTTCCTAAAGAGGGCTGCTATTTGACTCCTGCCATAAGATTGGGTCATGCATCTGAGCAGGTAGTCATAGCAAGACTGGACCTTCAGGCCAAGAAAGCAACATTTCAAAAGAGGGCAGCAGAGGGGCACTGGACATGCCCAAGAAATGTCAGTCAGTCCAGTTTGTATCCTTGTGTTAATTCTACATAGCAGAGATAGAGGTTACCGTGAACCAGTTCCCAAATCTGAGCTCTGTTAAAGTCTGGATGACCCCTAATGGCCTATGAAATCCCCAAGACTCTCTTAGAAATGTCTCTACTGTTAATTGACTCATAACCTAATATGACATTAAAAGAATGTTTAAAACTAGACTGATTCTGCTTCCTTAAATGTCTTCAGTCAATCAGACAGTCTTGATCATCAGCTTACCCCACCACCATAGGGGAAAGCTCCCACTTTAAATCTATTTTTACTGGAAGATGCATCAATTAACTGAAAACAGGGCATACTTGAAGTCATTTTTACATTCAACTGCAATCCGTTTTGTGTGTTTTCTCAGAAATATCACTAAGAACAGCTACTATCAAAATGACTACCATTCATTCTGGAGGTTCTGGGACCTAGCTACCAGTGCCTCAGTCCATCAGCCCTTCCATTCTGGTCAAGTGCCAGGGTTAGTTCAAATATGGTAGACATGTCTCCTTGCACTCTGCCTGTGATCTTGCTAGCAGCACATTCTCTCTGGCCCAGCAGAACACACATAGGATCCATTCTTGCTCTTCTAAGCTTTTGGAAGGTGCTTTAAGTGAAACTGGGCACTAAATTGTTCTGTTAGATAAAGTTTCACTGCAAGTTTTAAAGCAATCAAACAGAAATCATCTCAAAACCACAAAAAAAACAGCTTCAATCACTTATAAAGATACGCCTTAAAAATATAGGGAACAAGAGGAAGGAAAAAACAAGAAAAGAAAACCTATCTGCTATCTGTCATAAAATTTCATATCTGAAAAGTACACGCCAACAACTCCTTCGGATACAATGACAGTGCGTGTAAAGTTTTATAATGCATTTTAAAAATAACTCCTAAATGAACCAACATTATTTTATGGCATGCTTATCAAATGCAACATTAAATACAAAGTCATCTCAGTCATCAACCTCAAACTTTCTTAAAACTTTGCAGAGCTATTATAATTTGAGAGTTGCATCTAAAGATTTACAATTTCAAAGAAACTTAAAAGATGGTTCAAACATCTTTTAAATGACTGTCAAACTGTGAGTTGTTCTAGAACATGAGTTGGTTCATTTCAGAACTAAAGGTTTTCCTAACTATGGGTGTAAAACATCTGAACGAGGACTCATGCCCTGGGTTTTAGGCTTTGGCTCCTACACGTACCAACTGTGTGAAATTGAACAGGTCAAAGGTTCTAAGCCTTGACTTTCTCTCCTGGTCTTCCTAGATGTAGGGTGTTTGTGAGGATAAAATAGATGGCTATAAAGGCAATTAAATATAAAATGCGAAATGCTGTAGTATAAGTTACTCTAAAGTATTTAAAGATCATATAGTGGAAAAGCTCCACTATCGCTTCCCTCCATCGACCATGCTGAGCACGGACCGTCACGCCAGCCAGTCAGGGGTAAGCCCTCTCACCTGGGCAACCAGAGCCCCAGGGCCTGCATCCGCTATTGCTCTTATCACACTGGACATGTTACAAACGACGTTTGATAGACTGTCAGCCCCATGAGACCCTGCGCCCCTCACGCTCTATGTCACCTGTGCTGGGCACAGAGACCCCCATCTGTGGGATGTCGAATGAGTGAATGCATGTTCCAGGGTAATAATGTTAATATTTGATGGGCACAAACAGAATTAGCAAACTCTCAGAATATTAAAAGGCAAGACTTGTTCTGAATTTCCTTAGACACAATCAGAAAAATTAGGGAAATAATTTTCTAGTACCAAAAGATGATTCAAATCCTTTCTGACTACTTCAAAGGAGGGAGGAGGAAATGTCCTCTTGAGAAATGTAAACCTCAGAGAGTGGGAGATAGAGAGCCTCAATAATCAGATCTTCTACCAAATAACGTGTAGTCAACATTCTCAAAGTAAGTTCAACAGCGATAAGGCATCATTCTCTGTACTAGCCAAACATCTGTTTACGGCAAGTTATTTTACTCAAACTGAAGTCAGTGCTACTTTGATTAAAACTCTTTCCATTGTCTCAGCTTTTTTCAGTATTCTAACAGGAGAATTAAAGAATTAACTGAGTCAAGAAAGAAGGTATGGAAACTGTACTTCTTATTGGAAACTATTTTCAAATAAAAGTGACTGCAAGGAGCCATCACATTAGGTGGTCCCACTAACCCAGAGCTGTAATTTATAATGAACAAAATAAAATCATACAATCATCAGATGATCAAAATTGGAGAGTTTTCTTTGGAAGGGTTTTAATGGAAATACTAAGTCATATTTTAAGTAAGCTCAATACACGAGAATTTGATTTAATAGCATTTGGGTATCAGGACATTAACTTGTTGTACAGAGTCTGAGTCCTGCGAAATACAAATATTTCAAGTCCCCATGACATACTCTTCACTCTGCTGGGGTTTGATGAAGGGTCATCTAAAAATAGCAGCTGGAGAAGCATCCAGATCTCCCAGGCAATGTTGAAGAGGCGCCTCTGAATGGCAGGAGGTGCAGTTTAAAGAGACAGGACAGCTTTTTAAGCCCTCGGAGTAAAGCACAGATGGAGGGCTGCCATTCCCTAAGGCACAACTCCTAGTACAAGGCTGTGGTCAAATTCATCTTAACACATTCTCCGTGCCTGGTCGGCAATCATCATGCTTCTTAAACAAACAAAGGATTGCAGATTTGGGGAGGGGGTAAAATACATCACGAGGCACAGAATTTTCTAGAGATCATCTGGAACAGTGATTCTTAATCTTGGATGTGTATCAGAATTGCCTGAAGGGCTTGTGGAGAGCTTAGGAGATACCACACCCTCTTGCCTCCCCAAAGACATCGCTCTAGAAATTGTCCCCTTTTTCCTGTAACATTTCCCCCTCTAGTGGTTCACTCACACTGGTATATAAGCATGCTGCTATTTCTCCCACTGTGTTAAAAAAAAAAAAAAAATTCCTTTGAACTCCGGTTTCGCCACAGCCACCGCCTTGTTTTTCTCTTGCCCTACATGAGAAACTCCTCAAAAAACTGTCTACATTTGTTTTCTCTAACTCCTCTGTTTTCCAACCTGTCTTGAACTTCAACCCAATTCTCATCACTGAACCATTACGAAATCACACATTGCTAGGACACCAATGACCTACACAGTTCAACCCCGTGGTCACAGCTCAACCCCGTGGTCGGTCCTCACCAGTCATCTTGTTTGCTCTGTCAGCAGCCTCTGACTCAGTTCATCCGGCCTTCCTGCCTGAAACATATTCGTCACTTAGCTTCCAGAACACCATGCTCTCCTGCTTCTCACTGGCTCTTATGGGTTGAATTGTGTCCCTCAAAAACGATATATTGAAGACGTAAAGCCCAGTACCTGGAAATGTGACTTTATTTGGAAATAAGGTCTTTGCAGATTTAACCGGGTTAAGATGAGGTCATTAGGATGGGCCTTCATCAATGACTAGTGTCCTTATGAAAAGGGGAAATCACAGACACACAGAGTGAAGACACACAAGAGACGGCCATGTGACTGGAGTGGAGCACCTGCAGGGAATGCCAAGGTTGCGGGAAAACCCCAGAAGCTAGAGGAAGCACCGTAGAATTGTCCCCAAGAGCCATCAGAGGTAGCATGGCCCTGTTGACACCTTGATTTCAGACTTCTAGCCTCCAGAACTGTGAGACAATGAATTTCTGTTGTTTTAAGTCACCCAGTTTTGGGTACCTCATTACAGTAGCTGTAGGGAACTAATACACTGGCTCATCCTTCTTCACATACATGGATAGTTTCTTATCACCCTAACCGTGGGACGGCTCAGGGCTCAGTCACCGTACCCCTTTATTTTCTGTATATACCCACACCTAGTTGATCTCGACCAATCTCATGGCCTTAAACACCTACTCTACACCCATGACTTCAGCCCATAATGAATATCTGGATTCATTGTATTCCTTTGCCTTCTTGACACCTAACATTCAACCCTAATAAGTCCTGCACCAAACTCCTGACTCTCCCCACATAACCTGTGCCTCCTCCAGTCCCTCCCATTTCAGTAAATTACTACTCCCTGACCAAATGTTCAGACAAAAAAAAAAAAAGAGTGATATCTGATTCCTTGCATTTTTTACACCCCATATCCCAAGGTAAATCTGAATGGCTCCACCTCCAAAATATATTAGGAACATGACCTCTTCCAATCTCTTCCACTATTACTAGCACGATGCAAACTCCATCATTTCTCGCCTGGATTACTGTGATAGACTCCCTGCACCCACCCTAGAGCCTATTCTCAACATAGCAACCAGGCAGAACTTCTAAAACATCAATCAGATAGTATCACTCAGAGTGAAAGCCAACATGCTTAAAATCCCCTGAGAGACCCTATCCGATTCCTGCTTCATTCCAGCCCCCTCTCTCTGGCTTCATCTCCCCGCTCCTTTGCCCTGTACGCTCTCCATTCATTGTTCTTCTTACTTTGTGTCAAACCCACCCACATGCTTCTACCTCCTCCCTTTATACTTGCTCTTCCCTCAAACATCTTCACAGCTCACGCCCTCACTTCCATCAGGTCTCTCTCAAATGTCACCTCATTAGAGACCATCCCTGACATCCTGCATAAAATAGTAACCCACCCCTCAACCCAGCATTCTCTGGTTTCCATAGCATCCAGCACCAGGTGACAGATGAGCTATTTAGCATCTTGTTTTAATCTGTCTCCCTTCGCTAGAATGAAGTTCCACGAGAGCAAGGAAACCGTGATATCCTCAGCTCCTAAACTGAGCCTTGTACTTTGAAGGCATTTGATACACATTTTTTGAGCAAATGAATAAATTAACAGGTAGAAGTCCCTAACATGAAGTGAAATTTGCTTTTTGTATAAACAGTGTTTTCACAAGTTTGTCTCCTTAAACTTCTCCAAAGTTAGAGCAAGTACAGCTCTACCTCAGCATTGCAAACACTGTGGCCATAAAAGAAAATTCGGAGATTCTGGGAGGAAGTAAAACTCTTCAGATTAAATCAAGAAAAGAAAAAAGGAGGAAAAAACTATGCCAATATCGTTCTTTGTTTAAACAATGTGTTTGCCCCTAAAGATGGCTGGGTCCTTCTCAACCTCACAGTCACAAGGGACTAAGCCACCTAAATAAAGTGACTCTTTGGCATCAGCTTCTCCCCTGCGGGGGCTGTGCACCTCCACCTGCAAGGCTGCTCTAGAGCCAACAGTCTGCAAATTGCCACACTTCATGCTTAAGTAAGCTACAGATGCAATCACATGGCCCACGAGTCACGTGTCCGCTTCTGCCAGATAAAATGACCATCATGAAATTCATTTTCCTACTTCCCGACACCCAAAAGGCAAGCCCGATGAAAAGAGTGAAGATATAAAACAAGAATATCGAAGCAGTTGGGGAGGAAAATTCTGGTAGTGTTCTATAGGTGCACAGCAGCTGAGTACTTTGTGAGGTTTAATTTTATCAGACTGACTTCTATTTCTTGGGCCAAGTTTTTTTGTTAGGATTTCAGCAGGTGCGATGTGACAAATCAATACAGCTAAATTCTTAGCTACTGAGCTAAAAAGACCCCCTATCACAACACATCAGGGTGAGAGACAGCAGAAGTTATGGGAGAGAAAACAAGGAAAAGGAAATAAAGAGAATAAGATGAGATTTTCACAGGAATCTGTTGTGTATGCCTAGGCGTGCTGTTGGGAATTTTGTTGCTCTGTTTCAGTAGCTGAAGAATTTAAATATGGGTCTTCTCTGGCCCACACCTAAGTCCCCAGCAGTCTATTACTACAACATAATAAAATCCAGAGTTGAAAAGAGGTCTTTAAAAGGTAAGAAGTACTGTGACATCGATTCGTACCAATGTTCTGAGCATTTAAGAAGAGTGTGCACATTAAGGGAACAGAGAAGGAAAAGGATGACTAAGCTGTGCTCAAGGAGATGAATCTAGAACAGTGATTCTGCTGCAGAGGAGAAATGAAGCTGGAAGTTGAATATGCAAATGATCAAGCAATAGAAATAAAGGTCTCACAAGAAGCCCCAGATACAGGAGGGCCAGAGTGATGTTAGCCTGGGGACACCTGGGACATTGGGATCTATACCCAGCTGTTCTGAGGACTGAGAAAGAGCACAGCAAACCCCCTATCATTTACACAGGATGCTCAACTGCATGCGCACAGTGACACTCCAGCACCTTCATACCTTTCAGCCTTATTTCCAACCTCCTCAGATGCCCACCCACACGCATGTCACATGCATGGCGGTGCTCACAGATCATTCCACAAGTGCCATCAAGGACTCAGGCTGTGTCTTCTGCTCTGTATGATACCTAATGCTCTAAATTAGCAATTAATATTAAATCACTAACAGTCGTTAGATACTTAATACTTCAGGCTAGTGTTAGAATACCATATTTAATCAAATTTAATAAGTAAGTAGTAAAGAATAACGTGGAGCTGAAATGCCTCTTTAATGAAATCCATGGAAACATGACCGAGATAATCACAGTTTTCTATTCAAACCTAGAAAATCAATGTTGGTTATATTTTCCTTCTGATTCTTGCTGCCAAACAGAATTGCTTTTAAATATCTCTGAGTTAAAGGTTTGTTGGTTTGTTTTTTTTTTTAACTTGGGGTTTTTTTATTTCGTTTTGCTTTGTTTGTTGTTTAAAAATCACACTGATGATCGATGCTTAAAATAGAAAATTAGCACATATTTAAATACATAATAGAGGTCAAAAAACAATTAGAATTCAAATGAATTTTCTAAACATATATATATATTTCCTTTCTGATTTCTATGGATTTGTTCACTCCTTAAAAACTTGTATGCTATTTTGGGATTTCACTGCAAAGCAAAGATAAGCCCTGATTTTTATCTGGTAAGGGTGTTTCCTTCTCAGAAAAACAATCCAGGCCAACCACCACAATAATAGTAAACACAATGGCCAAGGACATAGAAAAGAAAAATTTGAGATTTTACATTCAGTACATAAGGCTCTAACCCAACCTTAAGAAAAAAAAAAAAATTAACAATACGCACAAGTCTCTTTAGAAGTCTAGTTTTGGTAACCATTTAAGGCAACTGAAAGTTTTTATTCACTTTTCCTAATTAAATGTATTCTGCTTCTTTATTGTTACTGATGTTTTAAAAACTAATGATTTTAGGAGATGCATTTCTAATTCCTATTTCTAAAAATATTGCAAACCATGTTTCCACCATATCAAAATTAAGCAATTACCTGGAAATGACCAGAATTGGAAATGCAATATAAATTCTGTTCTGACAAACCAACCCATTGTGTCTTAAAGATAGGATAATTGACCCAGATACTCTTAAACTGGGTGCCATGGTGATAGATGCCATAGAGATGTAGACAGATTTAAAAAGAAAAAAGAAAAAAGTAACCTGGAAAAGGAAATTAAGCAGTGTATGCAAGCAGAAAAAAAAAAATCTTTGAGAATGAGGTAGGCAAAAGGGGGTAGAAATGAAGGGTACAAGAGGCTTTGTAAGTGACAGTAGGAACTTATGTTGGGATAAATACTTAGTATAGGTAATACTTGTAACACCTATATATCTGAGTCTACCCAATAATGAGTCATTGTGACTTTTTATTGCATCAAAAGGTTTTGTTTCTTGTTTTTCTTTTCTTGATGGCCCTGGAAAAAGATCCGTCGCAAACATGGAAGTGGATTTAAGGAACAGGAAGAAAACGCCCTTTCAGTGAAGAGAAAAATCTGACCCACAGCATATGCTTTCCTTACAGAGAAACACTGAACTCTTGCAAATTTCTCTTGTATTTAAATTATGAAATTGACCCCAGTTTTCTGTTTAACGCATGAGTGCATAAAAGTGTTGTTTTGTTTTCTTCAAATCTGACAATAATTTGGGAGGATTTGAGATGATAAAAGGGAAAAAAGCAAGTGTTGGGGGCAAAAAATTAGGTACCCGGCCTCAACCTCATGAAAAACAAGTCTTACACGGTTGTTTTCCTCACACAGTACCTAAAATGAACTGAGTGCTTAGAAGGTCTCAAAAAATACTTGTTTGCAAAGAAAGAACAGCGGGAAGGAAGGAACTGTTTCCTTCTGAATTGTAGGTAGAAACTGTTCTAAAACACGTTAATGTCTTAACCCATGTTTCTTGCTGCAAAAGCTGCCCCATCCACCTCTCGTGGCTTCACTCAAATCCAGTGGCATTTATTGAGCACCTACTATGTATGAGGATTGCCCATTTGGTGTCTGTCACTTAGTATTAGTCTTTAATCTGCAGCTGAAAAGCCCCAGGGGCAGCGAGCAGATGGGACTAGTAATAGCGTATCACCCGACCCAGGAACACTTGCACTCCATCTGGCACATTATTCCTGGAACAGTCACTGGAAAAGAAATTGCACCGGGCCCAAACATTAACAAAGGCAGGGTGATGGGTTTCAGTCGCAATTGCATGTGACAAGTAGCTCTTCTGGTCTCACCGTCGGCAGCTGCACACCTCTATTACACGGAGTTATGGGCTAGCTCTCCTCTCTCTCCTCCCACATCTTCACCCTCAATTCATCCTCTTCTTAGACTAATAGTTCTGCCAACTCGGGGTCCATCAATCTTTCCACATCAGCATTCAGCTCTGTGGAAAAGAGGAGAGAATGCATGTAGTCTTCCTAAGACGTGGGTCCCTCCCTCCTATCCTCACAGGCTTGGATAGCTCGGTTCAAGTCCACTCGGTCTCTTCTTCCCATCGTGTAAGAAGCGTCTTGATGACGCCAAATTTCCTTTTCCACGTACTCTTACGGACCAGACATATATGTGAACTAGTTACTCGTGAACTTTCTGTGAAAACAGTAAAAATCACCTAAATAAATGGATACACTTGTTATTTCCTATAAAGATGGTAGAAATCCATTGCTGATAAATTGTATTCATGTTAGTGCCTGTAAACTAAAAGTTAAGAATTACAGCAAAATTTAGTGATTAAAGAGATCTGATTTAAAATAGAAAAATCAGGAAATGGAATGATACTCACCATCTCTAACAAATAATGTCTAAGATATTTGGCTGAAGGAAAATGACACTGATCCAGAAACATAAATGGCTAATGCAAGCAGGGAATTATTAATAAAGGAGTGGAATCTAAGCCTCTGAATTTCCTTTGAAAGGCCAAGATTTTAATAGTCTCTGCTTGGACTTACCATGCTAAAAACATCACAACACAGAGAACAATGTGACATCCTTTCTTAGGAGCTCATTGCATTAGCATCTAAATTCTGATCTACAGGGGCGCCTGGGTGGGTTAGTCGTTAAGCGTCTGCCTTTGGCTCAGGTCATGATCCCAGGGTCCTGGGATTGAGCCCCGCATCGGGCTCCCTGCTCAGAGGGAAGCCTGCTTCTCCCTCTCCCACTCCCCATGCTTGTGTTCCCTCTCTCCTGCCTCTCTCTCTCTCTCTCTCTGTCAAATAAATAAATAAAATCTTAAATAAATAAATAAATAAATAAATAAATAAATTCTGATCTACAAAATCATTGTTCTTTAACAGTTTAGCTGAATATTTCTATTCATGGGTTACCTAAGGACACCCTAGAATTATCTTCATCATGCCCCATTTGTTCCGTCTTATAGAATACTTAGAACATACACATGCAAACTTCAACAGTCTATGTTTCTGAAATCATTTGACTTTATTTTTAAAATTGGGTACATAAGTGTTTTGAGAGTGCTATTTTTAAATTTTACTTTCATGATAAACTCTTTACGTTGAGCCCCAACCTGTAATTCATAAAGAAACTTGAGAAACTTCTAAAAATGAATTACCTGTCTAACAACTGTCATGAAATTGGAGAGACAGAGCTCCCTTTGATAATGAGCACCTATAAGCTTTCTTTATATTAAGAAAAAGAGCAGAAAGAGGGAGGGGGAGGAGTTGGGAACAATAAAGAGAAATAGGTGCGTGTAGCCAAGAAACAAAATGAAATTTGAAAGAGCTGAGAGACCATGGCTTGGAAAGATTAAATTTACTCCATATAACTCCAAAGTGCAGAAAAGGGACAATCAGCACAGAGTCAAGGGGACCCATTAGCACAAAAACCGGGTTAACAACCATTAGCATAAATTCATATTTTAATGAAATACACTGTTTTATGGAGTAATAAACACAATATCCCTGGAACAATTCAAGTAGAAGCTGAAAGACTGCTTGGCTTGGACACTGAAATTGGGAACTTCTCTCTACTCGGTGGGAAAGGGACTGGGAGGCCAGCTCCATGATTCTACATTTTACCTGCACACAGTCAAATGTGTTGAACCCTTTTACAAAATTAAAACAAGTGTAGATCAGCACTGTCCAATAAATGCATTGTAATTTACATGTCAGAGACAGACGTTTGCGATTCGGTGCTCAGTGTCCGTATTCCTCCGCTCGGTAGCATCCGCTTGCCCTCTGCTTTTGGAATGCACCCAGTCCCGCTGGTCGGCTCATCTCACCCCTACCCCTTCCGTGTGAGTCATCCTCCTGGCGGCAGAGATGGGCATGTGACTGAAATCAGACCCAGCCAAATAATCTTGGAGCTTTCATTCAAACTGCGGGGGGAGGAAAGTTCTTTCTGCTGAGCTGGCTAGGATGTAAGCCTAAAGCTGAAAAGAAGCCATCTTACCACCGACAAGGGACAGAGGCTACCTGGAAAAGAGGGAGGGTGAAGGGCTGACACGTGATAACCCTGGCACCATCAGCTCAGCAAGCTGGGGCGTCCTCGGAGAGGTAAGAGTTCGTGTTGAGTTGCTCTATTTGCAACCAAAAAGTCCTGGCTAATGTCATAAAAGGAAATCACGAGAAAGGGGGCTTGAAGGTCTAGATGCTGGCTGATGATCTAATTCGCTGCAAATTTCAACCTTTAAAATCTGAAATATGTAGGTTATCCCCCTAGGACCCTTTGAACTTTCTCATCTTTTTTTTTTGTCATGACTATACACCCTTTTCTACCAGCTTTCTGCCTTGGTTTCCCCCAGTCCCTCCAGAAGTTCTCTCTTGGTTTCTTCCAATCCTCCTCGAGAGAGAGGAGACACGGAGTCACCTAGAGATGCCATGAGCAGTCCTGTTCATGAAAAGCAACCAAGTCCTCCCCCCGCCCCCCCGCATTGCAGTCCTGCCCATCAGCTGGAAATCACCTCTCTGAGGGAACAGAGACCATTTCAAAAAATAGGACTCCAGAAATACCTTATCAAGCTGTTCCGTTGTACGATTATGAAACCACTAGCCAGACCAAAAAAGAATACATCTCTCTGCTCCCCAAATCAGGATTTTTCTCAATGAACCTTAGGCCTATTCACCTGTGCATCCCGAATCTCATCATTCCACACTTAAATCTTACGCATCTTGCAGCACTTTTAAGTCTTTATTTACATTTCCTTAACAAACTAAGAAATAGTTCCTGTTACAAATTTTAATACAGCCTGGCATGGGCCAGTGCAAGAACAGAAATCTCAGAGTTACCATAATTGTATCTAACCCACAGAACAAAATAAGATACAAAGAAATAAAAATGTACACACCAGTATTCATAGCTGACGGTTATCTAATTTTATCTAACAGTATTAATCACAATATCATTTTTTACCAAAGACGAAGACAAGTTCTCCAAAAGAATAAATCTTCTGCAATTTCCCCCCTTAAAATGGAAGTCATGTAAATATCCACTACCACGTACTTGCAGCAGCTTAGCCAAAATGCAGGCACTCGGAATAGAAATGAAGCATCGGATTTGTGGTGCACAGTGCCACCTCCTCACAAAGCCTCACACTTTGGGACAGGAAGGAAGAATAATACTGTAGCCACTGGTAGCTGCAGGGGGACTTTCGGGAGGCAAAATGGCATTACTGGAGTTGGAATTTGGCCAGGACACTGGGGCTAAATACCCGGACTCTTATGAAAAGTGCCCTGGGATTGTTAATGCCCTCGAGTTGTCAGGACCTCAGTTTTGTGTCTTCTATGAAAAGAAAAGCTGATTAGATCATTTAAGTAAATCTCTCGGTGGGCTTCTTTAGCTTCTGATTATCTAGATATGCTTTAATCACCGTCAGATTGCCCTGGTTAAAATTAATGACAGATTAATGTGAGACACTCCACGATATCAAAGCACCAAAATATATACCTCCATAATATATCGCATATATATTTTTCATTTATTCCCCAGGGGATTAATTTAGAGCCCCAGCAATTCCTACTTGGACTAAATCATGCTGTTTTAAAGAGTACATAATATCCCAATTATCCTGTTGCCCTTATCTTTATGAGTCTCCAAAGGAGGGATAACCTAAGTAGGGTGATTAGATTTAATACCACATCCCTGAAACCCAGGTCCTGTTTCAACAGACACTCTTTTTTTTTTTAAACAATTACTCTGAACATTAAATCTTTGGTGTTATTTACTAAAACACTTAGCATAATACTTCAAACACAATTATTCACCTCCTTTGCCATAACGGAAATCTAGACTATTCAGATTTCTTAAGGGAACAAAAAAACTGAGAATCTTCATCTGTGGTGGTAATAAAATTCATACATATTTTAATGTATCCTTGGCAGGCATGTCCAAGAAGGAAAATATTTGTATTACATGAACAAATGCTCTTTAAAAACAGGGTTGGGGGGTGACCAAAAAATATTAGCAGACAAGTTCTTTCTAGCACCTACAAAACCCAAGAATGAGATAAATTCATTCATTTCTTTCCCTTGCTTCCCTTTTTGTTTTACAAACACCCTCCTCTGTCCTTCGGCAAGTTTTTTCCCCTTCTCATGCTCCACAGAAGGATTTTTAAAGCTTTCTCTTGGTCCACAGGGCAGGTTTGCCAAGTCTCAGCTCCTACATCTGTAAAATGGGGCAGCTGGTTCTGAACCCAGCCTGTGCATTAAAATAGCCTAGGACAATGCTTCATCCCTTAACCTCGCTTCCAGAGACCCTCTCTAAAAAGCATCCTATCCTTTTTTTAAAAAGTTCTCCAGGTGATCCCAATGTGCAACCAGGGCTGAAAATGCCTGACCCAGGTGTCTCCAGGATTCTTCCCATCCTAAAACTTTACTTGTCCTTCTGTTCACTGAATTACCACTTAGCTGATGTGTCAGGCAAACCAGATCGATTGGTTTCCTACAGGGGTCCTGACAATTCTCTGACAATTCTAGAGGCCCGAAGTTTGAAATCAAGATTCCAGCAGGGCTGGTTCTTTCAGGAGGTTCTGAGAGAGAATTGTTTCCATGCCCCCCGCCCCCGAATCTTAGTCTCGGTGTGTCCTTTCTTCTTCTTTCTCTTATAAGGACACTTATCATTGGATTGAGGGCCTACCCAACCTAGGATTCTCTTTCCCAGAGAACTGTACTTTAATTACATCTGCCAGGACCATTATTACAAAGAGGGTCACACCCTGAGGTTCTCGGTAGACATATCTTTTGGGGGTCACTATTCTACCCTCTATGCTAGAGGGGCCACTTTTATCAGAAGCCAATGACAAATCCTCTGAAACAGGTGCAGGACAGGGGAAAGGCAGACCGTGGGGCTTTGGCTGCCATAACAGGGAAGACAAGGGACGGAAGGGCATGCCAAGGTGGTTCCAGGCCAGCCCCCACAGGCATCTCGGGACTTGGCTGTCAGGTCAACTCTACTCTAGTCACAACCAAAATGAGTCAAGAGAGAAGCAACTACTGCTCCATGACACAGACTCCACCAGGGCCGACTTCGTGCTGGGACAGAGGCTGGGAAGAAGAGGCACATGCTGTGTGACCTCCACGAAGAGGGGCCAGAGTTTGGAAAGGCCCATCATGACCTCCAAAGAAGTTATGCATTCCCTAACCCTGGACAAAGGCCTTCATTCATTATATTCAATAATTTTACTACTTTCTTTCCCCTATTATCCCCCTACCTGAAGTCAAACAAATCCTTGTACCTAATGGATTTCCATGAATATTGTTATACATAGCAAGGAGGAAAAGAGATGAGAATGCTATGAAAGGCCCACTACAATGACAATTTTATTTTTATGCCAATCCATGTTATTCGCTTCTTTCAAAACTACGCTCAAAATCCTTGCCTTTTCATGGTTTCTCCCCACACCCAGGCCTAAGGACCATATGATCCACATCCTTTAGCACAAACATTTATGATTTTTTTCCTTCCTTTTTTTTTTTTTGTTTAAATTCAATTAGCCAACATTTATTATTTGAACCAGGTCTGCTTGTACTTATAAATATGCCTGCTCCATGCATCCCTACATCTTTTTAGATGTAGGCCCAATGAGGCTGATGGCTCATTGCAGGCAGAAACCCTGCCATTGGTTTCTATGGGATTCCTCCCAGACACTGATACCGTCCTCTGCACAGAGAATGTTGTTAATTGAGAGACTCTCTTATTAGTGCCTCCCTAGTAAAATGTTGCTTCTCATTTACCCATTTAATTTCTTTAACGAATATAACCCTCCCCCAAAAAGAAGGAAATAGGATGAAAGAAATGTTCCTCTGCTCTGAAATAAGAGTGGCATACCCACTGCCCATTGTCGAAATGGAGTGATGGCATTTTGAATGACAAATCCACAAAGCGACCTGGCAACAAATACTCATATAAATGCCAAGGAAAAACCACCTCTTAAACACCCCACCAGTTTCTTCATCTCTTCAACGTGGCTGGAGACTGATGGGTTGTGTCACTAGCTGATCTAACAGGAGAGCTGGAACGGAGAGCTTGTTTTTCCTCTTTGGTCCCCTGACACAGAAAGACCCAGGAACAGCTCCACCATTACTTGGTTACCTGGGTCTCCCACAGTTAACATTTGCAATCCGTGATGTCACACCCAATGGCAGTGATGTCACATAACCAAGCTGTCACACTCAGAAGAGCTGGTAGAAGTTGCTTTACTGTGGCGAACCCAATCCTACTAGAAACACGATGTCTTTGCCCAAGAGTGAAAGCTTCTCTGCAGCAAGGACTGCCTGGCCATAGGGTGCCCTTCATTTTCGTCAAATCTTAGCTTCAGTAGCTTTTAAGTCACATCACAGGATGGTAGATCTTCCCAGCCTAGGGCATCATCCACCTAAATAATCAATTCCCTTAAATATAGCTACCCTTAGAAAATATTTGTAAATCATTTATCGGACAAGGGATTAATATCCAGAATATACAAAGAACTTCTACAACTCAACAACAAAATAACAAACAACCCAATTTAAAAATAAGCAAAGGATTGAATGGGCAGGTGTCCAAAAAAACAAAAAAATCTACAAACGGCCAAAAGGCACATGAAAAGGGGCTCAGCATCACCAGTTATTAGAAAAATGCAAGCCAAAACCACAAGATGACACTTCTGCCATATTAGGGTAGCTATTATAAAAAATAATAATACCAAGTGTTGGCAAGGATGTAGAGAAACTGGAGCCCTTGTGTAGTGCCAGTGGGAATGCAAAGTGAGGCAGCCACTTGCAAAAGAGTATGGAGCTTCTCAAAGAAGGAAACATAGAATCACCATATGACCTAGCATTGCCACTTCAGGGGATATACCTAAAAGAACTGAAAGCAGGGACTCCAACAGATATTTGCACATCCATGTTCCCAACAGCATTATTCACAAGAGCCAAAAGGTGGAAAGACCCCAAGTGTCTATCAATGGATGAATGCACAAACAAAATGTGGTGTCCACATCCAATGGAGTAGTCCTGATCCTAAAAAGAAGGGAATTCTGACACACACTACAACATAGACGAATCTTGATGTCACTGTGGTAAGTGAATTGAGCCAGTCAGATAAGGACAAATATTGTATGATTCCCTGTACATGAGGTACCTAAAGTGGTCAAATTCATAGAAACAGACAGCAGGATGGTGATTGCCAGTGGCTAGGAGGAAGGGGGAATGGGGAGTTAGCATTTAATAGGAAGAGAATTTCACTTTAGAAGGTGAAAAAGTTCTAGAGATGGATGGATGGTGGTGATAGTTGTACAAAAATGGGAGCTTAATGCCACAGAACTTCTAAAGATGGTCAAAATGGTAACTTTTATGTTATGTACATTTTACCACCAAAAAATGACATATTAAAATCATAGCCACCCCAGTTCAAAAATGATCTTCATTATAATACTAATTTTATAATTAAGTTGTTAGTCTATCTTGCTTCTTGTTCTGAACAGTACTAAAAAATCATGCATCTACCTTTCTTTTAAAAAGTGGGAAAGGGAGAAATAAAGTTTTTTCCTTCACTCATTCCCCTCATGTTTGCTGCAGAGTAAGGTAAGCTTTAAATTGCTTTTGACAGTAAAAATAAAACCACTGCCATTTTCATGGTTAGAATTCAGCTGATGATCAGTTGCTTCCCTTTCACCTTCAGACCCCTTCCTCTTTTTCTGTGCCACACTTCCATCTCATTCATAAGCACTGGTCCCTCCCACCCACAAACCCCGAAAGTAGGAGGAACTCTCTCCTCTGGGGTTAATGTCTCTTAGGCACAATACGACTGATAGACCACTTAGCAGCCCAAGCTATGGGCTTCCCAACACCATTAATGACCACAAGAAAGTGCTTTAGCTCTTAGAAAAAGCAATATTATAAACAGCTAAAATGTCAAGTAAAATGGATACTGCAGAGTCAGGGTCATAAAAAAGACACTGAGGGACTGTTTCTAGAACTCGGGCTCTCGACACTGGCACTATTCTGAGAACCGGGTTTTGTAGGGAGTAGAGGGGAAGGTGGATGGAGGGAATGCGTTCTACAGGAAAGAAAAAAGTTAGGGGAAAGCAACAATCAAAGCTAGAAGCTTATCTCACATTTCAGATCTAAAATTAGATCTAAAAATGAACACCTCAGCATAAACAGAAATACACTCTTGTCTTCATGATAGAAGAATGGACAAGAATGAAGTAGGTTTCTGTGCATCTTTAGAATCTTAACATTTTGTGTTACTTACAAAGTATTTAATTGCATGTAAAATGTATTGTTTTTAAAACGATCTTCCAAATTACACTTCTGAACACTTTCACAATAGAAAAAACCAATCCTTTTAAATTAAAAAATGAAAAGATGATGGACTGTAATAATAGAAATATTTTCCTTTCCCAAATATAGACATTTGTTTTATCTGTAGTATTTTAAATTGCTTCTAGTATTTATCATCCTGGACCTTCATCCCTGGTCAGTGCACCTTGAAATACTTCTCAGATCCCAACACACACATCCCCATACTTCTGTTTTCACAAATGGCCTGTACATACCTATTCTGAGGTATCACTTCCATGACGTGCTCAGTTGGGCAAGCCGTCAGTGGTTTTGATGGCTGAATAAAGAAGAGTCATCTATCCAACCTTTGCAACATGCCAGATAAAGGTTCATTTCCCAGAACATCCTTGCTATATCCATCAAAGGAAAATAGACTTGATCATATTTCTAGAGAGAGAAAAAGACCCAGACACTTTGGGCAAAGAAAGCCCTGGAAGAAGTTGCCGTCACAGTGTTTCCGCTTGCTGATTAGCCTGTTGCCACTTGGTGGCACTGTTGATTCCAGTTTGCTCCCGGATCCCGGGGTGGGTAAATCAATAGATGCAACCATCAGAAGCATGTGTGGTTCTGGCTCCGAGAGGAACTTCATTAAGCCCTGACAGCCTTAATAGAAACATCAGAATGTCCATAGCCCGATACCCCCAAACCTAAATGGTAAAGTCATAGTACATGCCGTCCACTTAGAACCTTCCTTTGGATATTTCTCCAAATACAGAAATCCAACCTCTTCTTCAAGGTGCCTATCTCAGCCTGCCTCTGGGACCCCTGCCCTATTAATGCCAACCAGTCTCCCGTGGGGCGCGGCTGTCCGGGAACTTCTCCTGTGTGCCACCCTAGGCCAACGAGGCAGAGACTGGGGAAGAAAATGAATTGGTGACTTGGAAGCAATACCACCATCTTGAGATTCTTAAAAACACAAGATAAAATGCAGGGCCAACAACCCCTTGATAGACTTTCCTTTACATCATTTATCTGGCGAGAGCTTTAGTTTAAACCTTTCAACACATTTGCGTGAGCTTCCTTAAGAAACTTGCACAAGGGCAGGCACACAGAATTCATGGGTGGAGGCCTAGAACCTCAGGCTCTTCTCCAAGCCCCAACACCACCCTGCCTTGACCTGACGGGGACTATCGGAAGGCTCCCAGTGTCAGTACACACAAAGGCCCAACAAGCGCTAACGCAAGTCTAAGGAGCGAAGTGGGGCAGCCTGCCTCTCAAAGTCTATGGCTCTTGTTGTCTTCCCTCACCTGCTGCCCATCCACTGCACGAACACATACACACACATTATTGGGCTGCACATCCCTTCCTCTGTCCAACTTTGTTTTCTTCCCTTAAGATTTCCAAGGTTGTTAATTTTTAAAAGATTTCAGTTACACAAACATTTGGAGGGAACAATATACACTGTACATACGTGATCACTGTTCTGTTCTGTACATCCCTCAGGGTGGCTCTGTCTCTGTTCTACGTTGATCTTTCTCTTTCTGTATAATGAGGGACATGGCAGAAGCCTTGAACAATGACAATATAGAACCCCCCGGAGGGGGCAGAATAGGGACATTTTACATCAATAATTGTTATGTATTGCTTTGAAAAACACATATTACACATTCTTTAGTGGTGAGAATAGCTCTCTATGGTGTCTCAGCTAGCTCAGATCATAAATCATCATCAGTGAAGTATAAAACATAGGGAGATATTTCTGGTGGCTGTGGTCTTAATATCAGCATTTAGTTTATGATACATATAAAATATAACTGACTATAACGTAATGATGTGGATCTTTTAACAAACACCACGACTCACATATACAATAAAAGAATGTCAGCACCTTCTAAATAGACACTTCGGCATGTTAGATACATATTCTTGAGACTGCTGGGGAAACTCTGAAAACTCCTCTTTTGATATTGCCTCCAATGCCTAAGACATAATACTTTTGATTTTTTCAATTGTGGTAAATATTCATCCTTTGAGGGTGGTTTTCATTTTGGGAAACAGCTCAGTCATTTGGAACTAAATCTGGCATATAAGCCGGAGAAAATGGTTTGAATCAAAAATAAGATTCATTCATTGAATTATGCAACAGATATTGCCCTGGACACTCCACCATATGGAATATGGAGTTAGCCTCAGCTCTTAAGGGGCTCACAGTCTAGAAGGAAGAAAAGCATGTAACCAAGTAATTGTAGTAAAAATGATACAATCTTTCCAGATATCTAAGCAGCTCTCCTTGCTCTCATGTTGGACCACGTAAGGCTGAGTTTCTGGTTTGGCTCATAAGGCAGTTATCAAAGCAGTTCCAGAAGGAGCTGTTCCAAAGCTGAGCGAGCAGCAGCAACCCCAGTGGCATGAGTATGTAACCTCCCAACAGTGCTACTCCCACAGAGGAGGCTTGTCCAGATAGTTACATCCTGGTACATGTTACTTTTACAATTTGATCTAGGTATTACTTTATAGTTTACCAATCCCAACGAAACCGCAGTCATGGGTTATGATACCAGATGATAAGAAATCTTTCCCTTATATTTCCTAAGCTGGCCTAAAATTGACGCAGCCACCATTAAAGGAGGTAAAGCACTATAGGGCTTGCACGGGAGCTTCCCGGGGGGGGGGGGGTCGCGGGGGAGGAAGCCAGCAGCAGTGGCAGCCAACTTTAACGTACTGGGATGGCAGGGGGTGCTTGTGGGTCAAATAAATAAATAAATACAGTGAAGATGACAGGACCCAGGTTTCTCACCGTCAGAAAAGGGAGTTACAAGTAGGGAAAAGGAAAAAAAAATTAGAATGGAAGGTATTGGTATGAACTCATAGATATAGAAATCAATGATATTTAACACGCATACGAACACATATATTTCCTAGCTCTGACAACTGAGAGGTGCCCAGAAGCAGCAACACCCCAATAGCGATAAGCATGCCTGATGCCCTAATGCTCCACTTCTAACCCCCAGTCTTCACTAAAAGGAACCAGGGATCCTTGGAGACATGGTTGATTCCAGGAATTAACAGGGAAAATATCGGATGAGCCTGGAACATCTTAATGTGCCCGAAAGTGAGGAGGTGCCCGAATGAAGAATCATGGCAAAAGGACACAGAAACTTGCTGATAGGAGTTCACACTAGCCAGGCATGGGACAATTGAAGGATCAAAATAAACAACGAAAGTGATGGATTATAACCCACTGAGTGAAATAAGAAATCATGAGTCCATACTGATAAAAAATAAATAAAGGAAAAAATTAAAAGTTTAACGAGGACGAAAATGCAGATCTAGTCTCAAAGGACTCTCAACAAAATTTGTATTAATTACAAAGGGAAACAAAGTGATTTTATAATGGAGACACCTGACAGACATGATCTTAATCAAGTGATCAAAGTGAACATCATTAGTAATGGGACAAAATATGTGTCACCTGGTAGGGTGCAATGAAAAGAATACAGAACCGTGTCCATGAAATCCGTGCCAACAATGCCTAACCTGAATATAATCACGGAGGAACCTCAGCCAAACTCAGATTGAGGAACATTAACTGACCTTCAAAAGTGTCATGAAAGACCAAGGGACTAAGGGCTTGTTCCCGGTGGAAGGAAGCTGAAGAAACATGACAAGTAAATGCAACCCAGGGTATTAGCCTAGATGCTTCTGTTACAGAGGATGTTATTGGGACAACTGGCAAAACTTGAGTGGGGCCTGGGGGTTAGATGACAGTGATAAATCAATATCATTTCCAGATTTTGGTGGTTGTCCTGTGACTACAGGAGAATGCCCTTGTTTGTAAGAAATCCACACTAAGATATTTGGTGGTGATGAAGCATCATGTGGGCAACGGACACTCAAAAGAAACGTTCATTATACTGTACCTTAAAATTTTATAAGTTTGAGGGCGCCTGGGTGGCTCAGTTGGTTAAGCGACTGCCTTCGGCTCAGGTCATGATCCTGGAGACCAGGATCGAGTCCCGCATCGGGCTCCCTGCTCAGCAGGGAGTCTGCTTCTCCCTCTCCCGCTCCCCCCTCTTGTGCTCTTTCTCTCTCTCACTCTCTCTCTCAAATAAATAAATAAAATCTTTAAAAAAAATATTTTATAAGTTTGAAATTCCCCCCCAAAAAAAGATTTTTTAAATATTGTGTAAAAAATAGAATAAATAGCCTGACTCTGCAACAGGCCATTCCCTCACCCCACCCCACTGCCAGCCTGATCCTATACTGGTGAACTTGCACAGGAGGGAAAAAATACTGCACCAATCACTAAGATCTTGAAAATACATTTATCTGGGCGCCTGGGTGGCTCAGTTGGTTAAGTGACTGCCTTCGGCTCAGGTCATGATCCTGGAGTCCGGGGATCGAGTCCCGCATCGGGCTCCCTGCTCGGCGGGGAGTCTGCTTCTCCCTCTGACCCTCCTCCCTCTCATGCTCTCTGTCTCTCATTCTCTCTCTCTCAAATAAATAAAATCTTAAAAAAAAAAAAGAAAATACATTTATCTAAAAAGGGAAAATTATGGGAAATGCAGGAGGGATGTTTTCTTATTGACTGCTTCATAGACCATGGACCACAGTAATGAGAAGAAGCATTTACACTTACCAGAGGCCATCAAGCCCCTTCAAGTATAAAAGCTTTAAGGATTCTTTAGGGTATAAGAATACAGAGTAAGTTAGGAGGGCCTCTCAGGGCAGTCAAGGGGCAGTATAGCATGACTCCAGGATAAGCAATAATCTATTGAAATTGGTTTCACCAATGGGGCACTAAAAGGAACTGTGTAGCTATCCGTGTTTATCCTGGAAGTTTCCCAGCCCCTTCTCTGGGAATGGATCCCACCTCTTCCCCCCCACCACCACCCCCTCTACAGCAACTCACACCCCTCCCCATAGTAAGTAGTCCTACTGGGTACCTGAGACCCAAACAGCCAATCTGAATTCTTCCTGACATATGCATGCAATGCTAGAAAAAAGATGGTCTCTCTCTGCACTGTGGTCGCTTAGCTCTTCCTACCACTCCCAACAGATCTGGTGCCCTTCCAGAGCCAGCATTCTCTTTCTTA
Source organism: Neomonachus schauinslandi (assembly GCF_002201575.2). Lineage (NCBI taxonomy): Eukaryota > Metazoa > Chordata > Mammalia > Carnivora > Phocidae > Neomonachus > Neomonachus schauinslandi. The sequence goes on along the minus strand of NC_058407.1, from coordinate 118,114,575 downwards.
CTGAGGCTACTAGTGACCGGGTTTCTCTCACTTGTCCCCGAAGAGTTATGACTAATACAATTACCATCTTGTAAAAAGGTAGTCTCGGGTATAAATTAGTAACCTAAATTTCTGGCACCAGGTCCCTCATGTTTAGGAACCGTGCTCTGGTTTCCAGGCCCTAACCAACTGCTGGATGGGTAAACCAGCCACAGAGGCCCCGGACTGGTGAAGCCAGAAAAGAAAATCCTCAAGTCCAGAGCAATGGCCTTGAGACATCCTTACATTTCTCTGCCCCTTTAATTTAACCACAAATGGCCAAGTCTGTACAATGTATGCATTTATGGTCTGAGTGCTGAATGTAGTTGTATACATCATCGCCTTATGTGCATACCACTCATCTCCTCCATGACACTTGAAGATACACTGCTATATGGGCAAGACCTAAACTCCCTTTCTCCCCCATGGCAAACTGCTGAGCGGACACTCCATAAACATGACCGCATGCTTACAGCAAGTATAAAAAGAGCACGTTGTAACTCAAGGCTCTGTGTGAAAAATGAGACTACACAGAGAAGAGTCTCACTACAAAGTCCCAGTGCCTCATTTGGGAGAGACTTCCAAGAAATGCTGAATGAGTGAAGTAATGTTGCCTTTTCTGTCCTGTTAAATCTCCAACAACACTGAAGCCAAAGCACAGGGGTCACGCACACCAGCACAGAGCAAGTCTGCTTGCTGCCAAGCCTTGACGTGACTTTACCACCTGGTCTGGTCATGGCTCCTGGTCAACTCATTAGGAAGCCTGGTGGGGAGTTTATGCATGGCTAGCCCTATCGCACATGAATGCTTTTTAGAAAAGAGACCGGTGGATTAGTGCAGAAAAATGTGAAAGGGTTATGCCAATCTGATCGCCTCTATCCTAAGGTGGTGTCGCTGCTTGTCACACTCGCTGTGCCTAAACAGCTTCTTCCTAGCCATGAACCAATACCATGAACTCTTGGAAGACAAATGACCACAGATTGGAAAGAACCGCCCTCTAAAACTGCTTGATTTTCATGTTAGGGCCCGTTTTATTTTGTATGCTACATCACACACAATTCTTGAAACGTTTTATTTCTTCCAAAGGTAGAGTGTACCTCAGAGATATTATTAAGTCCCATCGATTTTCTTCTCATTGCTTTAGAAACATCGAATTTTCACAAGAGTGCATTCTCAGTTACTACATTTTAAAATGACAAACAGGTAAATGCTTGTTCAGTTAATACATTAAAATGATTTTTCTCCAGAAACATAAAAAAGTTTACATTTCTTAAAGTAAAATTTTATTCTAATATGGATATATATATATATGAAATATGTATATATATTTCATCCTGTTGCCCTGAGGTTCATTTATATGTATATATTAATACATATATATTTATAGAAATATGTTTTATATAAATATATGAATGAACCTCAAAGCAACAGGATGAAAGGAGGCAAAAATATTCTTCCTCACTGCCATCTTACTCTGTGGGGTAAACAGGTCACTCAAATAATCATGAATAAAAGTAAAAACTACTTTTGATACTTTGGGGGATTTTTAAGAGGAAATCTGCACTTTCTCATTTAGGATCTTCTGAAATGGCTACACCTGTACTTTGCCTTACCTTCGCAATATTTCCTCGATAAATTGTATTCTGAAGTAATCCACAAATATATTTCCGCCCAGCAGAATTTAGTATTCTATTGGTGCACTGATACCAAAAGCAAACAAAAGAAACCTGACATTAACTGTTGGTTGTGCTCCATCATAATTTTCACAGGAATTTAAAGGTTCAATTCTGTGTTGTTTATCATTCAGGCCAATACAAAAGAGCGCTCTTTCGTATTTTTGTTTAGAAACACTCCACAGTAAATGTTAGTTTATGTAAAACTGCACAGTTTGTGCAAGAAGAAATCAATGACATAATAGATTTCTAATTTTCTATCGATGGCATTAAGACCCCTTAACTAAAACAGGATGATGCTCTTGCCATAAGGTTATCAATGCTCCTCATCTGTTTCCTCTCAAACATAAAAAAGGTATTCTTTTTTTTTTTTTAAGATTTTATTTATTTGCGAGAGAGAGAATGAGAGACAGAGAACATGAGAGGGAGGAGGGTCAGAGGGAGAAGCAGACTCCCCGCCGAGCAGGGAGCCCGATGCGGGACTCGATCCAGGGACTCCAGGATCATGACCTGAGCCGAAGGCAGTCACTTAACCAACTGAGCCACCCAGGCGCCCAAAAAAAGGTATTCTTTAAAAACACTTACGACCAAAGAATGACCTAGAGAATTTTGCCTCTGAAGACATGAATTAGAAATCAGACTTTTGGTGAAACGAAAAACCAAGAATAGATACCAGTTTGCTCTAGTCCAGTCACATGTCATATATCTGCCACCACTACGCCCTCCTGGCAAGCCCCGCCTCCCCAGCCAATCTCATCTCCCTCTGGAACCACGTGCCCCTCCCTCACCCGCAAACACACCACAGGCTTCCATGCCTTGGCACTTGTCCTTGCTGTCTGTTCTCTGTTTGGAATGGCCTCCCTCCTCCCCTTCCGCAATACTGATTCCAGCCATCTGGTTGATCTGACCCAGGAGAACCCCTACTTTTCCATGGGATCTTTCTTAAGGCACCACCCATCCTCCCTCAACAAAAATTTTCCTGCCTCTCTCTTCCCGGCTTCCATCACACTTTGTGCCCACCTCCAATAAAACACAGGACATGGTGTCGCATACATTTATTTTTCTATCTCTGTGAACCCCTAGAGGACAGAGACAGTTAACCTCTCTTTGTGTCCCCAAAGACTAGCAATTTCTATTGTAGTCAACAATAAACGTTTGTTGACTGACTGAGTGAATGAGTTTTCTGAAAACTAGAGCTTACTATTTTTTTTACCTCATGTCCTTTTTATGGTTAACTTTGTAAGAGGACCCTGCCTTGTTAGGGTATAACACATAGTTAAACTTTTTTTTTCCTGATGATGGGGTTCATCCTCATTTTATAAAATATCACCGCACCCCTCTGGCTACTGATAATGTACAGGACTGCCTGCTACAATCCCAAAAGCATCCCCATGGCAGGAACTTAGGAATTCTGAAGCTACTTCTTAGGTTTCTGTTTCTCCTCTTTTTTTCAGACTTTCTCTTCCCCCAGTTTTTAGTATAACTGCTTCTAATAGTGCTCACAATGCCCCTCTCTTAATTGGTAGCCTTTAATCAGCTAAGGGCAGAGGAATGTGATAACTAAGCTTGTTAATCCTGTGCAACTAAAACTAAATAATCTCTGAATTGGTGCCTATAAAGTAATAATGTCTTGGGGCTCTGGCATTTGGAACGTGTGACAACTACATACTTGAGTTGTTTAAGGTCTTAGAAATTTCCTCCCGGTTCTCTGCCCTAGTTTGCAGTCCTGACCTCCACATAATTGAGATTTTATAATAATTAAGCATCTTAGATATGATTTGCCATAATCCCTCCTTAGAAGAAAAAGAAATTTCACTCAGAAATTGGAAGCTTAAAATGAATTAAATGGCCCTTGGTACATTCTGAAATAGGCTAATAAATTTCTGGACTAAATCTGACCATTTGCAAAAGAGGAAACATCCTTAAACTAGTCACTGTATGTAGAGATTGCATAGTAATCAGGATGGGCTTAATGATGCTGTGGAAATAAACAATTCACAACTATCAATGTCTCCCACTGACTGTGTTGCTTTTTTTTTTTTTTCCCCTCACTCATGCTACACGTCCATCATGAATTACATTCTACACTCACCCTGGGACCAAACTTTCGAGCTCAATATTGTCAGCCTCCAGGCAGAAGGAAAGAGATGTAGAGCACCACATACCGGCTCATAAAACTTTTGCCCAGAAGTGACACACATCACCTCTCCCCTCATTTCACTGCTGAGGCCAGTCACATGGCCACTGGTGAGTCCAGCCGAGTAGGAATTCCTGTCCAGTCAGAACAAGATGGTACTTCAGTTATTCGAGAGCCACGGTCTCCACAAAGTAGTATCAGCCCCAGAATCTCTGCCTGGTACAAGTGCAAACACAGATTCTTGCTGCTATAAACAAAGATAAGGTCTATCTTCTAAATCACAATTACATATGCATTCTCACCTCTGCTTTTCCCCCTTCATTACAAGCATATATTTTTATAAGGATCAAATTAGTCACACTTGACATTCTTATTTTAGTCCTTTGTTTTTAGTCCACCTCACAGACCTGTGTTACACTAAGTCGCCTGGGGCCAAAAGCCAGCTTTTAGGAATTAGAAAGTTGAGCTGCTTCCCTGTCCCCACCCAGATTTGTCATCAGCCATTTCCCACCTGGCTCAGAATTAACACACAGCTCATGGATGCTGGTCCCTGCTGTTCACTACCTGCTGTTCACTCTAAATATATTTCTTTACTGAACTTCAGATATACATATCCACTGGCTAGTGAAGAGATCCACTCAGATGGCCTGTGGACACTTCAGACTCAACATAACCAAAACCAAGTTCATCACCTACCCCCAAAAAAGAGAATTACTATTTCCTCCCCAGTGTCCCACCTCCACCCAACCAGTCACCCCAACTAGAACTTAGGCTTGAAACTTCCTCTCCTCCACACTCCAAGGTCACCTCTACTTCCTGAATCTATCTCAGATTTGCCCATCTATCTCCTTTCCTACCACTCCTGCCTTGGCCCCAGCCTCCATTCTCTCCAGGCTTAGTAAAATAGCCCCGGACTGGAAGCAAGAAAACAAGGTAGTACTTCACAATGACTGTCTCAGTTATAACATTTCCTGTTGGGATATTTGAACTTAGATCCTCATTTTCCTCAAAAAAAAAAAAAAATACTGACAGTGTTTAATGTGGCTGTGACATTTTAATAAATGAAAGAAAAAATAATTAAGGATCTTAGCTAGATTTTATGTTCCTTCTACTACAAAGATATAGAGTAGGAGACTAATAGCCTATAAAACACAAAGTGTCAGTACAAAACATAAACACCTCACTTTCTTATCCAATTAGTTTATTTTCCTCTAAAATTTTTCCCAAAATTCAATCATGTTCTCCATATCTCCAACTGACATTCTTAGTATGTCATGCTTAAATTGCTACTATAGGGTAATTTTTCTTCAACTTGTATTTGCTACTCATGTTTTATCCAAAATTAATTTAATTCTATAGCATGTCATTTTTCCAATTTGTTAAGGTCAGTTTGAATTCTTTCATATTTTACAGAGAATCGTCAACTCCATGAAATGTGCAACACTGGCGTCATGTTCTCTAATTCTTTTTTTTTTAAGATTTTTTTTTTTATTTATTTATTTGAGACAGAGAGAATGAGAGAGAGAGAGCACATGAGAGGGGGGAGGGTCAGAGGCAGAAGCAGGCTCCCTGCCGAGCAGGGAGCCCGATGCGGGACTCGATCCAGGGACTCCAGGATCATGACCTGAGCCGAAGGCAGTCGCTTAACCAACTGAGCCACCCAGGCGCTCCATGTTCTCTAATTCTTAATCAAGTTACCCACAGATACAATAAGCAGAAGCGGTCACTATGTGCTATCATGCCTAAATATCCCTTCAATGATGGTGTGAACAATGCTAAATGCTCTATGGATGTGACATTCATGCATATACCATTACTGGAGTCAAGAGAAAGTACCAGTTTATTAAAGTTAAGATAAACACAACTGGGGCGCCTGGGTGGCTCAGTTGGTTGGGCGACTGCCTTCGGCTCAGGTCATGATCCTGGAGTCCTGGGATCGAGTCCCGCATTGGGCTCTCTGCTCGGCGGGGAGTCTGCTTCTCCCTCTGACCCTCCTCCCTCTCATGCTCTCTGTCTCTCATTCTCTCTCTCAAATAAATAAATAAAATCTTTAAAAAAAAAAAAAGATGAACACAACTATTGTTGTTCCATTATTTACCTGTCGTCTCCTATATATAGAAGAGAGATTAGCCTAATGCCATTTAGTTTATGCAAAACCCAGTTGGTTACTAGATTTATCTAAAAATAATAATAAATTATTTGATGATTTTTTTTCTGATCTCTCTTCATGTATTTGATGTTAGTCTGACTTGTTTATAATTTCCATGGTCAATCTATTTTGGCTGGGCATTTTTAAACTAGTCACAATACTTAACATATTTTAATTCTGAGGGACTTCTCTTTATCTCCATAATTAAAAAATAATAACAATAATGACTCGCCACCACAGTGGCACTTGCTAGTTCTTTCAATACCCAGCATGCCTGACTAATACAAATAGTTCCAGTTCTTCAAAGCACTTTTTCACTCTTTTTCTATTTTGACTCTCTTTACTTTCATCGAAACTGGGAACTGTTCCAGGGTCCTTCACATCTGATACCTCTTATGAAGAGTGAATTGAATAAGACATTAAAAGCCTCTGCCTTTTCACCAGCTTCTGTTACCGGTTTTCCTGGCCTGTCTATCAGGGACCCATGCCAAGCAACTGGTGAAATTATGTTACAACAAAGTCTTTCTGAAACTTGCGGTAACTAGCCCATATGGACAGGGTCTAAAGTGGACTAACACTATATTCTTTCTGATGTGGAAAAAGTTTATGACAAGAGGATAAGCGAGAATACGGATTGCTTTTTTTCAATTTGTTATATATTTTTTTCTCTCAACTTCTTGTGCACCTTCCAAGAGGAAGGAAAAATTGGGGAGAATTTTTTAAGAGCCTTTCTATTTATTTAAAATCAAGTCAGTCCATTTTTCGCTTTAACACAAGCAAATGAAGATTCTTTAAGATTTGATCTCTTTTCACCTGGCTATGTGTACCTTGATGACCCAGAGGAGACCTATTTGGCAAAAGAGAAAGAAAGAAAAGAAAGAAAGAAAGAAAGAAAGAAAGAAAGAAAGAAAGAAAGAAAGAAAGAAAGAAAGAAAGAAAGAAAGAAAGAAAG